>NC_141768.1:32568150-32886542 GCF_051362555.1 Lingula anatina
GAATTTTTGACTCCTTGGCTCATTGTAAAACGAAACAACAACAGTGCCAAGCGGGGAGACAGCAGGTACCGTTGATGAAAGACCGGTATGTTCCCGGTGGGAGTCAAATTAACTCCGTGAGGGTCAAGGGGTGCTAGACTCTGACTAGAGAGTTAAATGACTCCAGTTTTATTCTCAGTGTTCGTTACTACGTGCAATAGTTTACAAACACAATTCACGGGCATATGGTTGATTCGCGAGATCAACGCGCTAGTAAGAGAACGGTGATATGTTTCAGCATAAAGATAAATTGCAGAAAAAGCTTACGTCTCTAGTATATTGCTTATATAATTCTTTGTTAAGGTTCTCTTCATGACTCAATCCCTAACCGAGCACTTGGGTTAACCTGAAACATAAGAGCGTAAGACTGGGTTCCCGAAAACCTATCGTACTGCAAGAATCTGTCTAACTTCGAGGGGATTCTCGCTGAATTGCATTCGGTTTCAGCGGCTTTTAAAAATGTCTGTCAAGCCCACTGAAGCTGCTAGGGGGTAATTACCTTTCGTGCACGCCTAAACTGAACGCAATTTAGCGAGAATCCCCTTGGAGATAGATCGATCCTGATACTACGATAGGGTTATGGGAATGGTTCCTAAGTTAACTAATCCAAGCTGCACTCTGGGGAGTCATTCCAGATAAAAGTGAACGATTTGTTATTACTAATCCGAACCCCATACAGGCTTTGAAGTAAAACCTTCACAAAAGCAGGGCACTTCGGGCTCTCATCTATTTCTGCAAATTCGCGACAATTTGTGACAAAGTTGCAGAAATGTCTTGCAAATTAGCAGGAAATTTTTAGCAAATTTACAAGAACTTTTTGCAAGTAAGCAGCAAATTTGTAGCAAATTTGTAGCGCATTTGCGAGAGAGTTTGCAGCAGGCCTGATAATTTGCTAAGGGGTCCCATTTATTCTGGGTTCATAAGGGGACCTATTTTTCTGTAGTTCATTTGCCATTTAACTGTGTTTCACTTTACCATGTTGATTTTTGTCTTAGGGGGCTACTACACCGTTAGTATAAGACAAGGGTTGGTGGCCGTTGTGTTGAACACAAACTTATATTATGGCAGCAACAAAGTGACTGCTGACATCAGTGATCACGCAGGACAACTTCAGTGGTTTGATAAGGTCTTAGGACAGGCTGCTCAAAATGGCAATAAGGTAAACTAAAAAGAAATACATTTGATATTATATTGAATATTTCAGTTTCAAATGTATGTCTTGGTAAAATTTATCGTTTAAAAAACATATCCCATGTGAGATATGTGGATAGGGGAATGTGTAGGTAGTATGGTCAGCACCAAGTGACCGAGCTTGTCTGTGGCACTCCTGCAGCACAAAATAAGCTTTAATGGGATAGTATTCTTTGGATTGGTCCTTGTGTGACTGTGGGCCTTAACGAAGCGTGTCGCTTCTGGAGTGACTGGACGATGAGGGCATCTTTATTTGGGACAAAATAAACGTTGGTGCCAGCCATGTGTTTTCGTTTGCTACATTGATTAATTCAATTTAGGTACTGATGTCACAATGGCACTAAATAAATTATTCAAAATTATTAAAACTATCTTTTCCTTAATCGGCTAGAAGAATGGGGAAGTCGAAGAAAAATCGTTTGTAGAAAATATCTAATTAAATGTAAAGTCGGCATACAGGAAATTTATAATTTAACAGTCAATCTCGATTTACAGTGTTCTTAAGGCAATCCCTTTCTGGAACAAGGAAGGAAGGAATGTCTTGACCTGATACGTTCTTAAAATCATTTTCTTTGAAAAGTAAACCCACATTTTTTAAATAATTGTCAATTACAAATTTTCACACCTTGTATTTGCAATATTTTTACTCGGTTCCTTTCTTCGTTTTGACTAGGCCTATGTGATTGCACATATTTCAACTGGTATGCAGGAAAAAAGAGTTTTAATGATGAGACCACATTTTAACAAGAGATTGAATGAGCTCATCATCAAATACAAGAATACAATAGCAGCCATGTTTTACGGTCATCAGCACACTGACACGTTCAAGCTTTGGTACGATCAGGGTACGTATACCACAATCCATTAAGCCTCGGTTTATAGGTACAGGGGTAGTGTAAAATTACTGTAAAATTCGCAGGTTTAAAAACCAGCCGCAAAGATGGTTTTTCCTTTAGCTTTTGCAGCAATGGACTGATGACCAATGTCTTGTGTAAGATCAAGCTTAAGTAAACAATGCGGCAAATTAAGAATAGGATTTATCGAAACGTTTAGCAATTTAGTATTTATGAAAAACAAGAAAATGCTTTATAACCAACAGTTCTTTTCATAAGGTGAACCAGTAGCGTTTGGACTGATAGCACCACCCATAACACCAACCCACAACCCAGGAATCCGGCTCTTACGATATGATAGACTGACTTTCCAACTAACAGACATTTGGCAGTATTACCTGGAATTGCCTGATGCAAATAGCAAGTCCAAGGCTCAGTGGAAACTAGAATACAAATTCAGTGAGGCATATGGCGTTCACGAAATTTCCTCCACCTCACTGGCGCAGTTGGTGTCCAATTTGGAGAAGAAGACCGATGTTTTCATGAAGTATTTCCGTTATAACATAGTCAGTGCTGAAGGCGAAAGTGTTCCTACATCCTGTGACACCAATTGTCAGAGACTTTATATCTGTTCTATTAAAGAAGTAGACGTTGATGGATATAATAAATGTGTTAAACCTGTGACCAGTAATGGCTTCAGGCATCGGGGAAATGTTCCCTGGAGTTTTTATTTTCTTTTTACTACGATAATTGTCTCCGGGAGCATCGGTAAAAATCAATTTTTGTAGTTGTCCCGGAAATGATAGTTATAAGGTTTGCCTTCCTTTTAAGATAATATGAAATAGTCTTTGAAATGTAATTGTTTACGAAAATAACGAATGGCAAATTATAAACACATGCAACTTTATTATATTTATGAATCCATTATTATTATTATTTCATTATAGTTTATTCATAACAAAAAATATATTTCAGGGCCCAGCAACAACTGTACGTATGAGGCCAATATGGATTCATTTCAAACAGACATTAATGTTCATTATTTAGAAATAAAACGACATTAGATTTATTTTTGTTATGCCAAATGCTTTACGCATGTAACAGGGCAGCAGGATGCAAGTCAATGTATTAAAAGGTACAGTACATATGAACCGAGCATCGGCGGAGCGTGGATTCCCAGTAACACATACATGTATAAACCATTTCTACAAGTTTCTTATACGACTCAAATAAAGTCGACATGCCAAGGGATAAACTGAATAAATCACTCGTTCATCCATAAAAGTGCTTTAGACTGCTATTTTTTTAAATTGGTGGTCGGAAATTTAACCTACTTATGTGACCTACTTTTCTACCCCATGTATATAAAGCATAGAAAGCTAGCAGAAAAATCCGTTTTGTGGGTAATATTAAACAATGTATTTGAATAATTCTCTTAGTTATACCATTAGAAACTATATGCTGGCCTTTGGTTGGTTTTTTGGCAAAAAATTGACTTCAAATGTACATGTATCTTTAAATGTATTTGTTTCAAATAGTTAATATTAACGTACATGTATTTGCAATTAAAAATGTTTGAGCCCTCCGAGTTGAAGGTAAAGTGCAACCCATTTATGTGGAACTGCAGCTACATGCATACATGCACATGCACTGCCTTGCCTCTTTCAGCGCCCGAGCGAAAAGGAAGGGGTAAGCCACATTTACAACCAACGGGAGCCGGGTGCATTTTTTGGTAGGGGGTGGATAAAAAATTTCCCATTTCCATCGACATGTTTTCATGTCAAAACAGAAAGGTTTCTGGGAATCTAAGGAGGGGAATACGCATCTTTCTGATCCACCTTTGTGCATCTGCCAGTATATGCAGACCACTGCTAACGAGAAAGAACTATGTAAAAATCACTCTTGAACAAGTGACCGCCGACATTCTTTAAAAAACAAGAATATACATTAGCAAACATTACAAATCGATGGTTAACTAGAAAATCAGAGAGGCAAAACCGCCTCCGGATATTGTACCACCAGCTGGAGTAAACGCATTCGTATGGAAAACCAAAGAGGAACACCATCACCAGTGTTGTGCTTGACAAGTTCTACACAATGCAATAAAGAAGAGTTCTCAAAAGCAGCAAAAAAATGGTCCGAACAAGCTGCAAGAAAATTTGCAAAGTTCAATTCATAATGAAAAGTGGGTCAAATATCAAATTCAAGGTAACAGTAAGATTGCAAATACATGACTTCCTGTTCAAGCTCAGTAGTAACTATGGGCCTAACTCTACCAGTTAGGAGATATAAGGGACTAAAGTGGGTGTATCTTTGCTAATTTTGGAGTTGCAGTAATGTCCCATGAATTTCGTACACAAGAAATTAATTGAAATAAAGAAAAGATCGTTTTGATCAAAATTGATGAAATGGGAGGTGCTCAGAAATTCCATGAAATTCTGTCATTTTTGACTGGAAGTTGGCTGCCCTCGCTAAGCCTTATGTTATCTTTTCCAGATGTTCGAAACTTAATGGCAAATTTCCGTATTTCACATTTTATTTTCACCACCAAATTGTACTTTTTGACATAATGCAACTCATAAACCGTAAACAAAAAACGGACACCATTTTCGGTGTTGTGCTTGACATGCTGTATAAAATGAAAAAAAAAATAAAAATAATAAATAAATAAATAATAAAAAAAACAAGAGGTCTCTACCATTATCCGTTCCAGAATTAGAGTTTTCAGTTTCGGCATCTAATGCTTCTCCTGTAAAAATGCAC
Source organism: Lingula anatina (assembly GCF_051362555.1). Classification (NCBI taxonomy): domain Eukaryota; kingdom Metazoa; phylum Brachiopoda; class Lingulata; order Lingulida; family Lingulidae; genus Lingula; species Lingula anatina. The sequence goes on from NC_141768.1 coordinate 32,572,977, forward strand.
TAATTGACCCCAAACTCGCAACGATGAAAGGTGACCCTAAGGGTAACACATGCCCATAATGTTATAGGTTAGGTCTGTGTAGTTTCTAAACTCGGCAGAAAAAATTTTACGTCAAAGGTCAATTTCAAGGTCACAGTTATAGCCAGTAGCCTATATGACTTTCTTTTCAAGTTCAATAGTAAGGTGTATCTCTGCCAATTCTTGAGATATAATTGATGAAAATTTTGCTTGTTTACAATGCATTTATTTTGGAATATAGATCTCATACGAAGAGTTGTTATCCCTTTAATTGTCCTTCATTGCGCATGGCTTATCTCTACTTTCATCACTTTTCTCCGATACGTGAATTTTAAGGATAAGATCTTGCCTAGAAACATAACTAACATGATACCATAACTAACATGATAAACTAGTGGTGAAGATATCAACATTTAATACCATTTGTTCACATTTATTACATGTACCCCCTCAAATCCGACGTTTTACTGTGATTTTCACAGTGGTAATGAAATGTCCATTAAATTGAAAAGATACCACCAAATGTCACCAGACACGTTATCTTTAACGAGCACGTCCTAACGCTAGATGTGTGTAAATTTGGTGACATTTGGTGGTGTCTTTTCAATTTAATGGGCATTTCTTTACCTCTGTGGAAATGACAGTGGAACAGCGGTTTTGATGACTTTATTTGAGTCATTTAAGAAACTAGTAGGAGTGGTTTATATGGGTTACTGGGAATCCACGCTCTACTAATGCTCGGTTCATATGCATCTTTGACCTCGTGTCTACGCATATTTCATATTTCATATAATATGCATCTGTATATCAGCTTTTATGCCTCACGTAAGTGCCACATAATATGCAGGTCATATTTTCAACTAATGCAATTGGTGCTTACATTCGGAAACAGTGGTACAGCCATGCAGCATACTCGATCAAATATTTGAAAGGTGATTATTTTGGGGGATATTTGGAGTCGAGGGAATGTACATGTATTCATTTGTTACCATTGTGGTTTTTTCGTGGATTTGACCACATTTTTTGGAGGGAATGTAGGGAATATACAAGTTCCTTTCGACTGTGTTGCAAACATTCTATTGTAACATCCAAAAAGGTATAATTATGAAATGATATGATATTATGATGACATTCAGGGCCGTAGCCTGAGCAAAATGCCAGGGGGGCAGTAAGCGGAAACAAGGGGGCGAAGCCCCCGAGGGGGGAGGGTGTGGGAGGGGGTGTCCCCCTCCCATGGTGTGGAAAAAAAATTTAAACTGTATGTATAATACTGCATTCTGGTGCATTTTAACTGTTATTTATTGCTCAATCAGAAGTCAGAAATTGTGGGTTCATTTTGCCATAAGTACAGTCATTTTTTCAACACAACATGCCAACTGGACTTTTCGGCATGAACTGAGTTGGCTAAAACAGTACACCTTTGTAAACAGATTGTTGAATGATTGTCTAGTGCCCATGACTGTATTTTCTCACAGAATTGATACCAACTTTGCAATTATTTATTTTTTTTACCTTTGCGATTATTTATTATTATTATTTTTTTTTGCACCTCAAATCCCAGGGGGGCAGCTGCCCCCCCTGCCCCCCCGGAGGCTACGGCCCTGACATTTATGATAAATGATAAAATTTACACAGGATTCAGATTGGCATTAGTTGGATTATACAGGGTGTCTCAAAATAGACGAACCCATTCATATGGTAATAATTTAGTACTGAGACAAGTAACTGAGACAAGATAACATTCTTTGAAGCTGATATAATAACAATTTAAAAAACATTGATTTGCTGTCTCTAGCTCAAAGAGTACACTTTGTACAGCATGTGTTCGAAATGTCGACAAAACAAGATCAAAGAGAAACCTGGCTTTACTGCTGATGTTTGCTTCAACGACGAAGCACACTTCTGGCTCTGTGGCCATGTCAACAGCAAGAACTATGCCCGATGGGGCACAGAGGCCCCGTCGAGGTGCTACAGGAGCTCTTGCACTGTGTGAAATGCACGGCCTGGGTGACCATTTCAAAACGTAAAATATTTGGACCATTTTGGTTTGAGAACGCAGACGAGAAGGCAATCACTGTCACATTCTGGTGGGAACAAGTCGTGAATCGGGATGCACATTGCTTCCAACGAGATGGGGGCCTCCGAATTCACCCGATCTGAACCCCCAGATTTTTTATTGCTGGGGATTCTTGAAGGACAACGTGTATGATAACAATCTACAATCTCATTGATGAACAAGTGGCCATCAACCAGAAGATGCGTGCCAGAAGATGCGAAAGAAGAGTGTGTCAGGGTGATTGACAGCTTTGCTTCGTCGCATTCAAGTGCGTCATCAGCGCATTGGTGGCCATTTGCAACAGGGGCTGTAAAAATGCATCCCTTAGGCTAAAGACAACAAATCAATGTTTTTAATTTGTTATTATGTCAGCTTCCGGGACATGTAATCCCAGTCACATGTCTCAGTAATATAACATTATCGTATTTATAGGTTTCATTTATATTGAGAAACCCTGTATTATGTGAATTATTTCCAGGTGCAGAACTGGATCAAGCTTCAGTTTAAAATGGCATCCCGTATCTATACAGTATTCATGCTGGTTGGTCTGGTGTCAGTACCACAGGTTATTGGAGGCATTGGTAAGCGTATTATATAAAACAAAATGTTTTACTTTCATGGAAATAAAAATGCATTCTTCTATCTACAAGTACTGGAATCATTTAAATTGGTGATATCGTATGTTGACCCTGTAAATTGATTAGTCCCTCTAGATTTTAGCTATACGCCATCCATATTCAATCTATACGTGTGACGATTAATGAAAGTTTGGAAGTTTTTTAAACCATTAAACTTTGGACCTATTATACTGGCACATGTACACATTACATGTGGAATGTTGGTTATTAATAGTCATGAACTGAAGAGAGTAGAGTTGACGACAACGAATTCAAGCTCTCTTACCTCTGTAGTTGCATTCTTTTGAAGTAATGTGAGGGCAATATGACAATAGAATTTGTTTGAGAACAAATTGAGAAATTCTGAAGGCCAATGTGGTTCTAACAAGTCTAGTATAATCTGTATTGATAAACGTTCAAAGTATGGAGTCACTTCTGCTTACTCTGAATACGTTAGTATAACTTATTTTTACATGCAGTCTGTGGTCGTCAGTGCATTATATGTTACCCGTATTACATAAACAATTAACTCATTTGGCTAATAAAATGTAACATGACACCATTTTTACTTCCCATTTTATTTTGCGGGTACCACATTGTTGAAATGACATTGTTGAATTGTAGCCGACAATTATGTCTATACCGGTAGTAGTTTTAAATAAAGCATTTAATAATAATTAAAAATAATTACTGTTCACGGAGGATTTGTAATTGTTAAGCCCGTACTTCTATGTGCATTAAAGTCAGCCTGCATATTTTGATTTTTTTTTTTTTTGTCGTCTTGACAGGCTTCTTCTGGCACGTGGCTGACCTCCACTATGACCCCACTGTATTCACAGACACTCAGCAGAAGCCGTATGGTGACTATGTCAATGACTCCCCCTGGTCTCTTGTCAACAGCTCTTTACACGCCATGAAGCAGATTGAACCTAACGCAGACTTTATACTCTGGACAGGGTACTGTTTTCTTGTTTAATCTTACAACCAAAGCTGAATTATAACCAAAATGTCACGTTGTGATCTTTCTATCTGGTTAATTATAAAATTACCTACTTACGCACTTTTCGCTTAAGATTTTCGGAATTTTTAGTTTTCTTGGCAAACCTATAGGGGTATATCTTTGAATAAATCAGATCCGTGTTACTTTGGTGCTGTGAACGAATGGTCTTTGTCCCATTTTACCAGCGACTCTAAGTCAAACTTCACAACATCAAGCGGTATTTCAGTAATTAAAAAAGTTAAAGAGAATGACAATATTCTTTTTATTGTACTTTTTCAGTTATCATAAGGATAATAGATATTATTATTATTATTATTATTATTATTATTATTATAGAGATACAGGACCTCACAGAAAGAACAGCGTTGAAAATACCATCAGCATCATTCACGATGTGACTAATCTATTTATTGATGTATTTCCGAATACGGTGGTATATGCGGCCTTCGGTAACCATGACTACTCCCCGCCAGACCAATTCCCGCCTCATGAAAATAAAATTTACTACGCAGCAGCAAACATGTGGCAACGATGGTACCGCGATTCCACGGCCAAGAAAACACTATTGAAAGGTTAATGCATCTATATATTACGCCGGGCCATTGAATCATTGACACAAAAAATCTTTTTGCCGTGAACCGACTAAATTTTGTTTAATAATGACTATTCTTTAAATATTCTTATTTTCATATTTTATGGACACTGTATTCAGATCCCCACTGTCCTGGTTTATGTAATGATTAGAGACCACGTGTAATTGATAACCAATATCTAATGTAAGCAGTATGCAGATGGGCCGATTTCTGTCATTAATTGGTGAAAAACAGATTATTACGTACACCTGATTGCGGGTTTTCCTAACCCAGTCTGGAGACGGAAAATTCAGTTAACTCAAGATGGTATCTCAAAATTCCGCGTGGGGACCTCGAAATATAGAGTTAGTAACTCAGAATGTCAACTTAATGTCTCAAAATTTCTGAACATTCGAAAGGATATTGCTCCCACTTTAATTTTAATTTGAAATTTTTTTGGATATCAACTTCAGTCAAAATTTCGAGTTATTTTTTAAAATATTAAAAAATTCAATAGAAAGTTAATGGTAATTTACTTTTCCATGTTGAATTTCGTCACAGGAGGCTACTACGCCATTAGTATCAGAGAAGGGTTGGTGATCGTTGTGTTGAACACAAACTTGTACTATAACAACAACCAAGTGACTGCTGACATGAGCGATCCTGCAGGGCAATTTCAGTGGTTTGATCAGGTCTTAGAACAAGCAGCTGAAAATGGTAATAAGGTAAAAGAAATAAAGATCTACACGGAATTTTATAATGTAGGGCAATTTAATCTTAGATACGCGTTTTCTAAAGGCTGGATCGTGCTTGGTCTTTGTTAATTAATCAATTTTGACATGTATGAATATGTTATATGACAGGAATAACTATAATTACCCAAAGCCTTAAATCCATTCTTATTTACGCTAATTATGTCCGTGATATTTGACTAGGCCTACGTGATTGCACATATTCCACCGGGTATGTCTGAGGAAGGCCATTCAATTCTGAGACGACAATTCAACCAGAGATTGAATGACCTTATCATTAAACACAAGAATACCATAGCAGCCATGTTTTACGGTCATCAACATACTGATACATTCAAACTTTGGTACGCTCAGGGTACGTATGGCATGAACAAATTGTGGAAGCTATAGTATTCAGTAACTAATTGCACTAGTAGTAATAAATCTTTCAGAACAGAAAAACGGTTTACTGTATGTTTACTCTAATTTATGTACCATAATATATATGCTAAAATTTTTATTTCTAAATAAAGAGCTTTTTAACACTTTTTAACAGGTGAACCAGTGGCATTTGCACTGATAGCACCCTCCGTGACACCATGGAGTTCTCATATTCCCCCAGTTTACTTAAAGCAGCCTGTTCACAACCCCACCATCCGGCTCTTGCAATACGATAGACAGAGCTTCCAGGTCAAAGACTATTGGCATCATTACCTGGAATTGTCAGAAGCCAATAAGAAGGGCAAAGCACATTGGAAAAAAGGATACAAGTTTAGCGAGGCATATGGAACTGAGGACGTTTCGTCTATCTCATTGGCCCACGTGGTGTCAAATTTTGAGAAGAGGACCGATGTCTTCATGAAATATTTGCGTTATAACATCAACAGTGCTAAAGGCAAAACAATTAAGACATCTTGTGACGCCAAATGCAAACGCCGTTATATTTGTTCTATCAAAGAAGTGGATGCAGAAAGATTTAAAAAATGTATTTAACCCGTAAGCTGTGACGGTTATATAGTCATGTTTTTCTCCTGCAGTTTTTGTTATGTAGAGAACCGTCTTTTGGTGGGCCAACAGAAACTAATTGTGGTAACTGCCCAGGAATAATAGTCATAAACTTAACAGTATAAGTTAACGGACTATAGAACTGCACCTACATGTAATGGTTATATTATACTATTGCGTTACAGTACATTTAACTACATTAATAACTTACATACAAAATTATTTTGTGGGTTAATGGGTTTTATAAAACTTTTTGCTGGTGTATGAAAGAAAACGTGCATTTTTTCTGACATTAGATGTGACTTGCAAACAATTACCACAATGTGTGCCCTGCATTTTGGATCTTCACTAACACATTGTTGTCATACGTTATCGGCAGTTGCTTTTCATTTCACGCCTTTTGTACGGACAGGTCAGTGCGCTGATTCTTCGGAGATCTGAATGCACCGTTGACCGGATCACAGCCTCGTCTAAGGAAAGGAAGGGGACCCTAGGAGTTGCTGTGTATCTTTATGTGAAAGAATTGGTGACAAAAAGAGGGAAAGGTATCAAAGAGAGTTCAAGAAAAAACACCGTGTGTGTCGTGTGTGTGTTTGTGTGTGTGGGGGGGGGGGGGGGGTCACCCAGAAAAAAATTAATAATTCCAAAAGTAGGATATCAGGTGCCTAGGATCTCGACCAGCGGCGTATTATTGTAAGCTTGAAAAGTATCTTAATCTGAAACAAGAGACCCCGTTTACTCTCTTTCCCCTTTGAACCTTCTTTGTAAGTTTTTGAGTACTATCCATACCTCTATAGGGGGCCTTATTACAGCAAAGCTCTCATAACAATTTCATCATTGTTAGACATTAATTTAAATGTGCTTTGTTGTAACATATTGTTACATTAAGTTATTTTTTTTAAAGATGCGTTTTTAATAAAAGGGATCGTCAACTTGCATGGTGCTGGTCTTTGTTCTCAGTTTCCATATACTGTCTAAATGAGACAAAAAAAAACAAATCAACCACATTTGCTGAACTACGTTATTCATCCTTATTATACATTGCTTCAATAATACAATATATTATCCCTACACGCGTATCTCTCCGCCTGCGGGTGAGCGCGTGAGGTCTGCCATTTAACAGTATAAGTTTAAAAGAAGTCAGGCTGATTGGACGTAATATTATTATTACCGACAATTGAAATATAATTTATACCATTATGTCTTATTATTGCATTGTGCCACCAACAATGTGTTGCGTGAAAATGCGCAACCTTTGCTAAGAAAAACGTCTTACTGCAGGGCTCTGTGGCTAGCGTCGTAAAGGAGTTTACTAATGCGAAACTTGTCATGCTGACCGTCATTTATCAGCTAACGTGTATTAACTAAACCCTAGTGGAAAATTTGTAACACATAACCGAACTATTTCGTGCTGTGAAATCGTTCTTCAGAGCCCTTAATTGTGGCACAGCTTTCTCACCCAGGTAGACGTTCTTTCCTGTCCCTTTTCATTCCTGTAGTTGCCTTAATGTTATTGTAGTGTGTGCATTGACACGCAGAGGGCGGCCTATATAATAGCAATGGTGCGTTCACAAATATGTAGGTACAAAGCGGGCCCTTCAGTCATTTGCCTGATTATTGTAGCCAAGTCAGGGGGTATTGTTGGACAGGGGCTCTAATATTTTATGAAGCGGTTTACATTTGGGATTGAATATGTAATAGTAACAAATCTACTACGTTAAAGCCAACACGAAGAAATTGCAGTGTGTGTTTTAAAAAACGAGATGGATGTACACTTTAAAGTGAGATACAAACTCTAGAGAGAAACACCAGTGCGTTGGGACTGCGTGTGAAGGTGATCGTATGTGTTACCTGTTCATCACCTGTCACCCTTAATGAGGCACTTGTCTGACGAGAAGGAGGTAAGTGTGCGTAAAGTTGTTATTTATTACCCGGCAAGTAGCCCGATTCACATACTTGAAGATACGTTTGTACACATAACGACATACAATCGACTCTGATATGTAAATTGGAAGACGGGAATGATGTGTGATTAAAGAATAAATAGGTGGGGGATGCGACTACACAGACATAGCATGACCTACATCATTTTGCATTTGATGGAGTAAGGAACAAGGTTTTCTGTGACAGAATCGGGACGTAGAGACTGTTAATGGCTGTACGTGTCCGCCCCGCCAGGTAAGTGCTTATATCAGTTGAGACACGAAATACTTGTACGTGCACTTGGTATTGGAATGGTCAGTGCTCACCACATATAACGGAGCTAGGATAACGAGACCCAGTTCTCATGGCGGGACAGATCAGCGCCATCGCTTTATGGATCTTTACAGAGAAAGGTTGTGATTTTGATGATGATGGTGATAAAATCTGGTGTCCTATTTAACCCCAAGCATCCTACTAGTTATATTCTCAATCACAAATAAACAAAGTGCTGCTCAAACTGTTTACTAAAAAGAAATCATTCATTATTAAAAAGGAAATTATCGTATCTCATATTTCTTGAGCGTGTGCGTATTAGGATCTTTAAACCTTGCTTGTTCGACCGTATTTCCCAGGATGTGGGGTTCAGTGACAGGCAGAAGGGCTTGTAGTGTTCATGCCCCTCTTTTCACACCCACTGTATTATCGCTGTGTGTGCGATGACACCAAGCATGGCGTGAATTACCATGGTTTTTGTGCGGTCTTCGTATCAATGTAATCGACAATACACGCTGGCGCTGCGCCTTGTGTCATCGTAAATCAAAACATACATATCTTTAATTGTTGGGTTAACCCGTGAATTGAGAGTCTTAAAAGAGAGATAGAATCTCCTTCAGAGTCATTTTATTGCCGACATGAGATAGTATCTCGCTTCATTTTTATCTGAATGGCGATCAGCTTCAGCTATTTTACTCGTATTGCGGTGTACCTATCCACGCGTTGTAATTTTGAACTGACGTGGAAATTGAGACGCCTCGCCTCAATATTTACCTTTTCTTTTTATTTTCATTTTGAAGTGAGGAGGGATGGGGGAAGAAGGAATAAATCATAATTCCTTTCTCTGTGCCTAACAATACCGTGTTTAGAAAACATCACAATCCCAATGTTTCATATGTAAGATTTAATCAGCACACACTCAAGAAGAATGGCAAGTAGTTAAAAGCAATTTAAGCATGTGGAATTTTTTAGACACGCATCTTAGTTTTTATTTGTCGATATACAATATTTAATTCGTTTGAGAGTAGATTTTGATATACCTAATGCTTCTCATTTGGTTTGAATAAGGGGACAGTTCTTGTGTAAGAGTATGGATACTAATATTCTTAAATGTACTGGGTAGTTTCCCCAAGACTGCGTACTTATTTAAGTAAATATGGCAATTCGCGTCATTTAATTTTATCCATGTTCACAAATGAAAGGAATTGTTGTCTTCAAAAATCTTACACATGGAACTCTCCACTTGAACGATATAGTGAAACATGCCTACTTCTGTGATATGCTGTTACGGTTTTGCTGTAAGATGCATATATAAAGAGTAGACTTTACTTCACAGTACATATTTGGTACTGTCGAGATAATTAGGTTATAACATATGATGAATTCTATATGGCTGATGAATACTATACTAGTAACATATGAGGAAGGACTGCACACAACTTGGTAGTGATAAACTCTTATCACTTGCATGCACATCGTGTCTGGGAAAAATTATTATTACTATGATTATAGCTCAGTTCATAGGTCCAATTTGATATGTTTCTGACGTAGTGAGCAGACGGGGTTTTACTGCTCCTTTGTGAAAGTTTACTGTCAAGCAATAACTGACAACTGACAATAACCAAGAGGAATTAAAAGCGGTGTTTTAATTCAGTTTATGCTTGGGCAGCCCTTTGGGCTAATGAAATCCCAATAAAACGCATATTTAGCCTGAAGGCATGTTAGTTAGGGCATAACTTCAAGGCAGGACGTGCCAAGCATTATAACATGGACCTCTGAACACATATCCTTGGGCTGAAGCACAGCGAGATGTTTTTTTTTTTTTTTTTTTTTTTTTTTTTTTTTTTTTTTTTTGCATTTCATTTTTTGTACCTTTGGCATTCATCAGACTTTGTATATATAGTACTGTCTTTACCAAGGCTTAAAAACCAATATTCCTCACTCAAACTGAAATTTAGGCGAAACCAACCCAATTTTGAGCAAATAACGTTCTTTATGTGCCGATATCTTGACGGGCAATGTGAGAATAAGAAAAAAAAACAACATAACTGCTGCATTAACGACATAAAAGGAGAGGGTCCGGAGCTGGTTGTTAAGTCCCATGAAATAACAGACATCAGATGTTCAAATGTTTTTCCTTTTGGTATAAATATATAACAATACGGCACTGTTAACGGCACTTAGGTTCCATTTAGTTATTAATAAAAGCCAAAGGAAGACGGGACCAATTCTGCCCACTGTAATTTCAAATATCTAAACCTTCTATCTGAGATGCATAAACCTGATGGGATAACAAGTATGTCGGGCGGCTTGGACTAAGCACCTAACTGGTAGCAAATTACTGTAATACCAGCTTTTAACGTTAATGTCTATAATTATTCTAGTCCATCAATCAAATTTCTGTATATTTTGTATCTAAGGTAATCCAGGTTTCCCATCAAAACGTAAACGAGGCCCAAGTGGGTGGTCAGTTGGAAAGGAAGTATATGATTCACAAAGAAAGGGGAAGTTTTAACCATTGTCGCCTAGTTATCAACGCCGTTTTGGAAGAAGAACATCTATGAACGAATTGTTTGTAAACTTTTTTTGAGACTCTTGCTCTCATCATAGTCAAGATTGATACTGATATCGATTCCTTACACCTATACATGTAAGTTACGAGTGATATTTTTTCTACTGTTTTTGCTAAATGAGAGTTTTACTTTTTATTTATACGTTTTTATTTCCAATGCTACACATGGTACTTGTAGCATTTGTACGTGTCCACTGAGACTGAGTTGTTTCCTGATTTGAGCTGATTTGGTGCAGCAAGGGACACAAGTTATCCTAGAGGGCACTTTGCACTGAAAATACCTTTACAATGCCCGCCACCTCATCTGTCACAAGTCAGGGTGGAACGACCGTAGCACACAAAGCGGTGTGAACATGGCACAATAATGCATTGTGTAGACAGTGTTGCATGGATTATTTATTACCGCTATATCAACTTGCAGAATGCTTCGCCAGGGTTCAAGCAGAATTTGCACTGACAAGTGTTTTACGTGTGGCAAGTGATCCTATCTATCTTTCTCGACGTTTAACGCATTACGTGTGTAATATTTCAAAATATAATCGTATCCATGCCCTCTGTTCTGATCTGATAGCCTGAATTGATAACATATATCTTGAAACCACTTTTGCACAGAATATACAGATATATGTACAGATTATAAAAGTTAATTCTGTCGATTTGTGTTGTGGGCGTTCATCTTTTTACTCTACCTTCTTTCAGGGCTGGCAGGCCTCCGCCTAAGGGGCGTTCAAAAAGACGGCTGTATTCCTGGCAAATGCGAATGATGGAGTTAGAACTGGACTTCCTGGATTTAGACCAACTGGACTTCAGTCTTGACCCTCAGGTACGGGTAAATACTTTATTTTGTTTTTGGGTTCGCAAATACTGGTTAAATACTTTATTTTTGGTTTTGGGTCCGTTTTAGGGTATGCTGTAATATTTTCAAATATTTGATGCTTTATTGAAACATTACAACACGAATATCAAGAGATTAGGTTCAGACCAAAAGAAATTTCGACGAAAGCAGAAAGTGAATTCTTTTCTAATACTTCAACAGCATAGTCTTGTGCATGGTGCGTACTCATCGAAAGATAAGTTCGACGTTAATCATATACGTGCATGGTCATACTGGCCACTACCTGTAGATTGTGCGTCACGACTCTGAATTCACTGCGCGTCTCACAAGCGTCAGTGATGCTGATCTCGGACACAGATACGACACTCCTCGGTTGCTTTACGTGGAAGCAAGCAATTCAGAGATGAATTAAAGCATTGTAAAAAATAAACTGTCAATAGATGTGTTGTTTAATGACATCAAAATGATAACCAGTGCTCTTGTTTGTAAGGAAATGTTTATATTTGTTTTTTTATATTTGAGGAAACTCAGGTATGAGCTAAGATATTGCGATACCGATCCTCAGGCCTGAGGGTTAAAGCAATTCAATAATTATGAAAGACGCCTTTGTTGCTATTCCCTTGGGAAATCTGTCAGTTTATTAAAAGCATTCCCCTTAAGCGAAGGCATCACGATTAGCGCGGATCGCACGGTGACCGAGGTCTGGCTGACAACGAGATCCGGACTTTACATTCGCCCAACTTGTCAGAGTAAAGCGTTTGAAGAATTTTAACAAATTGAAAGGTGTTCCTAGTTTATTACAATGTGATTTAAGATATCTGACTTGTCTGTACTTGTCCTACATCAAATGGTGGCAGAAAAGGCGACGGAAAATAAGAGGAAGTACTCCATCTTGTGGTTTACCTTTGCACTCGACTTAACAGTCATTGATTATCCTATGACAGCTAACACCTTTTATTCTTTTTCTTTTTAGGTTCCGTTTTATCCTGTGGGTTTAGAAGAATACAAGCTGGATAATATCAATCTGGCTAGCCCCGGGACGTATTATAAAGATGTGCCTCCGGAACATAATCCGGAGGCAATTTTGGGTAGGTTCTGTGCTTTCTCATACGTTAAAAGAGGTTGGTATCACATTAAGCAAACGCAACAACAAAAATCTATAGTGAAATTGTCCCGCAATACAACTTAAACGCTGCTGAGGTTAGGTTTTATGGTATATAACTCTGCAGGTTCCGTTGTGAAAAAGTTGTGACCGGTGGTGCCATCCGACGGCTGTTTTTATATACAAAGACCTAGGTTGTTTGATGTGGTAAATGGGTCAAAATGAAATGAGTATGACGCAAACTTTGGTCTTCTCAAAATTGAAAAAAAAAAGCTGAAAACACTTTTTTACAACAAATTCCCCTACCAATAAAGTGGACAAAAGGTAGAGGTCAAATGAAGGTAGCAATAATTATAAGGAAAATAGCAAAAATAGTCTAGACGCTTGCAGTAGGCCCTACCCGTGCATGTACTAGTTAAATCAATGTCGGGAGTGAAGAGAATTTGGTGTCATGCCAAGACAAAAATTCTATTCGTTCCAGCATTACCTGCCTCCTGGTCAATTCTTTCATTAATTAGGTTCTTAGCAGTGCATTATGCTTCTAGGTCTTTCAGGTACATGCGATTAAGCAATGGGGAAGAAATATGATTGCGCCCACTCATCCCAAAATGCATATATGCATGGACCCACGCACACATGCATGCGCGCACGCACACATGGCCAATTATTCTTATAGTTCGATTTTGATAAATCAATTAGCGCTGCGTTACTCGAAGATTGAACTAAAATTGGACCGAGATAATATCAGCGCGCTCACTGCGGTTTCTTTTCATATCGTATATCATAATTATAGGCCTGTGCTCACATACTTCGCCTTATAACTTATAAATAAGATTTATCTCTCATTTCAGATATTTTGGTCCGGGCACAGCACAACAACAGCCACGGGGCGTCCCCATGCAGCGACGGGTCAGTGCCTTGTGAGGAAGAGGTTGAAAATTTAAAGATCGACAACACTATTGCCGAGTGTTTTGTGAGTGACAAAGCAGATTCTGAGGTAAGTAATTCAGCGATGTGAAGCAAATGTAACACAGCAGAGAGTTAAAAGTAATTCCATTACCGTTTTCTCTCCAGAAGCCAGGTTTCTCAAATATATTTCAATCCATTTTCAGTCTAAGCAACGCCCTGTCCACAAATCGGTAAAGGAAAAGGGAATTGCATCAGCGGCTCCATTAAAAACAGAAACTATCTCTCACACTACGCCAACTAAACAGAAAACAGCAACAACCCCTAAAGACAAGAAATCACAAGGATTCGGTGTACGTTTTTCTAACGCAGAAAAGCAAAGTAATTCAACGGCAAATAGAAATAACTCAAAAATCGAACAGAATAGCAACGCTACAGGCAAGCAGGTAGCAGACACTACGTTGCTTGCGGAACACTCTGCAACTGCAAAACCCAAAGGTACTTTGGGAACGTTGAAGAAGTTGCGATCTCTCTTTCCGGAACGAAAATCCGAAACAAAAGAACAAACGGATACGAATAAGGAAAAGAACCAAAAATGGCAGCAGCACACGAATAAAAGAAATGAATTGAACGCAATGGGCAACAAGATCCATTCATTTTCTAATGCTAATGACGTCACGGCACCCCAACTCAATGAACCGACATGTTATTATAATCCATTATCAGTTTTAACGTTAGCACATAATAATAATCAATCTAACCGTCACCCAAAGGGGGGTCGAAACGGGTTTCACGAAAACAGGCATCTTTATTCTACCAGCACCGATGAAGAATCCACCACTCTGTCCGCGGCTAACTCTGACACTTCAGAGAATAGGACATATGGCAGTGTGTCTGACGTCACAGATATTACTGACGTCACGCCAATGACATCATTGGTGTCCTCTCGGAAACATAGCTTGCAGAGTGAATCTTTTTTCCAACGTTCAAATGAAACGCCCACTGCATACGTTTTAGAGTCAGACGACGAAGTTTCAGATACGTCATCTGTTTTAAGTGACCTGTCACCTGGATATTCTACGGGACCTGATGACGTCACAGATAACAAAGATGAACAGAAACTTACGGAAGGACAAAGCAGCAAATACACGAATCTCCTTTACTTTACTGCAAGAAATGGGGACTCAAAAAGCTTAGTAAGTATTTTTTGTTCATAGTTTTAGAAACGTATTTCCCAACTTTTGAACCTTGAATGTTCTAATAAATTGTATCAACTTAAGTCTTTATTTTGTCTCTGGATTAGTCAGCGTGAAGTGCCTAGTAGATGGATTTTAGCCCTAAATTTTCTCGTCTCAGGGTTCACTACTATCTTCGGAGGACGTGGACTGTTTACATGACGTAGATGGCAATACATTAGCCCATTATGCAGCGTCTGGCGGGAACACTGACTGCCTCCGTTATTTAGTCGCCAGATCAAACAATGTGCTTAGCATATTAAACAAAAATGGCTTGACTCCAATCATGCTGGCAATACAGGTAACTGTCAGTCATACCAATCTATATAAAATTTCTATATTTTGATATATTAAAGAAACCTTTAATTTGTCTGAATTTAAAGATATGTAAATTGCTACACCGTGAATGGCTCGTTTAAATTTCATAACAATGTATAATGATATAATTCATCTTTTATATGAACTTATTTTGATTATTTCCTGATGAACATAAGTCTGATAAATTATCCTTACTGCAAATTAATTGTGTCTATCCTACTGAGGTGATGGATAATTGTCTTTTTACGACTGTGTTTAGGTACATTAACATGTGATGTGCATTCTAATGGTAATGATTCACTCTCTTTAAAAATGGATCATAGAGAAAAAAACAGTAAAACAATGACATGTTTATTTTTTTATATTTTATAGGACGGGAAACTGAGTTGTCTGGAGTGGTATCTGAACTCTCAATACAGCACTGAAGAAAATATTAATTTAGTTCTTTATGCGGCTGATGTAGGTCAGGTAATGGGAATGCTACAAATAATGAGGGCATTGTTATGTGCATATGTTCAACTTAGAATTCAAAACTCCTAATTCGCCATATGACACTAATCTGATAACACATGTTGGCTGTTTTACGAGTGTTACAGTGATTTGACGAGAAAATTACAGTTGTCCTTCTCATTTAAATTTATGTCATAAACCTGTAGATATATAGAAAATTAGCGAGACGAAGTGGCTGCAGTAAGAATAAGCGTCATCCACTGATATAAATCCACACCAGACAGTCAGAACTGACTAGCTCTACTACTGGGACATCGGCAGCCATTTATTATATTGGTATTCAAGAAAGGTCCTCTTTTTAGGGCGACTGTCTGAGGGCAGTATTGAGGAAGTTTCCAGCGAGCGTGTCCTACGCTGACAGTGAAGGTAACACGGCCTTGCATGCTGCCGCATCAAAGGGACAGATGGCATGTCTGCAGGTAAAGTCACTTTCTTATCATACAAGCAATATCGCAAAATACAAGAAACTTGAAATTATATTTAGTAAATACACCACTGAAAATGCAGCGAATACAGTTTTCCCCCATGGATAAGGATAAATCCAACACTAGTTACATTCAAAGTTAACATCAAGATAGAGGACGCCATAAAACACATTAGGATATTAGATAGTTAAGACTTAAAAATTGAGAAACAGTAGACTGTAACTCTGTGGCACCACGCAACACTTGGACACTAAAAACTCATGTCGCAAAGTTGTCTGGTTTAAAAACAATATACGGTAATTTCTTATATAGCATTGCAATAAAAAAGCTTGTGTGGAGTGAATTTTTACTTTATAGAGATTGAAATGTTTCTTTATGATAAATAACAAGTATCACGCAAAAATTTGAGACAAAGCAATGTATACGAAGTTATTACTTCAAGGCATTGGTGGACCATCGCGCTGATGTGACAGCTCGTAATCACGCTAAAGCGACCCCACTGGATTGCGCCAGGCAAACCAACCATGAAGAGTGCGTAGAATACCTTCGACTTGTAGAAACCAACGCTGAACTACGCACTGAGGTCAACCATCTGTCGCAAGAAGGGGTAAAGTAAGTTGTCCTTTTTTTACTTATTTTCTTGTCATCCTGCCATCATGTCAATTAACTGCACTTTAAAGCACGCTATTTAGGAAGAAATCCTTATACAAGCAAGAAATGATTCTTTTCAAAATTTCAACGGGTTTTCTCTTAAACGCCTCTGTATACTCTAACTGACTCTCTTAGGTAAAATATTTGACAAATTTCAAAAACCCAAGGAAAGGTAAACTGTCATATTTTCTATGTCTACATATCCTCCAAAGCTACTGATCTTTCCCAATTCAGACGTTGTAAATTATAAAACCTCTCAAACAAAAGTACCTTACGTCGATATCTCCTTCTGAAATGTACAGAGACTAAAATTGAACAAAACATCGAACGTAAGCTCAAGGACAGGTAGAGCAATGATTCGTGAGTATATGAAAATTGCTCCCCCCCCTCATTTTGGCGAGTAGGTCCAGTATAGAGTACTTTTCATGTGCAAAATTCTATTGTCGGGTATACTAATTGCCAAAATTCGTCCAGTGCACTTTATAGGGTCTGCTACTTGTTGCCAATTGTCTTACCGTAGGGCTGCAAACGTCAATTCTTTAATGTCTTTTAGTAGCCACCCAGCGTTTATGATGACACTTAACCTCATTAGCATATTAGCATCAAGCCTAACATGTGGGCATATAATACCGGTACTACCCGTTTTCCAAGTCTCAATGATTATTCCACATGTGGTATACGTTGCAGATTTTTAGCTCGTTTAACCGAAAGGCTTGTTATTGCTGTGGAAATGCATCAAAATACACCTTAATTGGAGGGGGGGTTTACTTAAGAGATGATGAATATTAAAAAACCAAGTTTATTAGTCGAATAGTCTGCATATTTACTTTTGGCTTACTATAGATAACTTGATATAGACTGGGTTCCCACAGATTTAGATCGATCCATCTGGATCGACCTAACTCCCTGGGGGTTCACGCTAGATTGCTGTCAGCTTCCGGGAGCTGAGCGCGAACAAAAGTAATTGCCCCCTTACGGCTTTTAGTAGGTGGGACAGACATTTAAGTCGATTAAGCTGACAGCAATCTAGTGAGTCTCCCCAGGGGGAAATATCGGTCTAAATATCTGTGGGAATGGTCTCCTAGCTGAACTTTTGATGTTATGTGTATGGAAATTTCGCGGATGATTTAAGATTTAAACTGTCCACTGATGACAATGTAATCTAAGGCTTAACTGTGACAACTGCAGGTAATTTGAACGTTTTTGAAAATAAAAAGAACGAAAAGGTTACATGTTAATTGTAACTCTCTAAAAAAAACTTTGAAATAAGTCCATAAGTAACATTTTAATATTTTGAAGGCGGGAACGTAAATATATCTTTTTCATTTAAGGTTGAGGTCAGAGCTGGAAGCAAAGCAAGACCAAAAGCAGATGGTTAGTATAAAACCTTATACATGTCAGCATAACAATAACCTGGTTTTAACTGAAATAACGTAGCATTCACAGAGAAATCTGGTCATAGACTTGCAGGTTTTATGAGAACTTTTTTTTTTAATTTTAGACCATGAAACTATTATCCGAAGCAGTATATTGAATATTTTCTGAATATTGTTATGAGCATAAGAATATACTTCAGGTGATATCCCAGAGAGATACCCTCCAAGCCGAGTTAATGAAGGCCAATGATTTGAACACCAGGTGGCACACAGTAGCACAGCACGTGACCTCTCTCCTGAAGACACTGTCACAACAGCTGGAGGATATTTTCAGCGAAAACTCCACCTTAAGAGAAAAGTTGAACGGAGGAGTGAAAAACAGTTTTATTGAGTATGAATTTTGAAATGTAACTCCCGATTTAATCCATGCAATACTCAGTATTTTAAGACTATGGATTAATTTTTGTGCCTAGGAAGGAATTTTTTAGAACGGAGCTAGCTCCTAGACTCTCCACTGGAGATGCCCGTGACAAAAACTTTAATCATTCCCTCTAGACTGTTTTCCATCTTTTCTCATCTTTTACAAAAAGGCTTCCGATTTCTCAATTGGCACTTATGCAAAGACCATATATGAAGTTCAGTGCAAGATAAGATGTGCATTACAAATAAACCGGGGTTTTATATATTCAGTTTTGAAATATTATGTGTAACAGCCGCTTCTTTTACTTTTAAGGGAGCAGGTGGAAGATTCTCTGGAACGTATAATTATGACGACAGAGGAAATTGAAGAATTACTAGAGGAAAACAAAGGAAATCCGGCAGAGTCTAATGGAGGAGAAACGACTCCGGATAAACTGTCTTTAAGGTTTGGACGATCGGTTTATGCTATATTGTATCTTTTTCTAAAAAAAATAATAATGACACCCAAACAACGCCAGTCAAATGTTTTTTTGTATGTTAAATGTATTTTTGATTACCTGAAAGTGTATGTGCCCACAATGCTTCCATTACATTTTCTTCATTATTCAGGCGGAATGAGACTCAAAAACCAGCCATTACATCCAACGTCGCTGCTCCTCGTACACCTGCAGCAATGAGCATCGATGGTAGTGATAAACGGTCGTCTGCTACAGCTGTTTCTTCTGGTTGTGTCAAACCTACGAATTTAGATGCGAATCCGAATCATGCTCAGACAGTCTCCTCTCCTACAACGAAAGCTTGGGCATCTGTCGTGGATTCATGCTGCCATAAAAGACAGCGTCATCACGGAGAAACACTGCGTGCTTCATACGAAACAATATATTCTACTCGACCAAGGCAATTACCAAACTCGGCCCAAAGTGGTGCTTCGGCATTGGTCTCGCTGCACGCCCGTGGACTGACGTCTAGCAATGATTCTATTGCATCTAGCACCAAAGGACAATGTATGTTTGAGAACACAATGAAAGCATTTGATCAGGTTCTATGTAGTTCTCTTGAGAGTTTTGCGACGCTTGATGGGATGGAGAAACCTCCTATTGGAAGGCTAGGCCCTAGTCCGCTGGCACTCCCAAAAGCATCAACACCGAGCCCTACAATGGCACGAAAATCTCCAGATAGCTCGTTGGCTAACTTGACAATGGAATCTAGTAGATCAAATGTATCTGAGCTGGCAAATGAGTCTACTGAGCTTGGAGATGACAGAAAGTTTAATGAAGTTCTAAGAGATGAAAAAGTGATGGAATCTTCAACCGTTGGTGTAAATTCTGATGTCCAGAAAGAAATCAAAAGTATAAGTGCAAATAACCACCATGCTAACCACACTGTTCAAAAAATACCTCAGACACAGGATAATTCGACAGGGAGTCTGTACAAGCTGTATGAAGAGAACTTACTCTATGAATCTGATGAAGGTCAGTGGGACGAACAGAGCTCCTTTAACTTGGAATTGGGACCTGTTGTGTACGAGGAAAGTGCGATTGATGTGGTTCTCCAACACATTCCCACCTACTGCAATCGAACCAATGATTATGTGGAAAGTGTTGCATCCGATCAAGGAGGCCCGAAAGATATGAACAGCAAACAATCGTACACAAACGACCATAAAGTACACGTGATCCATGAACATGGCCCTGAAAACAATTCCAATACTCAGACATCTCCGGAAGGTAACCTTGTCCATGTTGAAGATATTCAAATACACCTGCCAAATAATCAGCTAGCCGTTCATCAAAGATACGACAGAACAGTCAGTGGCAATAGACTGCTTAAAGTAGTTGTCGATGAAGATAATAACAGAGCGAAAGCAATTGGTTCTCTTGAGGATGTGCGTGTCGTCACCCCTAAGACAATTAGCAACGAATCTCTAAGCGCTTCCAAATCAGATCTCGTCTACTTACATAAGCTGGAAGGGAGAGGAAAACGTAAAACTGTTAAAAACCCATGCGCGATGGCCGAGACAGATCCTTATGAAAAATACGCATACACTGCCAACATGAATAATTCTGTTCATTGTAATATCAACAAGAAAAGAAATTCGAAAATTTTCAATTTCATAAGACCAAGAGACGACGACAAAAGGAATTCCTTTATTAAATCCGTGGAATTCTCGCCAGAAGAGTTCTTTGAAAGCTATGCTCGTTTTCCGGATAAATCGTTGAAAGCATCGAATTGCAATGATGTTGAACATAAGATTAGAAATGCCGATAAAACTAATGGAAACCATACCCAGCATAGCTCAATGAGCATGCAGCATGAAATGGACCAGGGTCAAGAAGCCCCTTGTGACAGGGCAAAAGTATATGTATACCGTGGTCAATCGGGGACAACTTCAAGCTGCGATAGTGAAAGTGAAACCGAGTTAAGACCCAAGCTCGACTTGTCTCACCTCTACTGTGCTGCAGAGTTAGCTTCCAGAAATTCAAAAGAAAGCAGCGGGACACTGTCTGCAGCAAGTGCAGATGAAGATGAGGGGAGATTTTTAAAGGTTTGTACTTGGAATTCGTAATTTAAAGAACTGCATTGTACATGTAGCGTTGCTCATTATATTTGTCGTTGAGAAGAAAAACCAAATAAATGTTCAAAGGAAGTTACATGAATAGTTTATTGATCAATTTCAACATACATATTATATCTTGAAAAACAGGACAGCATGACGTCATTAGCTCTCCCTGTTATTATATTAATCTTCTATTCTGCTATTGATAAGCAAAACACGTTTTCCGTTAGTTCCTGTTGCTGAAGAGTATTATTTAGACACTGTTTTAAAGACATAAACAATCTTTTTGACAGGACGTGACAGGGCACCGACCGTCTGACAAGAATAGCTGGAACACTTGGTAAGAATCGAGCTTTGGCTTTCCTTATTTTACTGAAATCTTCTCATTTAATCAGTTGGCCACAGGAACCACAGGCATACTTGGCTGCGTGATGTTTGATAATTCGCAGATATACGCATTGATCATAAATTTGAAACCAGCACAAGCCACAGAACACATTTTGATCAATAACCAAACGCCCATGCTTAAAATGACACCAAAATGATCTTAACGCCCACAGATAATTAACCGAAGTCCGCCGTTACCAGCGTTAACGAAGATTTCTGCGTTTGTGTATGAGTGTACATGTATGATAAATCATACTCCGTTTTTTTTCCCTTATGTTACCTGTCATTTCTGACATCATATCAGTGATTAAGGGAAACGTTAATACCTGGAGGTCACCTTGGAAACAGCAACGATATGTTCATATCATAGAAACGACCATGTACTTAACCGATGTTGTAATGTTCTTTTTCAGGTGCGACTTGTCCTCAGAAGACAGCAGCTTCAACAAATGCAAAAATCAGTGGTCTAATCATATTGAAGGTTTTGTCATATAGACATTAACCACCGAGAGGAAGCGAACTTTAGGAGGAGGTCGATATTAGCTTACGTGTGCACCGCAATCACCATGTGCACAGGTGTTTCTCGTGACATAGGAAACCGCAGTCTAAACAGAGGCAGTCTATTATAAATCCCCCAGGGCGAAAAATAATTCCCCAATACGTCCGCTTTAAATGAAGACATTGGAAATATCTGAGTCAGCTGAATATTGATGTGCAGTATCTCCGTCCTACTGATTGGTAAAGAAAGAAATCCACGGGCACACAATAAAATTTATTTATTTATATTTTGATGTTGTTCGGAGTCGTTTTATCCAAAGTAAATTACCTCTGTGATTCTTATTTCTAGCGATTTTATGGCCCTTCGCCTTTAAAACGTACATATTTGTGGTTGATTTCCACACCAGTGTGTTTAATTCTCCAAAATATAACTTTGTTGACAGCAATGATTTAAACCAGCACGACATGACATAATAGCAAACAGTATGTTAATCAAAAGGCGTGAATTTGATTTTTTAGAGGGAAAACAGATATTAAACTGCGCTTTTTCGGAGCATCATCTGAAGGTCCTACATGTATGCTTATGACTGCAATTGTAATCTTACATGGTTGCAGTCATGACCGTTTAAACTTGGCCATATGTTAAGGTTTCTGGAAAAAAATATATTGCCATTGCGTAAAGCTGTGACCTTAATTTTCTAAGATGGTTTATGGTTGGATCCTGTCATCTAATATGCGCAGCTGCGTCAGGTTGGAGTGTGTATTATATATAATGCGGGGTTCTCGAAATACAAGCTTTTGTGCTGCGTCGAATTAACTGCTCGTATCTGGCTTAATTTTGTCTTAAAAAACAATAACAGGAGTTTTGCATTTTGCAAAATAAGAAGCAAAGAACAATATATTTGAATCAAAGTAAAGTCAATTTTATTAAGCTTAATTTGACAAAGGAGGCAAGTTGACAGGTTCTCCACCTTTTGACATTTCAAAGTCAAAAACATTTTTTCTACTATTTTCTTTTTCAAATGAAAGTTCCGAAAATATTAATTTGACAAAGGAGGCAAGTTAACAGGCTCTCCACCTTCTGTCGTTTCAAAGTAAAAAACATTTTTTTCTACTGACCATTTTTTTCAAAAGAAAGTTACGAAAACATTAGTAAGACAATGATCCAGATATCATATGTATTTTGATATGTTTAAGTTCTTTAGTATTAAATTTGTTCAAGTTTATTCGTAGGAGCTGATATTAAAGTATACGATATTTCATGCTCATTTTGGCATCTTTATCGTTTCACGCACGACAAACATTTGAACACAATAAATAAACTAGAGATATGTAATAAGGTAAATTCCAAAGATCCTAAAAGTTCGTTAATTTATACGTGTACCATTTAAAGTGACAAAGTGTAGGATTTTAAATGCGCGTTAGGCACATAGACTGTCTTCTGTTGGGCTTATTTAAAGACAAATAATACTTTTGGTCAAATTTTAACAAATAAATGCCATTAATTTATGTTGCCAAAAAATAACCAAATCTACCATCTTCTACAGTTTTAAATAATGCGGAATCTGGAAACCAGTGTGAAAAGTGAGCTCAAAGGGATGGCAGAATTCGAAAAACCATGAAAACCCAAATTTGACTTACACTGTAACAGCTTTTAGAATTTTCAACTTTGTTATGGGATGCTAGAGAGTGTTAGTGCAGGAGGATCAAAGGCAGATATTTCGCGGGGAAATCCTACACTATGCACCGTTAAGAGATTTAACGTGTTCAGTCCTCTGTCTCCGGCGTGCACGAGGCATCTTATTTATCAACAGCCGCTCTACCAACGGTTACCGGGTCTTTCCCCGTGTTCTGAGCTACGTTGCTTTCTGGTTCGTTGTTTCCTTTGTTTCCTTGGGCTGAGAAACCAGTATCCATGTCTTTGGGCACCTTAAACTCCACCTCAGGCTGTGCTCTTGACGAGAGCTCATTTACAAGTCGCCTGTTATATTCTGCTGCTATAGCATCCATCAGTCGGCCTGCAAATTGGAGCTGTTTTTTAACATTTGCAATTCAAGACTCAAGTTTATTATATTACTTAAAGGGATAAAAACTGTTCGTATGAGACTCATATTTCACAATAAATATATTGTAAACAACTCAGAAATATGAATTCTATTTTACCATAAATACAGCAGTTATCGCAATTATTATAGAATCTGCACTTGACATATGACCACGTGGACCTTCATAGATGGCTATACATCAGTAATTGTCTCTTTTAAGAGATTTATGAAAAAAAAACACACCTTTAAGAAAAAAAAAAAACATGGACTGACTTTGAATGCCGGTGTAACGAAACTGAGGTCCGTGTAACAGAGAGTCCGCCCTCCAATTTGTTATAATGGTTAGGGTTAGCATGTCATATGCAGGTCAAAATCTAGGGCGAGGCTTACCTGTACAAATTAATAGGAAGCCAACTGTCTATCAAGGAGGACTCTCTGTCACGTTACACCGCTGTAACAGGAATGGAAGTCCTAGGGATGGAAGTCCGGGCTCCTATATGGTTAGTATAGGTTAGGGTTAGTTGGAGTACAGCTCCTAGCGGACTTTCATTTCTGTTACAACGGAAAAATCGTAGTTTACCCCGAGAAAATTCAATTTTTGACCAAAACGACCAGTTTTTATCCTTTGAAAAATGCACCAAAATATGGAACTATGACTTTTCCAGACTGCCGCATCCTCTGTGCAGTTGATTGTTACATATCTACATGTCTAAATGTAAAAAGAATTTTGACTGGATTTAGAGAACATTGTCCAAATTCCAAGCACACAACACATGATCTTGTGTAGCTAAGAAAGTGCAAAATGACGTGTGGGGGGGGGGGAGGCTCGCTCATGAAGGCGAATTACATGACCGTATAAAAAGGCGTATTTCAAGCGCCAGCGAAGATGGGTATCTGGTAGAAGTGAAGACATGTATTATATTTGAAAGAGAGGCTGAAGAGCAATATGAAAGTTTGCAGTGG
Organism: Lingula anatina; assembly: GCF_051362555.1. NCBI lineage: Eukaryota > Metazoa > Brachiopoda > Lingulata > Lingulida > Lingulidae > Lingula > Lingula anatina. Next base: position 32,597,972 of record NC_141768.1, read on the forward strand.
AAGACTAATTAATCAACTTTTCAAATAGATTACAAACGAAACTTCAAAGCTCTCGATTGGACAATTGTTTTTAAGTGAACGCTTGTATGATATTACTTGAGAAAACTTTTGAGGAAAAGCCTTGGTGTACCATGGGTCACATGAAGAAGTAGTAAAAAATTAGGCCCAGCTTGCACTAAAGAATATTATCAAATAAGCTAATTGGCTATCGAAATGATGATACATTTGAATTAAAGAAACATAAGAAAAAATAACATACCCACCACCCCGGCAACTTCCAACTGTCCCTTCTGTCGAGCATTTTCTTCTTTTTGGCGCAAGTAGTGCATGAAGTCGTCGATACTTAATCTAGGAGCCGTTTTACCTATAAATTGTAGCATCGTGGTTGACATTAAATACCAATATTTGTTAAAGTAAAGACAGATATACATGAACAATACATGTGCATAAAAGTACGCTTTATAATACTGCAACCAACAACAAGCGAGAAGAATAACTTTTTAAGTGGGTGTACGTTGCACAGGTAGAAATGGAAAACTTGAAAAAGACCATGCACAGATACTGGGAACAATTCGCATTCCATAGAACTAAAAAAAAAAACAAAAATAATAAACGGCCAAGGGGATGAATTATAAGCCTGAAATGCTTTAATTAAAAAAATCAATTAAATTGTTTATTAGGTATGTATGAAAGGCCTCAGACCCATGATACTATGCTTATATACTTGTATGTACAGAAATACACATATAAAGATGTATTAAAAAACAAATCAACAGTTGATAAATTGCTATTCTGCTATTCCGTTTACACTATATGAAAGCATTACATGTTAAGAGTATTTTTCCTAAGGCGAGAAACCTAACCAATGCAAATATTCTACCATAACGCATTAATATAATAAACAAGTTTTTTTTCTTTGGAGGGGTCCTCACGACTGATATTGTTTTCCAATTCTCGCTATAATTAGCCTGCGTGCGTGATATACTATTATGTTGTTTTCACAATGGCTGATGTCGAAACGTTTAAAACCAGACACAGAAGCCATACTTGCATAATACTAAATGGATATCAGTTACAAAACCCGCTTCACTCTGATATGAAAAAAATTACTATGTTGTACACAAGCTTTCGAGCTGATTATTTAAAATACCCTGAACTGCTCAAGACCGAAGACAACCGACAGTATGCCATGAATTTCTTGTGGTAGTATATGAATATAGAGCACCTGCATTAAAAAAACCCTGTGAAGAAACGGAAAAGCTTAATTACCTTGTTTCATTCCCGCCGTCATCCAATCGTAGAGCAAAGCGTTGATGATATTGTCTGCAATCCCAAATGACTGAATGAACTTAGCAACACCCGCATTAGGGAACTCGGTAGGGAGTAGATCGGCAATTTTGAAAATGCGGTTTTCTGATACCGTGTCATTGGTCTGTGTTTGCTGATCTGGCCCTTGGGTCTCGGAGGTTGGCTTAGTCGTAGACACTTCCTTCTTCACATCAAGTTTAGACGCTTGGACCTTTACGGTAGAACCCTCGTTTTCTTTTGGGTGGCCTTGGTTAAGGGCTTTCACTTGACTTGTCTATTTTAAAAATAAATTTGTTAATCTATAAAATGTTTAAAGGGGAAGGAAAATCTTAGTGGGACTGACAAGAGAAATATATACATAAGTTCAATAAATTCATATAATGTGCCTTTGGGACAAAAGCTATAAAGTAGTTTGAATTGTAAACAGGAAGGCTGGGGGACTTCTGGTATAACTTCCCATATCAAAGGTCTAGAAAGATACGCTGTAGGCAAAACTAGAGAGACTTTCTTCTCTTTAGGGATTTTAAATCTAATACTGAAGCTAAGAGGCCATCGGTAATTGGTCACGTTACTGCTATCCTCCTTGCAGAAGTACACAATGTACGAAGGTATCCACCGTCGTGATGTTTAGCTTACCGCTTCCATAAGGAGGAGTCTCGCGCCAACTTCTGCCTCTTGAAAGAGCTTCTCCATCTCCATAGCAACATCAGCTTTGTAAAATGCCACCTCTTTGGGAGATATCTACAGAGAAATATGTGTCGAACGAAACGAATTAGGATTATAGTAGATTTAATATCTAATTATGAAAGAACAACACCCCTTCAAAACACCAATGTGGTGTGAAAACCGGAACCACACCAAATAAAGGAATAATCTGGGAACCATTTGACTATCATTTGATAGGGGGCACCTTTTCCATATTAAATGTCATGTCTGTAATTGCTTTTTGATGTAATGAAAAATAACAGATTAAAAGTACCTCTTAAAGTGTGTCAATGCAGTTTCCACCTTAGTCAGAAAAGTTAAAGGGATAATAATTCTTCGTATGAGATATATATTTCACAATAAAAACATTGCAAACAACTCATAGAAATAAAATATATTCTGTTTTACCACAAAAACGGCAGTTTTAGCAATTATTCTGATATCTGAACTTGTCATCAGGCCACTTGACCTCCATAGATGGCTATACTTTGTAATAATCTCTTAAGACATTAAGAGATAATTACCAAAAAAAAAAAAACTTTTTAGAAAAAAAAACAGGGACTAACTTTGAATGTACAAATGGATTCGTTAACCATTGGTAAGTATGGGAAAAGTGTTGTTTACTCCAAGAAAATTCATTTTTTTTAGCCAAAATGAACAGTTATTATCCCTTTAATTTCATCTCTGCTCCTCGAACAAATATTCTAAAAAAGGTTTTGACGTTGTGAAGATATCGCTGACCTCAGGGGACATCATTAACGTTTCTTGTTAATATCAGCATATATGATCTACAGGTAAGGAATAATATCGGGAAAATGAGGAGAGCATTTATTGCTTATTGTTCGGAAGTGTCTCAAATAATATGCCAGGGTTATGTTGCGTTCATGAAAGAGGCATCTATGTGCAATATCCCTTTAAATTAACATCGTTAATGATTACAGGCAAGGAAATTCGACCTATCCCTGGATATAATGAGTCTTTACCATGTTATTTTTCAAAGTCGGTTTAACTAGGTGAAAACGTTTTTTAGTTTGTTGTTAAATAACTCGGCGTTCATATATATATGTTGTGAATACGTTCCAGAAGATTAAAAACTCAATTCATAAAAAAAACATTGCATGTGTATGATGCGCAATTAAAACATTATTAGTGTAGGTAGTCAAGTCTTAAGGTCGGTGTGAAACATGTTTATCATATCCTTGAGTAGATGCCATTCTCCTTAACCTTATTTCCCCCTACATTAGCAAGTATTAAACAACCTACACTTACAATATGACGTAAATACTCGGACCTTCATTTCCTTCATATTTATTTCTTTCGGCAGTCACCACAATGCACGTTTTATTCACCAAACTGTGCTTTATCTGAATTTTTTCTTGATTTGTAAAGAATAAATAAATAAATAAATAAATAAATAGATGAAAAAATCTGCAAACTAGCCTTGCCAACTAAAAATATCAAGAAGCCCAAATCTTTCTGTGAAAAAACTATGCGATTGCTTCCCATGATAAGACAACAGGAGATCGTATCTCAAATGACTGATTAACCAATTAACATGAACATCTTTCAAACCCAACTTTACCAGTTTTGTCTTTTCCAATTCGTCCATTGCGTCCAGAAAGCCAGTGAAGTCATGAGTGGAGAGGATGACAGCTGCCACCTGCTCAGGGCTGAAAAGACTGCGAAGGACGCTCACCCTCGTCTGGAATGTACACATAGCGACATACTAGGCTTCGCTCTGCTCTGCACAAATACCGTGATTTCGTTTTAAAGCATACCCATCAGGGGCGGATCCAGGATTATTTGAAGGGGGGGGGTGTCAGCGGATGCAAAGCTTCCCCCCCCTCTCCCCCCCCCCCCCCCCCCCCCCCCCCCCCCCCCATTGGCGTAGGGTTCGGGGCTCGCTAAATTTTTGGTATTTTAGAGGGCGAACGGTGCCATTTGGTGCGGTTTAGAATAATGATTCAGCTAGCCAAAATTCTAATTTCAAGAGGGGACCAGAAGTCGAAGAGGGGGTCAAACCCCCCTGACCCCCCTTTAAATCCGCCACTGCCCATATGCTTTAGCTGAGCAAGCAGCTTGTTTAAGATATACCATGTAGATTTACTTATTCTCTGTTTATTTATCTTTTTATACATAAGTAATAATTTTATCTTAATTGTTGATGCACAACATTAACAAAACAAATGTATTACCTACACCGGTACATGTATAGCCATAATACTGTTATTATGTTTGTGCTGTCATGGGCTGACATTTTATACCAGTTTCTTAAACCAGCATCAAATTAGCAAACATGCGGTATTGTATCTCTATTACAACTAAAGACTCACTTGGATTTCAGTAGGCAATTTTGCATTCACTTTCTCCTTGATCAAAGATTTTTCATGTCCATTAATCTGTCGGCTATGGTCCTCAAGATGACTGTTCACTGTACCCGACTTCAAATCTAAACAAGGCATATATAATTGTGTTTCAACGGAAAAAATGCAAAACAGAAATCAAAATCTGGGATAAATATATCATTTAACTTCAAAGGTACAGGGGCGTAATTTGGCAGAAAATACTGATGGAACAGACTTTGACCGCTTTCGACACTTTTTTCCATTACGTCCAATGTCAGCTTCAGCTTACCTTTTCACTCAAAACTCTGGTATTCAAAGAAATTTTTCAAAACAATGATTTTTTGTCGTTATGATTAAAATCCAAGACTAAAGGTTTTTTATTGAAAAATTATTTAACGTCCTATAATTGTTAATATCCTTCTTTAAATATTGCCTTTTGTAAGACAACTGATAGACCCGTATAACTAAATAAACTATACTTAATTACAACGCATGTTTTTATCAAACACAGTGTTCGTCCTGTATGCCTTTACTAGCATGCAATGGTAATGTACATATGGTAAATAGATTTTGAAATGAATTAACACCTAAGTTTGGTGTTAATTTCAACGTGCTGTGTGAAACGCAAAGAATACCTTAATCAACCAAACCTAACATTTGGTATGGTATAAGTGAGAAGGTGAAGCGGAAATGTTTTCAGCATTAGCAACGACCAATACGTTGGTTTCTGAGTTACTTTGATCGTTTGTTATTTAACTGCTATTGCCAAAGTGCATTTGAAAGGATGAACATTGTTTATATATATTAACCATTTGGTTTTAATTTCAACGTATTTGTTTGCTTTTCGGTAGTATTGAATTTGGTGGCCACGTTGGAATTTTCAGACATGTTTTTATCTAGAATTATTATCATTATCAACGACTGTACCAAATTTTATGTTCATAAGTAAAATAATGATCCATTTACCATATTGCTGGGAAAACATATGGTTCACATATGGCGGATCCAGGATCCGGCTAAGGAATATGATTTGGGGAACAAGGGGGGGATAAGGAGGGGACGTGGAAGAACCAGAAAATTTTCGGCTTGCTTATGCCTCTATTTCACACAGACCACGAATCCCACAAATGGCCAGGAATTGACAAATTTCACGATTCGTGGTTGAATCGTAATCAGCTCGTGAAGTTCTTAACAGATTCGTATATATTCGTAGTCAGTTCTTGCAATTCTTGATCAATCGGGAATTCGTGGCAAAAAATATAAGCTGTTCAAAGTTTTGGCCACGAACTCCCGATTCCAAAAAATCGTAGTGAATTTCTGGACAATATTCGTGCGATTCCAGTCGAATCCCACGAACATTTGTAACACTATCGCACCTGTATCGTAACTGAATCGTAGAGCGTGTCGAATAAGACCAAAAATTGGCAAAATCTCACGAATCCTCACGAATCCTGAAATTTCTCAATTCCTGGCGATTCGTGGGATTCGTGGTCTGTGTGAAATAGGGGCCTTATCTAGAGAAGTTGCCATCTTGGATCCGCCTATACCATTTGCTTCTAAATTAAGTTACCTGCATCATTATTTACCAACTTCTGTATCTCAACCTCTTCCATTCCTTCTGCCTATATTTCAAAAAAAAAGAACAGCTCTTATATCGATTGCTTAGACCAAAAGGTTGTCTTTGTCACATATTGTTGTCACAAAGGTCGCAAAAATTTAAGCAAGCGTGCCTCAAAGGATGTCACTTGCTTTGACATCACCAATCGTTTTCAAATATTTCTACTAACGACCTTAAACAAAATGTGTAGAACCCTGCAACAATTACCTTTCACAAACATGAAAGTACTTTCTAGATTAATAAAATGACCAATGAGAAATAAAAAAAAATTAAATAAACTGTTGTCTTACCTGTCCCTTACTTCCTTCAGCAGAAAGTCCTATGAAGAGAAATTTAGCATGAAGATTTTTCACGCAAATACTGTTTATTTGAGTTTCGTCATTACAGTAAATAAAACCCATGTTCTTTATGAGTTTTTATGAGTTTTATAACATACATTTTGAAAAAATCAAAAGAACTCACCTGTTCTTGATACGTTGGAGTAAGGTGCTGCATGAATGATGACTGCAACAACCGCGAAATAAAGCAACCCAATACATACTTTTCCCGGCATTTTGCAAGAACCGTTATGTGCGATGTGAATATCTAGCTCTTGTGGTCAATGTTGAGAATGTCTCACACTTTACCACAAACGCCTATGTGTATCAACAACTAATCTGATGAGCTTTAGAATATCGAGCGTTAATATTGGTGTTCCACCGCGTAATACCAATTTAAGATCGCTTACGTCAGCCCAGATTTGTTGATACGATACGGATAATGTGTTGGCAACAAGAATTTGCAAAACAATTTTTTATAAGAAAGATTTTGATACAGTACAAAAATTGTTATATTTCCACATTGCAAATGAAATCATTTTATCATATCTAATAACATAATTGTTTTATCAACTGAAACTGTCTAGCGTATGTTAAGTCTATACATTCTAAAGGAATAAAGTGTTGAAACAACTGGTTAAAACTTTCATATATATACCCAAAAGTCATTTTTTATCGATTTTAAAAAAATTAGTACATTTAATACAGGTGTGATTCTAGTTTAAGATATGCCAGAGTGGTGGCGCTGCGATGCAGGAGGTTATTGAGTGACGTAAGCAGCATCAAAGCGTGTGAAGCCATTTTGGTTTATTCAGTTTCGGGTGCGGTTACTTCAACTCAAGGCTTTCAACAAGTGTTTTCACACAAAAAGAGAAAAACCCTGAACATGGATATTATTTATAAATAAATAAATAAAAACAAACACCACAGTTCTATCATTTATGTTTACAGTAAAGGTTAGGTAGCAAAGCAGATTACGAATATCTATAGTTTTTCACACGCGCGGGACCTGTCAACCGACTTGGGTTTCGTAACTCGAAAGCATCGCGAATTGCGATAGCGATATCACCTTTCATTTCGAGGCTATTATATGGGGTGAATAAATGCCAAGTTATGGAATAGAGACGCCTGCGCTCGGTCGCAATTCGCGATGCTTTTAAGTTACGGTGCCCTGTACGCGCTTCCTTCCGAATTACCTACAGGTGAAAGTAACCTAAGATATAAATAGTTTTTCACACCTGTGGAGTTTACCGCTGCCCACCAGGTAAGCCAGGCAAGTGGTCAAAATACAAAAAACTATCGGGTTGCTAGCAGCTCACACCCGTGCAACTTTTACCGGTAGGCCTACTTCCGTCTCACACGTGATCAGTGCAGTAGTACGTCGAGAAAAATTTTGAAACCAGTAACATTTAAATATTTTATTCGACAACATACTTCTGCTTTGGATTGATTTTGAGCTCAAGATTCCTCTTCCTTTCGGCGGCCGCATGTGCACTTCGTCTGGACACGTCTCTTGTTGAAAGCGCTCTGGTCCCTGTTTCACAAAAAAAACTTAAGTCAGGTTCTCTGGCTAAGAACTTAATTACCAAGGTTACATGGCCACATGGGCACATCTCATCCTATCAGGTGCAGTGTTACAGCACTCTCATGGAGATCCTAGTCAGCTAAGCCAGGGAACTGACTTAAGTTTTTTTGTGAAACTGGGACCTGGCATTAAATGTCGCATTTTGGTCGAAAATGCGAACAGTCGAACATACTGGGAAAAGCATCATCTCTGAGTTTTCGCCTTGCTTTCCTACCATAGAATTCAGCTCGAAGGTCTAGGTTCTAGCGTGTTTCGTCAATTAGCTTGAATTTTTTTAAACTTCAAAGCATTGATCCAACGTTGACGTTTTGCTGTCTCCGAAGGTAGGACAAAATATTGTATCTTTGATTATGGTACCAGGGTACAATATAAATTTGCGGCATGTTGTTTTTATGACATCTAGACTTCTGGTCAACTGTCCCTGTGTTATCATTACAACAAACGCACATGACGTCACTAGAAACTGACCAATCAGAATTTTATCATTTAAGTCCCCCCTTTTCTCACTATGAATTCAAAAAAAAAACTTTTGTCGTCGATTTATAGTATATATACTGTTAATAAATCAGTTAACATTTTGTGTTTTATAGAAAGCAGTAAGTCTTTAAGGCATTTACCTCACTGCAACCAGGTATTTATATGGGTCTTTGAAATGATTTTGATTTTTATATTGTTTTGTTTCCTGAACCATATATTGTATGATCAAATAATTCTTATATTCATCCTTTCGCCAGCTAGATGATACCCCTCCTTGTTTCATATCCATGTGTTTTTCACAGTTTGAAACCATCTAAATTCGAAAACCCTATAAGTGCCAATGTCAAGAAACTTTTTTGTATGACATTCGCCACATGATCCTAATAATGGAGGTGGTCGTCATTTCTTTTTTCGGTGCAACTGAGAGAGCAGAACTATTGATATTCTCACTGTCGCGCCGTCACTATACGCCCTCACAGAATATTAAAGTATTGGGGTATTAATTTACTTACGTCTTAATTACTGGAGCTTTTCCATATATTATTACCATTACGTAGAAAATAAGCCATTAGGTCAGACAAGGTAAGCCATTAACTTCGGTGGAAGTCATTTTAACACGATACCCAAATGGATATTTAAGATATTATTTTAAGTAGGAAAACCAATAGGCAACATACTTATCTTTTTATTGAATATATAACCTATGACCAACTGGGGATATCCATTAGTTCGCGTACTTACTGTTGCTCAAAGGGCTGTTATTCAACAAAAAATAGACAACGTATAAGCCTATTTATAGCCTCCCTATAATAGGGATAGGTTTAATGCAAACATTTGACACTGTTTGCACTGATAATTTATACCAGCAGTTTTCGTGCGAATAGGACTTTGAAAATCTGTAGAAGAAAATATCCAGAAAACGAACTGTGCTTATCAGCATTTCGATGTTTATCCGCTCAAGTAACATGGACAGCGAATTAAGATCACAAGTAAGTATTTAAAAACGTGTTTTTAAGACGCTCGCCATTATCTTTTTGCATACATTTTTGGACGAGTTCTCTTTTCAAACGGCGTAGTAAGTTCATGGAAAGTGACGATCAACTTCTTCGTCTGCGATAGGCCTACTTAACTTTCAAAAGCTCCTGAGCTTTTTCCAACAACCAACCTTACTGCAAAAATAGGCCGTTTGAGTGCTTCTGATTTCTCGCCATTTACTGGGTTTTTCTGACCTGTGTGTCGAGACTTTGTGCTATCTCACTGGACTCACGAAAGACAGCTAAAAACTTAAACTGGTTAAGTTGCTTCACAATAAAGCTTTAGGGCCGCTTACCCCGTTGTTGATGATACAGAGCAACACGTACAGGATTCAAACATTGCTGTTCGCACATGTACATCGGTTGTATATATCTTTAAGTGTTTGTAGCAGTCAAGGTAAATGTCATCTGCCAAATTATAACCATGTGCATGTATGTGGTGGCTGTATTTCAGCAGGAATGGATAGAAGTGGCATAGCAATCATCTGCAAAAAGTTACATCAAACGAAGACGAGTGTCGGGTCATCTCGACCCGGAAGACCTCATTCCCCCTTCACAAATCAAGTACTCCCTGGTATAGCAAAATTATAAGCTATATGATATAAGCTAAGCATAAATATCACTGAAAGGCACATAATATGCATTAGAGTCACGCTTTATATTTCTGGTTATCCTAACACCTTTCTCTTAATCACAAAGATATACCATATCCATAACCGTAATTTTCTCAACCTTCGTGGATAGGGTGCACATTGGAAATAAAATGTCAATTGCTAAAGCTTCAAGAAAATTATTTCTTTTTTATTTCAAAAATAAGTTCAACGCGCTTCGTGTGCATTTAAAGCCTTAACGTGTTTTCTTTTCTATGTCATTACATACAGTGCCATGTTGGCGTATATGTGATAGCGTACATGTACATCATTCAATATCGAGGAAGTGTCATGTTATCTAAAATCAATGTTTAATGTCACTCTCTGAGTAAAATACCACGGTCATTGACTCATCAATGCATTGGATACTAATCATAGGGCAATTCGGGATGAAGCAAAAATCTTATACGCCGTTCTTCCTATATGTATCTTGCGAAATGCTACATCCATGAAGTCTATTTTTGTCGTATTTTGTCAGATTTCTGGATAGATAATGGCCATACTGGTGACGTTAAGTAGCTTTAAGCATTAACGAACACTTCGTCAATTAAGTACAATTTATAGTTTGTATTGATCAACGGTATTCACTTGTATACCACATTTAAATGCCCACGCGAAATACAAGGAAAAAGGAGTGACTGAGCTAATATTTGACAGACCAGTTCACAAACTCACATAGATAATGTTCATCAGACGGTTTCAAGTTTGTATGATAGCCACGTGACCAGAGTCGGAACATAGATTATGTTAATAAGAAGGTATAAGTATTTTGTAGAATAGCCCAGTGACCTCAAAGGGCCACCATCCTTCTGGGCATAGACACATAAAGGCGAACTGATTATCTGGGGGCTTTGTTGGCCCAGGCTTTTTAATACACTTTGCATAGGGATATTTCTGGTTAAGGGGCGATCCTTTGTCACTTGATTTCAAATTCCGTTCAACGGGTTTTCAGTAGGGTTTGCGTCTAGTGATGACGCAGGTGGATTCACCCTGGTGATGACTGGCTGGTGAAGCCACTCTTGGACTGCCCTAGTCCATGTTGTGTGGCATAAACATCGTGGAAAATAAACGGACTATTCCTGTCTCAATAAATGGATTTTATCAATGCCAAAGGTGTTGGTTCAGTATATCAATGGTTGAGGCTTATTATAACAGTTCACTAAGATCCACTAATACAGTAGTAACCGATGCATCCCAAACCATTATTGAAGTGTTGAAAAGTCAATTTTTTCTGGGAGATATAAAGTGACAGATACTCTTGATTCTCTGCCCATTCACGTTGTTAAGGGTAAATATGGACAAACATGGAAAAACACAAAATGAGTCAGTTTCGATACATGGCTCATGCACTGGTTTTTGCCCGTCACGTCGCTTTTTACCGATGTGATGACTGGTTTCCTCCTGCCCACCCAACTGTAAAGTACTAAAGCATGTAATGGAGCCCTCTTCAGTTCATTTGCAGACAGGGTGCTGCGACTGCTACATCGCCATAATGCACGACTCAAACCTTCGCAGCCTGGACAGCAAAAAAAAAAAAAAAATAATAATAATAATAATAATAAAATTTAAAAAAAATACGCCCGTTATCTCTGGCACTAATATTCTTCAGTCGGGTACTTTATGGTTGCTTTTGGCCATCACCAGACTTCAGCACATTCTATATACAGCCTGACGGTAAACATGTTTGACTGCAAACTGGGGGACACTATCCTCCGAGAAACATCTTCTGGAGTTGTTGGTCTGTGACATCCTGTGCCTTCACTATGACAGCAATTTGACAGCCAGAAGGACGTCACACTTTACAGTGCACATGAAAAAAACCCCTCGTCACCTGTTATGCACGACAGATAAGTCGCAAAAGGTTTTTTGCAGGCTGTGCTTATGTGATCCTATATACATGTACATATGCATGTAAATACAGTATATGTCGCTCCTTGTAGAGACACATAAAGTGCCAACGGAGTCAAGAATTGGTGTGTAATTAAGTTATTTATCAATATGACAATACTACTAGGTTGATTTTGGATCTCCTTGTGTTGGAATACGGTTGAGGCTGTGTCTTATTTCTTGCAGATTAAATGCTAGGTGTAATTTCCTTCGTTCAATTGCTGTAGAGGTTTACATTAGGTTGTCAAGGATATGTAGTGCTGTGATTATTAGGCAGTAAAATATTGCCTCTAAAGAGACATTTTCTTTCACGCCATAAAGCTTAGTTATATTTGTAGGAATACATGTGTGAGTGTAAAAGAAAGGGTTCAGAATGCGTTCATTAAAAGTGATAAGCCAAATGATAGACCTTTTATCCATGTCTATCTCAAAATGCATGTATTTAATATTTTTTTCAAGATTTCAAGCACAACACTAGCTGTCTATATGTATTTTGAGATGATATTTCTATCCTTAAGGATCTTTTATTTGACGCCCATTGTAGGCCTAGTTTTTTTCTATAAGATCGATTCCTTAAAACTGCATCACTTATTCCAGTCATCTTCTCAGATTTCCCAGTCAAACATCTATAATTGGCAGATTAACTGTCATTTGCAATGCAGTTCACTTTACCCTGGACGTAACCTACACCTGGTTATGATCAACGTGACCATTGCCGTCTAAGGGTGCTTTCCCGGAGATTTGGATCGATCTAGAGATTAAGATTTAGATAGACCTAACTCCCTGGGGTTCACGCTAAATTGCAGTCAGCCGAGCGGGCACCATAGTTCATTACCCGCTTACAGCTTTTAGTAGGCGGGACAGACGCTTAAGCCGGCCAAGCTGACAGTAATCTAGTGAGACACCCCACAGGGATAAATCGATCTAAAAATCTATGGAAATGGGGTGTAAGACTGGGTTCCCATCCCTAGATCGATCTAACAGGATCGGTCCATCTCCACGGGGTCTCTCGCTAAATTGCTTTTAGCTCAAGTGGCTTAGATGTCTGGGACGCCTACTTAAGCTGCTAAACGAAAGTTAATTACTCCCTATGAGCTTCAGTAGGCGTGACAGACATCTAAGCCTCCCAAGTTAATTGCAAATAAGCAAGACTCCCCTTGGAGAGTTCGATCCAAAGATAGTACAATAGGGTCTGGGAATGGTCTCTAAAAACAACCATTTTGATTTTTAGCATCATTAATCATAATTAGCTATATATCCAGTGTGATATAAACAGGTCTGTCTCTGTAATGTTATCGACTCCTACTTTATTCCATCCATCTATCCAACAGAGTGAGATATCATGCGTTCACGTGCACAAAACGATCATTTGACCTTATTAGTTGTTATTTTTTGTTGATAGAATTATGTTGAATTTTGGCCCTAGTTTGGCAACATGGAAAAAACCTGTGTGCTACCCCCAAGATCCAGCATCACTACACACATTAAGATACAAAATTTCTGTTTAGCAGAAGTACTGTCTTAAATTGCCGTTTAAACATATTCTTTTCTTGAACTTCACTTCCTACTTAAAGGCCGTACATGTATATTTAAAACTGAACGACTTGCCTCAATAGCAAACACTACAAAAATCTGTTATAAAATATCCCAGAGAAAGCCCCAATTACTTAATTTAGACAAAGCATTAACTTCTCATCAGATCATTGCAAATTATATCAGAAATGCATTAAAAGTGATTTGAAGAATATGTGAAGACAAGCTTCGATTGGCACTCAAAATTGTTATCAGAAAATGTACATGAAGTATGCAAAGGTAATATGAAAGACGTGCAATATGTTAATGAAGCGACATTGTACCAGAGATTCGAATGTGAGCCATGAGGATCTTTCAAACAACTATTTTCAGCTTTCTTTTAAAATATCTAATTGGATTTTGTTGGAATAGTGAAGATCAATAGTAACGGGGTATTAAAATGGAAAAACTCGAACACTTTGATTGTGAAATATTTTATTGTTTTCCAAAATTTTACTTTTCATAAAGAGTTTTTTTCCAAATTCAAATGTTATCGCTCTGCTCATCCAGTGGCAGTGATTTATTTTGTGCACTTTTTTGCGAATTTAAACTTCATGGGTTAATTTGTTTTTGTAATAGAATTTTGCTGCTTATGACCAATACAACTCGATCTATAACACTTCTAAATATATCTGTTACCTGCTGATAAGTCAATCAAAAGATTTTTGGGTTAACATTTAAAATATCAGCCACTTCAGTTTCACGAAAGAAAAATTCACTGATCAACACACACATACACGCTGACGCGCAGTCCATATTTAAATGTGTGCGAAAGAAAGAAAAAGAGAGACAAAACAAAAGGATACCAAGGGGGATTAATATAGTAAATATGCATTGACTGGATAGAGACTGCAGCAGTCTTAAAGAAGGTCATTTTCCGAGGTACTTCAGAGCGCATAATAATGCCGGTGTGACAGGTATGGTAGTCCGCTAGGAGCCATAGACCATTCCCCATTACTTTGTACAGGTGACATTCGTCACACATACTAGCCCCAATGCTCCGACTAAACATAACTTGTACTAATTATATACGACTACCTTTCCAGTCATACCGATTTGTACTTGTATCTTTGTATTGTATGAAACAGGGTATTATTTTATTAAAAACTATGCCGTCAAAATTTTTACTTGCCAGAGGTTAAGTTATGAAATAGTGTTTGATGCAATTTTGTCAAGTTTTAATGACTAGGTCCAAAAAACTTGTATTTTAAGTATGCTGCGTTCTTCTATCCATACGATGTATGTAGACATCCTGCTTTGACTAACAAAAAAGTGATCTTATTTGCAAAAATACAAATACGTCGTAAAATTACCAACGTAACTAAAATTTTAACTGAATGATATTTTTCAACCAAAAAATACCACCAAAATTGTGATAAAAATCGATAAGGGGTTATGCAAACCTCTCATATACAAAGGGGGACATTGTTCTCGTTACTTATTTTCTGTAACGTTTTAAACATTAAGTGTTGTTGCCTATATCAAACCGAGAAAGAAGTAGTTTTCGGTGTAATTACGCCCGAGGAATCAGAACTCCATTGGTCTCAGAAAGATTACCGTAGTACTTGAGATTTGCTTGCCAGGAATCGTTCTTTTCTGCTTTTACAATTTGATATAAGCAACACTATTCAGTTTACAGCCTGCCTTTTCTCTCCCACGATAAAACCAACAAAAATGGCGGGCTATTAGCAGCATATTCAGCCTATGCCGATTTAATTACTCCAGAAAAGCTTCTGACTTGTAGTATCAATATCGTTGATGGCAATATCAACCGATATCGATACTTCGATTTAGGATCAAATGCACAAAGCCTTTGCCATAACCAAGGAGTTATAACAGAAGGAGATTACACGCGTGGGGGCGGAGCCCGTATTACGGTCTCTCATTGGTCGGAATGAATAGAACCCAGAGAACAATGGATGCCTATCTCTGTTACGCTTAATTGCTACTCTCGTTTAAATCTCGTTTGTTAGTATCTGTGCCTTCGTCTGTTGATTTTTGAGGACAGAAACAGAAACGGAGTCCCAAGTTTCTAAAAAATGAGAGAAATACAGAATTTATATGATATTACGTTGGACAAGGTTTTCAAAAAACAGGTAAGTGCTTTTAAATGCATAACTACACGAAATATGAAGATAAATTGCAACTTTTATGTCGTAGGGTCTCACTGTGTAAGTGTCCAGCTTCACGTTGATCTCGCGAGGTGGTGTGTGGAGAATAAATATTGCACGAAAAATATTTCCCACTCATAACAAGTGCCTATAAATATAGTATCAGATGAAGAAAGTTTGGTCTTTATACAGTTGCAATTGTTAAGTAATTTGTGGGAATAGCAAAGAATAAAACTTAGGTGCACTTTCAGTAGCCGAATAACAAGCAGATGCTTAAGCCGCCATCTTGTTAATATTTCGAAAAAAAAATTACTCCAAAAGACATTTTCCTCCTACTTTTTGAAACTTGTGTCACATGACAGTCATAAAATTTAACTAATTGTTATGTGTGCAACACACTTGCTTGAGCAGTATTGTTTTTTTTTTGCGATTTTACATGTGGTCTAGCTTGGATACGACAATTGACAATTTTCATGAGTTCCGATCAAAAAGTGTTACGCTTGTTATGGCCAAAAGCCTTACCGCTTTTTGTACTTTTCAAATGCAAGATTATAAAAAAATTTGGAGTGTTTAGATTCTTGAACATCTTGGTCGTGGCGTGGTATATATTGCATGGATACTGCTCCAATATTTCTTGAAAAAAATAACCCGATTTGTTCAGAATACCAATTTTTTACTCTAGTGTTATGGGTAAATGTACCATTTTGGCCTTTACCTTTTTCATGTCTAAATCTAAAAAGACTTATCATGACAGTTGGTCATCATTTTTCTTCTCACCATGGTGGGTGGCTTTGGAGTGGTAACTTTGTTGTTAAAGTAAAGTGCTCAGTTTTTTTGACTGGAAAATTTTGCCTCCACCCAGCATTTTCCATCATGGCGGTCTAACAGGAAGTTAGACTTCACAGTGTCTTTGGTATAGTTATTTTTAACTTATTTAGTCTTCTTTTTACATATATATGTTTTAATTCATATTAAACCTTTGAAAAAGAACACACATGAATCCTGGTGCTTCTTAATTTAAAGTCTTAAGGTTTTAAGTTCACCTAGGCTCCACCAATTACTTTACCTGTTATCTCACTACACATCTCTCTTTGAGTCGAGGTGTGTAAGACACACTTTATTGTGTAAGACACCTCTATAATTAAGGGGTACTTGCTTCTCTACTTAAATTATACTTCACTACTTTGGCATGTTAGGTGGCAAGCTTGGATGTTTCAGTTCATTTTAAGAAAGAAGCTTTGCCTTGGTGGTTACAAAAGAATAGAACTCTATTAAGGTTTATTCATTACTTGAAATTAAATATTTCATCTTGTAGTGTTGAAACAGAAATTCTCTCAAAATTGATAATGAATTTGACATGCATATCTTAACACTACTCAAGTTTTTTTTTCTATTATAGATATGGGAGAAGGCTGCATTGAATATATGAATTATGGTCAGGCTGGAAAAAATTAAAATATGTCAATGAAAAAAGGAGGTCAGTGTGTCTGGGGTAAGTTACTTTTGTCATAATGCCTAAGATGCATTAAACATTCACTAACAACAGTACCCTATTTAATTTTTTTTTTCAAAATACAACAACCTTGGGCATTTTCCTTTTAGCAACCAGCCTCTCTGAAATCCCCTTTTTGTCCTGTCAGAAGAGTAGGGACCAGGGCAGATTTAAATAATTTCTTGTAATAAGTACAATTTCTTTCAATTTCTTGGGGTTATTAGCTTGTGATCATGAATCTTGATGTTCTATATGAATTTAGTTGTAAATTGTTCATTTATGTGGTGAACATTATTTCAGTCAAGTCATAACAAGACGCATTAAACTTCACTGCATAATTCCATAATGTCTACATGGATACTAGTAGTTCATAATGCTATTATTATGTTTTTTTTTTCTAACCTACAGGTTTCTCTCTTTTCTGAGTGGCATGGCATTAGCAAGGCAGAAGAAAAGGCCCTGAAGAAATTCTCACTTGAGTTGTCCTTTTTGGAGAAGAAACTGGATAAGACTGGCCAACAGAGATTGCATTAAATTAATAGTGCTCCTTTATGACATTTTAAATTATTTTCAGTCACCTAACTGACTCTATACATTGCAAAAGTGGACATAAATTTTATGTTACTGTTACATGGAAAAAAATTCAAAACCTATATATAAATTGTTGATTGCCAGTGAAATTTCTGTTTCAGTGAAATTTCTTTAAAGCAGTCACTTACTGCTTACTTACCAGTTAATTTTTTCAGCTGTTACATTTTATAAATGTTCTTACTAAGTGTTGTCTTGATCTATAATAACCTTTTGAAAATCCCATGTTTTTCATCCTATTTGTAAGAATTAACCACTTTATCTTCTAGGATTTTTTTTTCATTCGGCCCATTAGATTCTCAGACCTTGCTGGCCTGTAAGTGGAATAGTATCTGGCACAGACTGGTATCAGCAAGTCAGATAAAAAAGAATATAATTATTTCTATTTGCACGGTTGAAAAAAATGCCATCATAGACTGCATAAAACTGGAAAACTGTAGCAACTTAATCATTCTTATGACTTCATTTATTACTGCTTATGTGTAAAATTTTTGTTTTTGTTCTTCTATTGATATAATAAAATGGTTTTACTCACAGATGCTACTTTCATGAGTATAGAGTGCTTGAGTATAGAGTTGACTTAAAAGATATTTTAAGTTAATATAGTAAATAATAGTTTGAAATTCAATATACTCATCTTTATTTGTTTCACTTTAAAGAGCTCAGTGAATACTAAAATTTCTGATATATTTTGTACATAAATATATTTCTGAATGAATAAAAATTATTCTTAAAGCAATAATAACTCTTCGTTTCGGCCAAAAAATGAATTTTCCTGGAGTAAACAACAATTTTCCCATGCTTACCAATAGTTAATGAATCCATTTTTACATTCAAAGTTAGTCCCTGGTTTTTTTCTAAAAAGTTGGGTTTTTTGTTAAAATCTCTTAAGAGATTTTAACAGAGTATAGATGCATTATAATATGCATTATAATATTAAAATTATACCGAGTGAGAGAAAAAATACTTAAAGAAATTTAAAACCAGACACAAAGCGTAGGCACTGTCACAATGTATATGTTTATGGGACCCAAGGGCAGGAGGGTCCAAACGTTAATGTATTAATATTATGTCCTTTGGCAGTGAGGACAGACGTTCACTTGAACGTCATTTTCACAAACCACAGTTGGGACGTTTTCTTTTGACTTCTCCTTGGTGATTTTTCACCGGGTTGTGCCATAAAAAAGCCATCTATCACCGACTAAAAAAAGCTCATGGCGACCATCCTCAGTCACCACCTTATAATCGCTTTCTATGATATCGTTCCCTTCCAGCACATCGTCCAAATAATTACCTGTGAAAAAAATCGTCAGCATACAGCGGCGCTTTGACATTACTGATCTCGAATTCTAACGCGAAATAACGCATATGAAATTTATCTCCAAGCTGAGGAGAGCGACGCAGACGAAACCTTGAGACCGGAGGCCCCCCGTAGCTAGCTCCGCCCACCGTAACAGACATCGGACAATAGAAAGGCTTGCGTGTAATCTCCTTCTGTTATAACTCCTTGGTTATGGCAAAGGCTTTGTGCATTTGATCCTAAATCGAAGTATCGATATCGGTTGATATTGCCATCAACGATATTGATACTACAAGTCAGAAGCTTTTCTGGAGTAATTAAATCGGCATAGGCTGAATATGCTGCTAATAGCCCGCCATTTTTGTTGGTTTTATCGTGGGAGAGAAAAGGCAGGCTGTAAACTGAATAGTGTTGCTTATATCAAATTGTAAAAGCAGAAAAGAACGATTCCTGGCAAGCAAATCTCAAGTACTACGGTAATCTTTCTGAGACCAATGGAGTTCTGATTCCTCGGGCGTAATTACACCGAAAACTACTTCTTTCTCGGTTTGATATAGGCAACAACACTTAATGTTTAAAACGTTACAGAAAATAAGTAACGAGAACAATGTCCCCCTTTGTATATGAGAGGTTTGCATAACCCCTTATCGATTTTTATCACAATTTTGGTGGTATTTTTTGGTTGAAAAATATCATTCAGTTAAAATTTTAGTTACGTTGGTAATTTTACGACGTATTTGTATTTTTGCAAATAAGATCACTTTTTTGTTAGTCAAAGCAGGATGTCTACATACATCGTATGGATAGAAGAACGCAGCATACTTAAAATACAAGTTTTTTGGACCTAGTCATTAAAACTTGACAAAATTGCATCAAACACTATTTCATAACTTAACCTCTGGCAAGTAAAAATTTTGACGGCATAGTTTTTAATAAAATAATACCCTGTTTCATACAATACAAAGATACAAGTACAAATCGGTATGACTGGAAAGGTAGTCGTATATAATTAGTACAAGTTAGGTTTAGTCGGAGCATTGGGGCTAGTATGTGTGACGAATGTCACCTGTACAAAGTAATGGGGAATGGTCTATGGCTCCTAGCGGACTACCATACCTGTCACACCGGCATTATTATGCGCTCTGAAGTACCTCGGAAAATGACCTTCTTTAACCGACATCATTTCCTTGTTGTCCCACGTGAACGGGACGTGACTTCCGCCACACAGCATGGTACGCTGCTGCTATTGTATACATATGAGTCTCTGAAAACCATCCTTTTAGGCAATATGTCCGATCAATCATCTCGTGTATTCATTGCCATGGTGTCTGAAAAACGAATTTTCATCAGTATTTGTAGCAGTAGATGGGTATTCTACTTAAGTGCCCCACGATAAATATAACATGATATTTATCATGCAAGTCGACTGCATGTTGGTCTTCATAACATTGATGAATTGCATCAACTTCTGATCTTTGGGTGTACATAAAATATGATATGCTTTCAAGCCGTTCTAGATCTCAAACGGACAGGTAATTTTAAATAGTAACATCTTCCTTTTTATACATAATATGTTTGGATACATGCTTCAGAATGTCATGTTTATGACAATCCAATAGTGACCATCACAAACATAAGATTCGGCTTTATCTGCATATAACGGCCAGCGTAATCTGCCAAAGCTGCAAAATATCCGAAATTTAAGTACTTCCCAATTTTACACATTTTCTATATACATCTTTTTCTAACGTCTCTAATAAACTTAATAAGTGCTTACGGCCTTAATCAACATTGTAGCTTTGGTGCAAAACTAATCAGGCTGACTATATATAACATATAGAATCTATCTACCACAAAAATAGCACAATAATGTGTAGAAAGCAAACCGCCGGGAGAGTGGAATAAGTGTATACAGTAATTAGATATAGACGTTAACACTGTATTGATGTAATGTGAACTAGCCTGCAGTCACCCAGTAGTCCCACGTGTCACGAAAAACTTGTTAAATATCATGATTGTAAGTGTTGGTCCATCACCCTGAATTTCAGCGACTATTTTGTACTTCGAAGCACCCCCAAACCACCATTACCCATAGTTGTAGAGAGCGAACAAGGACGCCATTCAAAGAAGTTCTCAGTAGACTCTGTTATTCAGGGTGTGGTTCATTTGCCATAGAATTATTGCTTGCTCTTATGAATTCCAAACATAGAATTGATCTACTTTCTGTGAAGGAAACTCTGAGGCTTTCCTTCTGGTAATCTATACAGCGTAGGTTGACTTAAAGTAGGCGGGATTATACACCGCGCAGTATTGAAAAGCAATTTAATAATGATCCCGATTGTTTCGATATATTTTTTATATAATAACGCAACAAAAAGCCGTGGGTCTGACTAAAAAACATTTACCCCGGTCCTATTGTAATCAGAGGACTCGCGCTAATGCATACTCCCACGAAGGTATACTATTTAAAATATGACTTATTGTCCCTCAGATCAGTAAGGCGGCTGGTAATCTTGGGAAGTCTATAGCTGTCAGAATTCACAGGTATGTGGCAGTAGGTACATCCAGTCTTATGCATGCATGATTCGAATAACCTGTTTACACAAATAGGCGTTCTCGTGTTGCTCAGGGAAGAAAACGGGTGCACCAAGTCTAACGATCAATAAGTAGAGTGGGCACATATTGCGCTGCTCCTCTAAGGGGTCATCTCCTTATTCCTTCTTGTTATGAGGTTCTGTGTCTGAAATAAACAGACTTGAAATAAATTACAAAGAATCTAGGAAAGGGGTTATTACCTCTGTCAAGGAGGTTATATATTTGGTCCCGTTTGTCTATCCGTTTGTCTGTTTTTCTGTCCATTCGTCTGTCCCTTTGTCTGTTTTCCTGTCCGTTTGTCTGTTTTCCTTTCTGTTCGTCTGTCAGCCAGTTTGTCCGTCCGTTTGTTTGTGTGTCAGTTTCTCTGTTCGCATGTCCGTTTGTCTTTCAGTTTGTCTGTCTGTCCGTTAGCAACATTATGCAAATGTTCATGTAGTAAACGGATTTTGATAAAATTTTCAGAAACTGTCAAGTAAGAAACGATTAAATTTTGGTGAATAAAAAAAAATAATCAATCAATTTTGTAACTAAAAAAGGGAATTGAACTTATCGGTTAGTTAATTAATAAATAACTGAAAAAGATAATGATTGACCTGCCTTGGCGGAGGTCTGAAATTGACGAGAGTGAACATAACGCTATCTTTACATCCTGTATCAATCATGTATCCAAACTGATGTAAAACTCGTCATACAAGAACGTTCTTATTTAGATTTACTGGGTATTTCTTGCATACGTTTCTTATCTGTTGTCTTCTTCATTGCATCTTGGTTTGCCTTGTTGCCATTGACTTGTTTACTTTCTTTTTGAGCTTTCACTTTGGTGTCTGATCCCCCTTCCTCCGCTTCTGGTAGAGGCACCCCCTCTTTATACTCAGAAACCAACGCATCAGTCAGCAGTTCTGCCGGACACGAAAATAAAAGTTTCAGTGAGCGATTATTTAAGCTCTATAGAACGACTATATCCGTACACGCTGGAAATATATTTATATAATCTTCATATCTTATTCTTTTAAGCATAATTTTCCAATATTTTTCCCATGCTAATCTTAGTACTCTTCCCCTCACTCGTTCTATTAAGATATAATAACAAAGACTGTACAAGCACGACCAAAATGTACCCAAATATTTTCATAAATTCAAATAAAACTGCCTTACGGCCTTACCCATGACCCTTGCCACGTCATCTTTATGACGTTGTCTAGCTGACTGCGTTTCGGCTTGTAAATATTGCAAAAAGTCGTCAAAAGACAGCACCGGGTTCTTTTCACCTAAGTAACAAAACAGATAACGCTATCAAATACAGTCTCATGTTGTTCGCGTGGTTTGCTTACAGCTATATGAAAGGATTTTAAATGATTATCTGATAAGTTCAAGGAAATGAAAGCATGATGAAAAGAGAATAACAGACGACAAATGCGAGTGACTTCCTCTGTCTCTGAAAGCAGAGCCATATACTCCTACCAGTTGGGTAAAGAATAGTTCTGTTGGCGCCATTACCTCTCCTTATCTTTCCTGTCAGCCAGTCATAGAGGAGAGCGTTGATGATCTGGTCTTCCAGTGCATAATCATTCATCAGTCTCTGCGCAATTTCATTAGGAACCAAGGAAGGAGGGACTTTGCCAATTTTGGTTCCCAGCTGTCCGCCATCGTTACCGTCTGTGGAAGTGTCATCAGTGCTGACTTCCTCCTGTTTAATATCTGTGGTTGGCTTGGTCGGTAGAGGCTTGCCGTCTTTCTTATCTTGATCTGGCACAGTGGGATACACTTCGGCTAATGCTTGATGCTTTGGTGGTCTCGGAGTTCTGGCTTGGGATCTACCGAACTGCAGACAAATTTCGCAAAATTAGGTTTGATGCATTTACATAAGTAGGCAAGATCGGACTGCATTAGGCTTAAATTTTTAAAAAATCAATCCTAACAGTTTTATAGTTTTATATGTACTTACCGAAGGCCAAAAAGCCAATTTCATGTAATTTTCCTCGTCCTGTAGTGCTTTAACGTATTCCCACGCAACCCGCTCTTTGTACAGTTCAACTTCCTTAGGGCTCATCTAAAAAAGCAAAAAGCAAAATTCACCACATTGAAGGTTTACTACAATGTTGATTTTTTTACATACAACAGAACATTCCAAAAAATAGCAAAATTAATTGCACATAGAAAAAAAAACATTTCCATGGGTGCTAGTTTAGTATATTAGAAACTGCAATTGGCGCTCCATGATTACCGACTCAAGTAATCCATGACATTTCGGAATTTGGTTTCGGAATTTGGTTCAATTTGTCCAAGGATTCAGATTTGGTCATAAATATCTTGACATGTTATCTGCCTGTTTACGTTATTTTATGTGTTTCAGGTAGGTCTACATTTATATGCTCACTTTGTTTTATAATTTAATCTTGCCACCCTGATGTTTAAATGTTTTTTAACATTTAAAAATCTGAAAACTACATCAATTATGACGAAACGACATATTCACGTTCAACTCAATGTAACCCGAATTTCCATATGTTTATAAATACACATCTATAGCGACCTTAGAAAATGTAAGTTTTTTTATGTATGTTTATATTCACATTTTCTTTGAAACAGTGGTTTCATTATCATGATAAAATCTTACAATTATAGCAGCAAACGTTTTCTCAAGGTTCCCAAATGTACACCAAGGTGTTGCGTTTTTTTTTTTTTTTTTTTTTTGCTTTTTGTTTTTTTTAATAGGAAATGTATCAAGGTGAGACACACACGAGAAGGACATCAATACGATTTTCCACCCGCACACTTGTCCGATTAACAATGCTTGTGCAGCACTCGACAATCGCGGCCTGCGTCACGCTTGAAAGTCTATGCAGCATCCTGGAGGAAAATGCACACTCATGCCATTTCAATTATGAAGTAGAATCATGCAGGATGAAGATGGCGTTATTGCATTCTTGCCTATAAGTGCGTCAGTAATGATCTTTAGCTATGAGTAGTATTCCTGTTTTTCATACAGAAACGCCCAGTTCATCTGTTTCAATATCTGCTGGTCTATTGATTTTAAGAATGAAACGCCTGATAAAGTACAGTCTAGAACATTTACCTAAGGATTTCAGCGCCATTAAGGATTACACACCAAATTAAGCTGATTCCGCTCTTTGGATAAACGACCCGATTGATGGAATCTTAACCTTTCGGTCTTATAGAACAGTCAATCAGAGAAGTAATTTCAGCATCTTAATGTGTTTCCTCTTCAAATAGCAAGCTCTTAGAACAAGTTTCTAACCTAATCGAGGATGGCTGAAACCTGTCAACACAATTCAATAAAAACTTGTGGGTATTCAGAATATGCGTCATTTCCTCTCCTGAACAGTGTCAATTTTACCTGGAACCTACATGGCAAGAAAACATTCTAACGATATAAACTTAACTAATGACGTACAATAGTACATTTCATTAAGTCAGTTTTGACTATATCCAGAAAGGAGCATGCAAAGGGTCCACAGATAAAATAGACCTTCATACATATCCGAAAGAAACTCAAAACCTTCCCTAAAATACACATCTTATGTACAATGTTCTTGAATGAACAGACCATGCAAACTTTAAAGAAAATGTATCGAAAATTAAGTTTGAAATTGTAGCCAACAATTAGTCTACATTTTCTCTCATACTCCGTATTCAACTCTTTGGATAAAGAGCTTTTCCTTTCTATATCTGGCCATAAGTTTTCTTTGACGGTGGAATTATGAAATATTCTTTATTTATGTGTTAACGCAAATGAAGAAATACACCAAATGTACCGTATTTTATTATACCGCATTTAAAGTGACTATCCTGCTTAAGAAAATCCAATCTTGTAATTTACGATGTATTTGATATTCACAGTTGGTTGAATAATTCAACGCATAGCCACATAATACTGCTGTAAACAATACTTCGTCTATGTTAACTTTGAAGGCATTCAGATCTGCAAATATGGCTGACCAACATTAAAGCAAAACCGACTAATCCGCTGATGGTCTCCCCGCCTCCACACGTGCCGTCCTTGCAGGGGTCTAGCAATTAAACTTCGGAACCGTGATTCAATCCGTTTAATGGTGGGTACGGAGGCGGGGAGACGATCAGCGGATTAGTCAGCTGTTCTTTTATGTCGGATTGGGTACGTTCAGTCTACGGATCAGTAAGTCCGCGGATCATCTGTTCTAAATACACTCTCTGAGTATTGGATATCTGCGGGTATCACCGTCATTGCTTAATTATATTTAAGTTTATCGACAAAAATTTGAGCAAAAATTCCTACTAAAGTAAATTCCAATAATATTTAACAATGCATGAAAACTTTCCTCTGAGCTTCAGGCCTGTTTCGTGACAGTTTCTTCATTTTCATATGTCAAATGAGGTAAGCGGGTATATATAAAAATGAGAATAAGAAAACTGATCCGCGTCCTCTCTAAATATAATCTGGACAATTTATGTTATTGTACTTGCTCCCATGGTTTCTGACGTCATATAGGCCTACTTACTAATATTTCGTCTAATTTTTATATACAGGCTCTTATTCACAGCCAGCTAGAAAAAGGGTAAACAAACAGCGTGTTTCGAATCAATGATAGCAATGCTAGATTCTCTCAGGTAAGAAATGAAAAAATAAAATGTCACTCAGCGAGTTTGTGCATTTTGGACATTTATAATTCCCATTTTATCAAGCTTACCACGGAAGCATTCTGAAGATCCTCCAAAGCTGCAAAGAACCCTTCGAAGTCCTGTGTGCCCAGAAGAAATTCTGCGACAGCTCGTGGACTAAAATCAACGTACGTGGACGGAGAAAGCTGAAGTAAAATTAAAAAGATAAAAATGTTCAAATGAATTAAAAGTATATTTAGGATTGAACAACCCTACAAAATACTTTTCAGCACAGTAAGGATAGAATAGGACGTTATGCATGAATTATCTACCTGGCGACGCAATAGTCAGGCCAATAGCCCTGCCCTAAATTGAAAGACACCATAAGCATACAATTACATTAATATCACCATTAATCAAACCATATGTTATCTATCAACACTTTGCACAGTTTTTAAAAAATATATAGATCTTCGGAAAGCGTATCCGATTGCTTGACTATAACCAGATGATGTATCTGTGCCGTTCTATTTACTTTTTTAGTAGCAGTTCTCTAGTGATCCTATACCAATGCAAAACCAATAACTCTATGAACTCGTATTACAGCTGATGTACTTATTAGAAAAGCATGCTGTGTCTGATATGGTGTCTAGGGAGTGATAAGCCTATTTTTGTTCACTGTATTGTGTGATGAAGAGGAGATTTACTGAGTGCATATTGGTATAGTCAAATGCTGAAACAAACCTGATAAGTCTCCAGTATATCTTTGCTTTTGCCCTTGGATTTAACTTTCTTTGTCTTGTCCACTGGATCTGAAACATACCAATAACACAACATAATGCTCTTTGTATATTTGATGTACATGTCGTCAAGACAAAAAGAATAATGATGATGATAATGCGGTAACCTGTCTTACATCCTGTACGTATCTGAAGCGGCATCCGGTATTGAGCGCTAAAGTTCTGTGCTCTCGGAGCCGTTGTCCTATAATTAGTCGTCACAAACAATAAGTGTTAGTGTCCGATACCTAAAAGGACAGACATTGAGGGCTTAATTCCTCCATGAAAAAGAAGAATATATCTCCTTTGATATTATTGAGAAACAATTTATAGTATGTAAATAGGTTTAGTGTCAAAAAGCTATTAATGAAGCGATCACCTAAGAAACTCATATATACACATCTTAAAGATTTTTTTTCTTACTCTTCCCTTCATCAAAGTGGATGGTTAATCACATTTTATCGCGTAAAAGGCAAAAGTAGAGCGGGAGCGTTCACTTCGTTATTTTAAATGGATTCAATGTTTCTTTGGGAAATAAGATTACATAGCTATCTTCAAAAACGTGAAAAAATCCAATTCAACAGAAATTCCACGTACGGTTCTTTACCTATATGTGCTTAGATTTGCACCCGTGATACATATTCATTTGGGATAATCCCTTATGTATACATATAACCTCAAGGGATAGCAATATTCGATAAAAAAAGCTCTGTGATACACCTACGCATAGGCCTATTGATATACAGAATATATGTGTATCTGTTTCCTCACGCAAGATTTATGTTTGTTTTGAGTATGTTTGTTCCAAAAAACAAACTGGTAATTATCGGTTTAAAAACGGTATCTTTGAGAGGGCTTCTAGGCTTTTACGTGCAAATCTACGATCACAGGAATTCTCAGTAACACACAAAACACTGATTTCATTGTCCATAACATCTGTGCCAATGAAAAAAACATCGAAAAAGAGTGGCAGCATAAATCTTTTGCATATCAACAACAAAACGGACCATTCATTTCAATAATTTGCTTGGACATTGAACTAAAAAAAATATTCCCTTTTTTTCGAATTTGTCGTGAAGTAGAAAATTCATCATTTAAATAAACATTTTTATATTTCAAGAGACAGGGATGAAAGTTAGGTAAAATGCGTATTTGAAAGAACAAATCATTTCCTTAAACTTGGAACCAACAAGTTGGCAGTAATTAAAAAAGAGCCCACGTTGGTGATAATGGACATATTCTTTTCTAATAAAGCTAATGTAATATATCTTCATTTCTCAGTCCATACATTTCACTGCTAGAACAAATAAGTTCACTTGTTTGCTATCATTACATAGCGAAAAAATAACAAATTTTCCGAGTATGCCATGTCTATCATTATGCAGGAGAGCCGAACAAATACTATTTTAGACAACGCTAGATTGATTTTGAACAATTAGAAATGTGATTTAAAATTCAGGTCAGGTTGAGCAATGTCCGGTAAGTCCAGCTCAAAGGGAAAACGCCGTCGTTACTTACCAGCCTGGTGAGTTAGCTTAGCTTTAGGAAGCTTTTTTAATTCAGTTTCCTCCAAACTTCCAGACTGGAACGAAAACAAGATTAAAGTGAAAAAACACAGTAATTCAATTCGGGAACCTTTGAAATAATTTTGTTTGACGTTTACGCCTCTCATCTTCACATATGAAAAGGCTTACTTTGAATACATATAGATTTTCAGCTTTCCAAAAGCCAAATTGAGCAACAACGGACTAATGCATTTTACAAAATATTTATATATATATACAATATGTGTCAAAGTTATAAAATTGACGAGTGTGTCAAAAAAAAAAAAGAAGAGAAGACTGAACACCGAATCCACTGAATTGATTGGCTTACCGGCAGAGGCGGGTTTCTGTTGTGTTGTTCAGAGACAAATTTGTCTGAAAAAGGAGACAAACACATATACAATGATACCCTATAATGCCATTAGTGATTGATGGAAGCATTTCGTGCCATGTAGAGACACAAAGTAATGTGGTGCCAGAAAAGCACATTTTGTGATTGTTCTACGTAAATTATGAAGCTAATGTTTCCCAGCCTCCACTTTTACTGCTTATAAATCCCCTTCGTGAATAGGAAGAAAAATGGCCAGAAACCAACAGCAAAAGTCAAACATTGAGCAAATAGTTGATGAGAAACCCTTATGATTTCTTTTTTTGCTTGATGAAATATGCTTTTTTCTCTTTGTTGGTTTCTCTTGTTTTTAAAATGGCAAATCTCCCCTATTTGTTTGGTTTCCTGGAACAGCAATTATTGAAATGGGTCGTTATCTTGTCCCACGAATGTCAGTTTGAATAAGATGTATTGGTGATTGTAACTTTATAAACCAACGGGAAGCTATGTAGTGGAGGACTAAGATCTGCCGTAAAGGTTTTCAAAATATTTATCAGTATTAATAATAATACAACAAGTGAATATTGGAAAGATCGAACATAAGAAACACACTAAGATAGTGCGCATATCAAAGGCATATGGTAAAAACGGTATCAGGACAACCCCCCCCCCCCCCCCGGACAATGCCCCTACCCTTGGACGATGCTCCCCCAAAGGAATACATATTTATATACAAAAATAAATTACAGAGTAAAAAGTTGAAATCTTTTCATCCATTGTATGACTTTTTCTTTGTGTAATGATGCAACTCAAGGATAGAGGATGTTAATTTCAATAAACAAATTATTTTCATGGTGTACAAGTACAGACATTTCAGAAATAAGAGTACAGAAGATTTTATGAAAAATCTAATCAAAGAAAATATCCAGGTGAAGTGAGGTAAACAAATGATCTCACACATCCAGGTAACCCTTTGATGAATTAACTGTTACTTTTAATTGCTTCATTATTCCCCTTTGATTAAGTAAGCCTGGAATCAAGGTGCATCTCTCGGGAGTGGTGGGGTAAACAGATTTTCTCACTTATACGGGTATCCCTTTGATTATCTGTCTCTATTAATTGCTTGATTACTATCCACCTACCCACTACCCATCTGTTTAACCCACCTTTACCGGGAGGTGGTTACTGTATACTTCGACTAATTTTTTAATTATACTTTCTCTACTTGTACTCAATGAAAAAGGAATTTGTTATAAAAGAATATGTTTGATGATGAAGTTGTATTTTCACTCTAAAACATAAATAAAATGGATGAAATGTTTTGATCTTTATACTCCTTACTTTATATTTCTATATAAATATATATTCCTTTTGGGGGGGGGGTCGTCCGGGGAGGATTGTCCTGGGTGGGGGGAATTGTCCGGGGGAATTGTCCGGGGGAAGTTGTCCTAGAATCGGTAAAAACGCATACATGGCAAAACGACTTCCGTATGTTCAAACAATCTGTTTATGTGTTAGAGTAAAGTAAGACTGACAAGCAAATGGCCAACGGCTGGGACAAAGAATTAAGGAATTAAACAAAACGTTAGTGTTTCCTAAGTAAGAGAAGACTTTCGCGTGATCGGATCTGTTTTGTTGACGATCGTCTTGACGCCAACTGCGCAACGCTGGATTGGCATTACATTTTCCATACAGCTCTCTTTTCGCACAATTATTAACCCTCACGGTAAACGTTATTACTATTTGCGACGCCTGGTTTTGTTATTTGCACTACTTGAGATAACCCTAGTGTTTTAATAAAGCAGCAAGTGTTTCGACAAAGCCTTTGAAAAAAAGGCATCTCAGGGAAAAAGCATGGGGTTCATCCACATGTCAATCGGAAGCCTATTGGCAGGGAGCGACTTTAAAGATATTGTACATGTTGGCGAATTATGGGTTCAAATTACTTTATGGAAAAAAACAAATACAAAATGTTAACTTCATCTCTCCTACTCATTCAAGCTATTTTTTTCTGGATGAGTGCTTCTACACAAAAACAAGCATAGCATTCTCTGGTAATTGCGTGCCGCCATGACTGTTTCTATATCTAGATGTATTAAGTCTGTTCACAGCTGATGTTAGACTAAATGTATATATTCAATAAATTCAAAGAGGGTTAAATACGAAAGTCGCACTTTTTTTTAAACAAGCGACTTGATTAGGTTCTTTGGAAATTATTTATGTAAAATATTCGAATGTAGGCGAAAGAAATAATTCAGTTGGACATTCATGTATGTGGTCATTTGACTGTTTTCATATAAACACTTTCCTCTTCAAATTGTATTATCACTATATTGCTGTTGTTAAAATTCTTGTCACTATCTTTTCTTAATATTTAAGAAAAATATTTTCGTCCAAAGTTTTTGCCTTTCCCAGGCTCATTGGCATTATCTCAGAGACAGCTTGTGGTTCGTAGAAAGCCCTGCCTATATTGATCGCAACGGCAATTTTGCGCCAAACAGAGACAACACAGAGGGTCGATTTATCAGCATAAACAATTTGATGAATGTTTATATCAGTAGTAGGCTAACTATGTGACCAGATGATTGTCAATCTGTCAGAGATAATATACCTAATGTTCTGATTGAAAGCGTTCCTGGGTATACCATTACCGGCGCATAACGACTTCATCACTTCTCACACATGAAGGTTAACATGGACACTTGGAAAAATAGGAAATCTACGTAGCAAGCTCAGATAAATGTCTTGCTCTGCTATCTTGGCGAAAGAAGCAAACAACACCAAGGATATATATTTTTTCCTGATTAGTGAAGCAGTTAAAATCGTGTATTAGTCAGGTGTATCATTATTGTATATATGGTAGTTATCTATAACTCTGTTTGGCACTATTGTAAGCCTCTACATGTATGGCTTAGCTGGTTATCATTCTGTTTAAGGAGGCTCTCTCATATTAGCTTGAGTACTCTTTTACGACAGCGACTTATGATTAAAATATATCATGCAATAAAACATGTAATTCATCATTTAATGAAAGCTTTGTTGTTATTTTGATTGAAGCGTTACGAATTTGTCAACAAAACGTTGCGCTTAGCAAAGTACGCTGGGTGACGCTTGGACTTTAACAACGTAACGTACCCTCTTACGACTTGTTTACAAACTCCGGGACCTTTTATTGGGACGCTATCACTGGCAAACAAACTGGATTACACCCCCCCCCCCCCCCCACCTTTTTTTGCATATACTTAACTCATACGGAGAGTAGAGTTTGTCTTGTATTTTTTATCAAAATTGCTAGGGCGGAAATCGTGAAATATGAAAGAACCTCCTATATATTACTATTTAGGTAAACGCAATACGCAGGACACCCTGAGCACTGGGCACATATGGCAGTATTCAGTCCAAGAGAAACAATTTTATTATTGGACTGTCTGAGCATTGAAGAAACCTACGTCCCTGTCCTAAAAAAGTAGGGGTTGCGCAGCTCGCTCTCAATCTACGCTGACTTTCGAACAGGAATCTTCGACTAAGTTCCCATACATAGAACGATCTCACAAGATCGATCCATCTTCCAGGGGTTTCTTGCTAAATTAGAATCAGCTTAAGCGGCTTAGATGTCTGGCACGCCTACTGAAGCTAAACGATAATTAATTTCCGCCTAGTAGCTTCAGTAGGCGTGACAGACATCTAAGCCATTTAAGTTGATTGCAATTTAGCCAGAATCCCCTTGGAGATAGATCGATCCACAGTTAGTACAATAGGTTCTGGGAATGGTCCCTTCTTTTTTAATTAAAGAATTACTGCCATTTGTGGCCCTTTTCCCTCCATCTTTGCTATAACTTTATTTATATCATAAACTTGTAAATGATTTACCATACATTATTATCATTCACAGATTTATATTTATCTGTCAGTATTTTTTAATTTATACTTTGTGTATTAATCAAAGCACAAATGTCAATAAAATCACATTTTCAACTTACAACTATATAATTCTGCTGTATTTAAAAAACCCGAAATTTTCTTAGAAAATCCATTTAGGCGGGCAAATCCCGTATAGAGTACCATCAATATGAATCGAATGTAACTAAATTTTGTATAAAATGGTATATGGTTTGGTTTTCCTTTAACACCGTCCACTGCAACCAATATTCCTCCATAAACAGTTAATACACATTGCATGCCATGTGAGCATGGGCACGCCATAAATGTAGAAATTCACCCATTTCAAAAGGAAATTGCCATGGCTTCATGCTGATGACGATATTTTGCACCTCATCATTTTCATTCGCATCTTACAGTACGGTTAGGAATTCTCCCACGTGCTGTCGCTTGAGGTAACAAATGGCTCGATCTGGGATTTTATCATCAAAGGTAACTATCCAGCATTTTCCTGCCAAATCGAATATTCCTCCTTTACTTACGAATTATTGCTGAACTATGCCCTGCACTTGAATTCGGTGTTTTATATAATTTCAAATAACATAATTTAATTCTAAATGACTAACCATGTTCCTGTACATAATGCTTTTAATTCCTTGCACACGCATGCACACTCACGCACACGCATCTTATACCTTGCCCGACTCATCACTGTGGACTTTATACTCGCAGAATCCATATCACACGGTTTAATTGCTTCGTGGCCGTTTTAAGGACGTTCGAGTTCGCTTCGAGTTCGTTCAGATATCCCATTAAAATCACATTAAGAAGGAAACACAAGGGGAAATGCATCAAAACATAGGGAACAAAAATATGTTGATCAAATATATTACTACACGCCACAAAATCTTTAAATTTAAGATACGTATACACATAACCAGCAAATATCAATTTAATGCAATCTCATTTACTGTTAAATTATCCAAACTATAATACAACTTACTACAGTACAATTTGCTGATTTTTTTCTTCATTCAAAATTTATTGGATATTCAGCTTTTTTCTTTTATGTAAGTTGTCATGGCAAACGTAGCTTCAGTCTAATAAGGAAGACTTGTGCATGTCATTCTGACAAAATCACCCGTAAGCTGCACAGTGTAATTGCTATTTACTGATGTCATCCCTACCGGGAACTTTATCTGATCTCGAACTTGCTGCACCTGCCTCTTCTTTAATTACCTAACATAAGCGGATGGTTTGGAATACAGCATTCAAAAGAACCATTTATATGACTGACAAAACATGGATCTCTTTATCTTAAAGGGGCCATAAAAAGCAATCTAGAATGTAAGTCAACCGTCTTAACTTAGTGATTTAATTAGATAATTAAATCACCCAGTAAAGGAGCTTGGTTAACAAAGTCAATCAAATGGTAACAACATGAAATGTCAAAATAGAAATCAATAGTGTGCTGGGCGAGAGATTGGTTTATGACGCAGAACAACAGATATCACAGTTATTAGTTATTGAGTTACAAGTGTTACGACGTAAAGTGTCCTTTTTTTTTAATTTCGGGGACGGACGGCAGCCGTCTTCTGGGTCTTCCGGAAGACGGTCTCAATTTTTCAAGTTTACACTGATTGGCACCTAATTCTTTCTGTCGGAAGATGGTCACAAGTGGAGATGGATCAACAAAGATCATTTGGAAGACTGTCATAAAATATCTCTGGATCGCTCTTGAGGTTTCAGGGATGGTTACAAACCTGTTCTATATCATTTTAACCTTTGTTATTATTATCTTTTTTCTTTTATTATCAACATTGCGTCTTTTTTTTTTTTTTTTTTTTTTTGTTATCATATAGTAGTAGTGCAGTTAGTTTATGGTATTTCCTCATTTAGACGTAAATAAGTTAACGGAAGGCGATCGTGAAATTTACGTCTAGACTAAAGCATGTCTTTGCTTTAAAATAAAACCCAGGTGTCACGTTAAGTGTTCATGCAACAAAGAAAAGATGTACAGATGTACAAAGAAGTGCAGTTTCAGTAGGCGTGACATGCCCTACACTTGTTTTACAATATCGTGATGCATCTATGGAAAAAACATGTAAAATGCCACCTACTGTAAGTTGAGGAACAGACTTGTCTTTCGGGCATGCTAATGTAAAATTGGAGGCTCATACTCAATCTCCACACGAAAAACTATAAACGACACCGTTATAGTAGTACACTCTAAAAACACACTCACACAAATGTAATGAAGACTATAAATCCAAGAGAGAACCATCCTTGACATATGGACGATAAGTTCTATTCTCTTCCAGATATCTAAAAGCAATACTTTGCCCGTGGCAAAAATTGCTTTTATAAAATTAATTTCCATTTTACTCGGAATAGGTATAATGTATCCAAGAACACCTGCTTGTTTCACAAATGCAGGCCTGTACCATGAGTTAAAGCATCATTTCCTTGCATCACTGTTGAAAAACATTCTGGAATCGATGCCTTCTTTGCATAAGAGACGCGTTAGCCTACCAGCTGAGATACGATAAAAAGAACACAGGAAGAGAAGTCAGCCTGGGAATGTGGGATTGCTCTTTCAAACATGCTGTAATGTAATAATGATCACTGATGGATTTGTTTAAAAAATGTATCGTTGACATGTCTTCAATATTTTAGCAGCTATCTTAGTTTTTTTTTTTTACTAAAATTCATTTGCGTTATGAGGATTATTTCAGTTCCTCTGACGTTCCTTTGAAAACGTATTCGGTTGCTTAAAAATTAGTGAAGATCATGCTATCGATGAAAATACCGAATAGATAGTTTTTAGAGAATCTATCGTGCAGAGACACGTGCCGGGTGATACAGTGACTTGTATTCCTTAGAAATGCGCGGCTCTGTGACGCTTGTGTTCACTTAAATGGCAGCATAACGTTGAAAGTTAGCATACCCCTCATTCGTCGTGCGTGAAATGCTTAACGAATACGCTGGAGAATTCTTTTCTATAGAGATGGGGTATAAATAATTGTTCATAAAATCAGATTTATAAACCTGCAAGAAATGTGATTAAATCTTCTTTTTCCACTTACATATCACCTGCTTCGATTTGCCCATCATTATATAAATCATCTAATCATAATTGGATATACACAACATATTGTCTGAGCTAATTGTATCAACTTCAGTGCAGTCCCACGCAGGCTACGATCAAGATATCTTAGTGCCAACAAATTTGATTTGTACATGGCCTATTTCCAATGCAAAATGCGTTTTCAGAAATAAAAAAAGATCAGAAGGTCAGATATCATTTCATCGAAGAGACATGTCAGCCTGTTCTGAGGGGAGAGTAAGAAGAAAAAGAAAAAAAATTGTCAAGTGTTTATTTGTTGAATATTTTGTAGAATTTTTTTTCTTTTTTTTGTGGTGGAGATTGCTTGATCAAACAAGTTATTCACAAGGGTATGAGTTTTAAATTTTATATTATTAAAATTCTCTCACTTGAAAAAATTGTCCTTGCTGGTGGTGTCCAAAATATCACAGAACAAATGCCTAGTAAATATTTGACAAAACTTATGACTGAGCGTGTGTGGTCGATCAAGGCAGGGCGTTGAAACTCTATTTTAAATCCGAATGCCCATGCCCCCTGCTAGAAAAAAACCTCCTTCCCTTGGGCATCATATAGCATAGCCCCAAAATCTTTAAATCGCTGTGTTATATGTATTATCTTATTGTTTTTCGTCTAGAAATTTTCTTGAAAATTAAATTGGGTTCTCTACATACATGCATGTGGTTCGCCCACGATGAGATCGACGCACCACATCGAAATTCATGTTATTAGCAATAAGGAAAACCAACAAAGCCATTACTCAACTTATGTTCCATTATTATATTAACTACTGCGACCGAATGGTTTCTCATCAGCACGGAATGGTTATCACAGCACGTTGGGTTACATATACTCGAAATAAGGACGTCAGAAAAAAAACCTTTCAGATTGGAGTCCGTATTCGACACCAATACGTATGAACAACGCGATCTGTATTAATGTGAATCAAAGCAAATATGGGTAATGTGAACCAAATCGAATATCCAAACATGAGTCACTGTCTAGAGCAGTTAGACAAAAACATCATGAAAATGAAAAGAAAAATGAAAAACTAAAAGTATAAGCAAAGACAACGTGCTCAAAAATTACATTTGCATTTATAAAATTTACGTTATGTTTCTATGGAATTTCGAAGGTTGAACGATAAATGAATTGCCTCGACTGGAAAAAATATCTACTTCGCATTATCATATGATCTCAAAGCACTGAAATACGCAAGGATTATATTTTCATTTTTTAAATCAAGTCAGTGGTGTTCGGGTTCTACCTACCTTTATGTTTATTCTCCTTTTCGTTCACGGGTGCACAATACACGAGAGAGAACGCAACGGCAAATGTTCCAAGAGCTTCCAAAAACGTAGCCACCTGCATTTTGCACGAACAATAACGCGGGAACAGTATAGTATTATTTGTTATTTGCACTTCACAGCGCTTTCAGGAAAAGAGAAATATGACAGTCTCTACCTTAGAGCTTTGTTATGTTTTCTACCCTTTGTGTTTGGCACACCGCATAGACCACTTCGATCTGAAAACTAAGTTGCTCTGTGTTCGCTCTCCAAATGATAGCGAATATTCAAAACTTCTGCATTCGGTTCTCAACTGGTGTGCGACTCCAACAAGCTGTTTCCAATAAATGACCGTGAATCCAGGGAAATGCAGATAGAGACTTCAATAATGGTAATGGGGTTCCAAAGCTATTAATTATCTTCTC
Source organism: Lingula anatina (assembly GCF_051362555.1). NCBI lineage: Eukaryota > Metazoa > Brachiopoda > Lingulata > Lingulida > Lingulidae > Lingula > Lingula anatina. The sequence goes on from NC_141768.1 coordinate 32,635,499, forward strand.
GACGTTTACGCAGGTCTCCAATCAGCGTATAGGATCCCTGATCAGACGATCAATAAAAGGCTCTCCTTGCAGATATCGCGCTTTCGCACAGCCAAGTAGTCAAAGTGACCCTTGGTGAGATTAAAGAACACTTAGGAGGAGGATATTGCTAAAACATCGTCATTACGTGTATAATGATATATTAAGACAAGTATCGCCATGCACAAGCGGGCTATACTGGCATGTTGCTCTGTTACAAAAGGGTCGATAAATCCGGTAATGTCAAAAAGCATAGACAGAAAGCATGACTACCAATTACAGAAAGGGGGTGGTGGTGATTTTGCATATTAACATTTTATGTCCATTTAAATGTGGGCTTTTGTATTTCAAAATTACCAGAAATATACTTATTTGAAGCGGATCAACAGGTTATAATTTAACATGAGTACATAAAGGTCATAAAGATGGTGCCATAATTAAAAACGAGAAAAAAATAATATCGGCTTTAATATCACCTGTCAATCAAATATTTTCCTTTGAAAGGTGCCCACCTTCATTACAGGCTCTCATTTTTTTCTCCAGGAGGCATTTATGTCTGGGCATGTATGAATTACTGTACTGGGAAAAAGTTCTAAGTTCGTTCGTGGGTATGATGATAATCGAGTATGTTCGTGAGACCTCTCAGCTCATTTTTCCCCCGGAGATTGTTCCGGAAGCTTGGAAACTCGATTACACAGAAGTAAGTGATGACTGCTTAAGTTCTGTCAGAAGTAAATTGAAAGATATCGCCAACTGAAATTGAAGCCAAAGAAATTACGGAGCCTGTCATGAAGGAAAACCAAGAGACATTAGATCTGTAATAAGTAAATGGTCAAACTGTATATGACAATCGCAATTTTTCAGGTTCCAATGGGTTTCATACCCGAATCAACGAGTATGTGTGGTTTTGATGAAAAAATTAACACACACGTGCATCAGGTAATATTCTACCAAATTATTGTAAAAAAGAAAAAAGAACATCAATGAATAAGTCCGAATTTGTTTTCTAAGAAAGGTTCTCGTGTCAGTGATGTTGTTGTTTTGATGACTTACCGAGCCTACGCGCAATATCCAAATAAATCAATAAGAGAAAGCGTGTTTGAACAACAACAACGACAGGAAGACTGTGTTATGCAACCCGAACCACATAGTCATGCTTTCTGGTGTATTTACTGAACGTCGATTATCTTATCTGCATATAAGCTATTGTGTTAGCTGTGTGAGAACAACGTGGGAATTATAGATTTACCAATAAACAGTATCAATAGTGGACTGAACTCGAAAGACTCACATATGGACCATAGTGATAGATATAAATAAGAATGTGAAGATACTCAAATAATAATAATAATAATAATAATAATAATAATAATTCTTATTATTTATTTATTTTAAGTCTAAAATCCATAAAATATTCAGTAGACCCTACATCTTAAACAATTTATGAAAGCTTTTTGTAAAATGATTATGAGATATGCATGTTTATGAAATTAGAGTTTGACTACAATAACAGTAATTAGAATTAAAAAATCCAAGATTTCGCCATAAGATGCAATTTCTAATATATACAATGTCATTAATAAACATATTAAATATGTGTGTTTTTTCGCTCCTTAAATGATATCTGCCAGTGAATCATTTGTCTTAGGTGAATAGGCAGGTTATTCTACTCCACCGCTGCAGCTATGCAAAATGCTGGATCACCATGTTTAACCTAGCTTTGGGAGTTTTCAGTTAAAGTTTGTCACCAGCTGACCCTAGAGTTCTTTGTGACGTTTAATCAGATCACTTATATATTTTGGAGCTAGATTATAAAATGCAGCACGTGTAAAAAACTCAATTCTAGCCCGACCTCGTAACCAGTGCAGCTGCTTTAAAATTGGAGTAATGTGGTAATCTTTAGGCTATAACATTACAAACCGTTTCAAAATATATTCTGAATTGTATTTTTTTAATCTTATCATGTGGACATCCATAGAGTACAGGGTTGCAGTTATCCAGCTTAGAAGAGACTAATGCATGTATAACAGCAGCAGCAGATGATAAATTCAGATGCTTTCCTAAAGTGCCCATATTCCGAATGTTGAATAATATTAACAGGACTTGGTAATGTTGGAGATCTATCTATCTCCCCATTGATGGTGTAGAATCAAACTATAGCCTACTTTTAATTTTTACATGGGGAGAGTTTATTTGCCACACTAGCACCTATTTACAGCTGGTGGTTCTGTACAAGACCCTTGTTATGCGGCTGAGTACGGCTGAGTAATAACATAAAAACCGATTTTGCCGGCAAAGAGGCCATTACTGACTAACGGATTGACTTGACTTTGCCAATTTGACTTGACGGATTCAGCCGAATTGGCATACTAATTAACCGGCCGGCTGTCTTTGCCGACTTAACTAATTGACTGATTAATTTGACTGACTTAGCTGACTACCTGACTTGTCAATTAAAAGACTGGCTGGATCCCAATGTAGGCCTATTATATAGAGTGAATAGGCCTATATAATTCTTTGATCTATTGGCCAGAGTTTTGACACGTTTGGGTCAAAATTTAATTTTGATAGTTATGTTTCATTTAAGTGGTAATTCTATCACCTAACAGTTGAATTAACGATTGCCAACCTTCTCATTTCTTTCCATCATTCCATGCATACAGTCCAAGTATAGTTAGGTTTTTTTTTTCAAATTTAAAGACAACGTTACTTTGGTTTTCAACCATCAAAGGGTATTTTTTGTCAAAAAGGTAAAGCCGGTTTGCTATAGTAATTATAAGTATCAGAGTCAATTGAGAAATCACCTACTTCACCAACAGTGTCGCATCAAAAGCTTTAAGTGAACAATATAGATTTCAAAATTAACCGAAATCTTTGACTGATTAGCAATATTGGCCTACCTATCCCAAACATGGTAGCCTACGTTGAAAAAATTTAAACTTCATAATTTGTAAAATCGGTAAGTAAATGAATAAGAATCGAAATTCAAGGCATGCACAAAAATGTAAAGGCTTTAGTAGATAAATTAAACAAAATTAGAAAATGCAGCCTTTTCTAAAATTACGATATAAAAAAATTTCTGGTGTTTCGGAGAGCAAACAGTGCCCTTTGATACGGTTTAGAACAATGATTTAGCTAGTTAAAAGTATAATTTGAAGAGAGGAATATAACTGGTGTGATATATTTTTCAGAAAGTGAAGGGGGGGGGGGGTCAGGACCCCCCTGACCCCCCTCTAAATCCGCCACTGTGATATAGGATCGAGTCACTGTGGGGTGTAGCTGAGACTGATATTCAGGCACATGCAACACGCTGACTAAAGGAAGAGAATGACTTCCTGGACTTTGAAAAGGAAAAGGTAACAATTTTTAAAGATTCACCCCCTAAAATAAATAAATAATAATAATAATAATAATAATAATAATAATAATAATAATAATAATAATTGATAAATTCAATCCGTCACTAATTATGACCTCTATATTTTCTATATAGACCTATTTATGCATTGAGATTAATAATAAACATAGGATTTTGATGCAAGTGAAGATTTCAGTCTATTATGGAATTAGAAATTTTACTTCAAAGATGCGCAGAGCAATAAATAAAAACGATTCGTAGTTCGTCTGCTTGTCTCGTGAACAGGTGCCTTTGACCCATATCCGTTCAATTTCAACCAATAAGATAAAGCCAGGTGAATGTCAGTTTGACCTAATTTACCGCAGTCTGTACAGAACCGACGCATTTACTTATCTAATACGATAGACTAAATACCAAATTCCAGGATTTCTTTAACAAACATTGAAAACCTACAGTGCTAATTGTCGCATATTTTGTAAGATAACTGCAAGCCAGTTACAAAGGTGTTACAGGGCACTTCCGCTGTCAGATGACACGTGGTACAACACTCTAAGATGGCTGTGGGCATGGATGTTGTTTTGGCCGGCTGCACTCTCATATTCGCTGTTTATTCGGTAACTGCAGAACTACCACGTAAAAAATTTGAATATAAGCTCAGTTTAAAGGGGCCGCATCTTATACAGAGTGATGGGTCAATTCCTTTTTGGACGCACGGTGGAAGTAAGTATTTTGAGCTAAAGGCCGGCTGGACCCTATGGCATATGTTAGATGTTAATCAGTTGCATACGTGGATAGTGATGTTGCTTGTTTTCACGACAGAATTTGACCTCTTGTGTAACGTTTTATTCGAGACAAATGTTCGTCCCGTCTCTATGTGTGTTTGCTGGTCAGTTTTTGCAATTAATCTTGAACTTTAAGTTAAAAATGGGATTTGTGATAGTAGGTGCTGAGCTAGCTGAACAAAATGACTGTGGTATAACTAGGCTTAGTTAGCTGGCAGTACAGTATATTGTAATTTCTTTTTATTGCTGTGGTGCATTTATAAATCTTCGATTTATTATATAGAAGAGGTAAAGCTGTGATAAGTATAATCAAAGTCAAAAGAATATTATTTATTTCGATATTTTCATTTCCTTGTATGTACATTTAGACACAGGAAGGGGGGGGTATTATCATTAAAATTTTTATAGCTTTTTTCTAAAGGTCCAATGTAAACTTCATGATATGCATTTACCTAAAGTGCAATGTCCAGATTCATTTTTTGCTCAGAACATTTTTGAAATTTTGACTGTACATCTGTCAACAGTCCCATATAGCTTGTGTGATCTCACAACTACTGTGTTGCAGTTTTCAGGCTGAAAAAATGTTTTTCTTATGAAGAAATGCATAGCTGTACTTCTATTTTAAATCCCAATTCTGTATTATGGTGTTGTAGTGCTACAGTGTGTATTGGGTTTTACTTGCACTTAAATAATTTTCAAATAGTCGGTTATCCCTAACTTCTCAGGTTCCGTATGTGCCTTTTTTGGCCTTTAAATAAAATAATTTTAGTATGTAACATTGTTTAAAAATAAAAGCTTATGCAAAGCTGGTTCTTTTTTTTACATTTTAGATGCAATTGCTAGTGACCAGTCTATAAGAGTAACTCCATCTCTTCGAAGTCAAAAAGGTAAAGTATTACATCTATCAGCATACACTTTATTACTGTAGACTCTGATGACACGGAAGAAATCATCTTGATATCAGTAGACAAGTTTATAAGGTCTTTTATAAAAAGCAGTCTTTTAGTTTATGAGATTTTTATTTAATTTTTCTATAAAGCCTTAACAATAAAAGTGGTAGGAAGGATGCTGAATGATTAAGTGCAAAATTTCCTTGTCGAAGAACAAAAGATTACAGAAAAAAAGAGAAACAGATGAGTGATATTATTGATTTTTTAGTCTAAAAAGGCTCTCTCCTTAAACAGGTTTACCACAGAAAGGCCCAGGCCTGTAAAACTGTGCGTCTTTATCTGGTTGTTAAGAGCAATCAGGCTGTACAATCAAATAGCCAGCCCATCGTTTGAATGAGAACAACTAATGAACTGCTCTAAACAACTGTTCACATATTGGAAATCAATACCCATGTGGCACTAATGTACTAGTTATTTAATCTATACACCTGGATAACCTTTTTCTCTGTGTTGTTTGTATAGGGTGGGTGTGGTCTAAGAATACCAACCCCCATGAGCATTGGGAGGTTGAGGCTACCTTCAGGATATCAGGCAGAGGAAGAGTTGGAGCTGATGGACTGGTAAGAAGACATGAAAAAACCATGGTAGAATCTGCAGAGCTGTAGTGTTTGAACTGCAGTTATGATTTGCCATGATATTCTCTACTGAATGATTTACAGAACAGATCTGTGTATTTTATGGATTAATATTGTGTCTGAGGCACTAGCCGCTAAAGGGTAAATGAAAAATGTGTTGAGTGAAATGATGTGGCACAGCTTGAGTGTGCTCCAGAACGTCAAAATTTTTCAATGTCATAGCATTAATAATTCTTAATTTAAATAAATGTTCCTTTGCACATGCTAACCTCTCTGGTCACAATTAATAAGATATATTTCTATAAATATTTACATTTAATTTATATTTAAATCTGATATCGGTTATGCAGCTGATAGGGCTTATGCTAATTGTGCACCCTTCAGAACTTTGTTAAGAATGCACACAAAAAACACTGGAGGATCCAGGATTTTGCGGAGGAGGGCACAAAGATAAAAAAATTGGCTTGCTTCATTGGCATATATTAAGTAGTAAACTGGGACCTTTTTTTTTTTTTTTTTTTTTTTTTTTTAGTATCTGGGGCACCAAGTTTGAAAAATTGTTTTGTTTTATCACATTACCTTTGTTATACTGTTAACTAAATGGGGGTGGGGGAGGGGGTTTGTGGTTCACTTGGCTCTCCCACTTGAATCTGTCATTGAGTGGGACTATGTAATATTGATATGGTATTGCTTCAGGCCATCTGGTATACCACACAACAAGGAATGGATGGACCAGTGTTTGGTGGAAAAGACCAGTGGAATGGTCTCGGAGTATTCTTTGACTCATTTGATAATGATGGCCAAGTAAGTAGGAAACTTCTTAACATGTGATTAATGGCAAACTAGAAGTGAATTGTTTGTTTGGTGAAATATGTATATTGGTTTTTTCTTTTTTAATGATAGTAAAAGAGTAATTTCAAATTGTTTCTAGAGGTTTATTGAATGGTGAAATGGCATGTCTCATAATAAAAAGTAAAGTCTCTTTAAATACAGCTGACTCTTTTAACTGTTGTTGTTTGTTAATTTATCCGGTGAATATCATTATATTTCCAGCTTCTGTAGAATAGACAGTCTTAGATGTCAATTGGTAATTAATTATGCATTTTTCAAGGGATATATTCCAATGATCTTTAAGAAAAATGTTGCTATACAGACTAAATTCATGATGTTCAAATGCTTTTTTTCCAATTTGCAGCACAACAACCCCTATGTTATGGTGATGCTGAATGATGGCACTAAACAATATGATCATAATAGGTAACTTTTTATTGACTGTTAAATCCTCAGATCAGGGGATCAAAGGTGTTACAATCACTTTTATCTCGGTTGCCTTACCTTGATTCACAATACCACGTACTATTTTTTTTATTCATTGTAATGACACATATACAGGAAATGGTTTTTATAGTTAAATTAATGCTGGCTGACTTTGCTGATCTCACTCAGAAGGGAAAAAAAGAGATACAAATGAAACTAATTAAAAGAAATATGCGAAGCGCACAGAGTTGTAAGTTTTGGTTAAACTAAGGATTTGTTCAGCAACTCTTGTGTGCAGTTACAGTTCTTGCCATACTGCAATAATTTTTTTTTTTTAATTTTTTTTCAATTCTTTTCTTATTTTTTGACAGTCTATGTCAAGTTGACACCCTGACTGGAATGACACATGTACAAAGTGACTGAATTATTGTGATAAATTCATTACTCTAAAATAAGTTTCTGGTTGTGACATTTACAGGGGTGTGCATCTTTTGTATGATTTGGTACAAATCATATGATTCAAGTGTCACCATAATGCAAGATATTGAATTAAGATGCATTTTAGTATATTCTTTTATAATGAACGAGTTATGATGTAATTTCCTTTACTGATATATTTTCTACAACTGTTCCTGTCAAAATAACAATATATACGGCTTCTTTTGTATTTTATGCTATATAGCATGTAAGACATTATTGACTCACAAAGTGTCTTTTAATTCTGAATAATTAGACCTTTTCTTATTATCATTTGTTTTCCCTATTTCAGTGATGGTCAGCACCAGCAACTAGGAGGCTGCCTCAGGGATTTTAGAAACAAACCTTTCCCTGTAAAAGCTAAAATTGAATACTACAAGAATGCCCTTACAGTAAGTTATCTTCTTTAGGTACTTACATAAAATTTTCAGGCACAACACCTTCTTTTACTTTTGCACTTTTTGAAGTTAATCATATCCGTTTGTTTAATTTCTAAAATGAATCAAACTTTTAAAAACTTTTGAATCAACATTTCGGTATAACTTACAATATTTATTTTATTTTTTAATTTGATTAATTTTGTTAGAATATGTTGAGTTGTTTTATTATGTTTGGCATATACTCTCAAATCCTCAGCCCTTGCTTCATTTGTTCTTAGTTATCATTATTTTAGTTGAGCATTTACATGTTTTAGCAAAAATCATTATGTATATATTTATCATTATTGTTGTGTAAAGGGTCTTGAAAATAAAAGCTACAGTGGATTATGATGAAAACACTGATTGATTCCCAACATTAATATGTATATAAATATATAGTTGTTATGTTTATGTTAAAATGAACATTGAAAAGGGAACTTATGGTGTCAAGATTGTCAAATTTGTTTACTAGTAATACTAGTATTTCTGTTATGAACTGTTTTCACCACTCTTTATGGGAAAGTAGTTTGCCTATTTCTCAGAGTAACTTGAATATAACCTGGATGATTCTTGCCCCTCACAGTGGACCACAGTATCTCAGTGCTTAAAAGGTTAAAGAATGTATGGCTTTTTTTTTCAAAGAAAAATATTAATTTGGTTAAGAGAATTTTAAAGCTGATCAATTTCTTAAAGGACATCTTTTGTCAATTTTTTTTCTCTTTTTTAGCTTTCCATCCATAATGGTATGACCAACAATAAGGATGATTATGAAATCTGTGTCAGGGCAGAGAATGTAAATCTTCCAAGGAATGGGTACTTTGGTGTCTCAGCAGCCACAGGTGGACTAGCAGGTACTGTAGAACAAGTTAATTATATACAGACATTAGAGTAATTTAGTTCTGATTTGAGTTGCATTTAGAATGATAAGAAATATGGATAGATTTTTTTCCAAAATAGTCATCACTGTTGGAAGCTTCTGGAAAGCAAGAACATTGTGCTCTAGCTGAAATGAGCGCTTCTTTCAGTTGCAGAATTTTGCTGTTGTCATAGCTTTGCAAATTATAGATTAGTGGACATTGTGATGTTTTGTTAAATTGGTTTGGACTTTGGAAACAAATTTTGTTGAAATAATTGTTTCATACCTCTAAATAAATCTGAGAATTGTTAAGTTATTAATAAGGGGTTACGGAAAAAATGTTGTTTTGAAAGACAAAATTTCAGAAAGTAATCAGTACAAAAATATGGTTTTAATGAAGTAAGCCTATCATGTAGATTTCCATTTATCACAAAAGCTAGACAATCACATAAAAGAAACTGTTACCTGTTGTGCATTATCTTTATCAGAAAAATGGGATATTGATGTTCTGTGCTGATAAAAGAGTAAATTATGCGGTGACAGGAATTAGAGAAATAATGTCTGTTGAAATGGTAATGTTACTTGCCGTTATGAAAGGGTAATTATATGGTTAGGCCTTTTATCATGTTTTAACACATTTAAGTAATTAACTTGCTTCATATGTGTGGAAAATGATATGTGAAGAAAACATTCGTGTAGTAAAAAATGTCAGTAAATTCTCAAGGGACTTTCTTACCAGCTTTACACAAGAGTACTCCTCTATCAGTCTTCCCTTTAGTTAGGACACCATATGGTTATATTGGGTCCATTGAATCACTTGAAGGGTATTTAAGACCAGTGGACCTTCTATTCATATGACCAATAATGGCTGCTTTTCTTAACCTAGCCATATACATAAAAATCTGACATAAGAAATAAATGGGCTGGTTTGATGGAATAATAGACTAAGATTATTTCTAATTGATTGAAGTAGTGGGTGTTATGAGTGCAGGAGGTATTTTTATCATATCTTTTGAACAATACTTATCATGTGCGACTGAATATTAGATATTGTGTAAAAGGGGAGTTTCAGTACAGATTGATAGAAAAGTGAATTGTCCAGAATTGAGCTGCATATAGTTTCACTGTATTTCTGATGTAATAATACATTATTTTAAGACAATTGTGTTTTCATCATTGATCTTAGCCTTTGAGAGTGTAAAGTAAGGTAACTAAATATCCATTATTCAAATGTGGATCATGATGTGAATTATTATTCCAAAGCTTCCAATTTCTAAAGTTTAACCTGTTCAATTTCTTTTAGGAGCTGTTGGTTTGTAGCATTTTTGTCAGTAGAGAGTTTCTAATCAAAGTTTTTTTTTCATTTGCATATCTCACACATTGCTTGAAGTGTTATATAATTCTTCATCACCATGTTTGCTAATTCAGTAGAACCATGCTGTGATATTCAGAGTTTATTATTTTCTGTATACTGAGTGCTGTTGTGTGTTCTGTCTTGCAGAAGCTTCTAAGGGTGGTTTAGTGAACACTGTTGTTGTTGATGTTGTTGTTAACCTTAATTATCAAATTTCATTATAAACCTTACTAGTCATAATGGTTTTTCAATTTTTGTTGGTAACAAAATTTTTTTAGTATGATAATTATCTTTGGTTTTCAAAATAATATCGATTTAAACACTGTTGCTGTGTTTCCGTAGAGATAATGATGTTATTCTCACATAATTTCCTTTGTGTCTCAAATGGTAGTCAGCATTTAATTTTGCAGTTCACTCATAGATCTGGTGTGATACAGTTTATTCAACAACAGCCACGTTTTATTAATTTTTTTGTCAATTACTTGAGTAAAATAAGTGTTAACATTTTTAAAACTTCAGATATCTGATGTGGTAGAGCAGCAGTAGAATTTCTTTTCAACACAAATCAATTGGAAAAGCATATTATCACAATTAACAATGAAATCAGACCTTTGTGGTAGATATTTCTTCACTTTCAACTCTGTAAGGTGAAAAAACTCTTAGCGTAGTAAATTTTACAGAATCCTTAGAATTAGATGACACCTTTTGTATGATTTCATTGTTAAGAGCAGGTTTGTTCTTGTACTCGCACATTGTTTTAATATGCTGAAATCTAATTGGCAATATAGGACCACTGGTTCACAAAAATATAGACTGAGATACTGCCAAACTTATGATTATCTTATTTATCATGTCAGATATCTTGTGTTTTGATTTCATGGTTTCCAGTTTAGATTTTTTTGTCTAGAAGGAAATTTTTGCATAATAGCCTTCAGCAAGAGAAAAAATGGAAAGCATCTTCGAGGGGAAAGACATTTTTTTATAAAACATAACATTCTTTTGTAATTGAAATTGTTTTAAGAATGTATTTTTACTGAGTGTAAAACTCGGGCATGGCAAGGTTTTAAAGAAATCATGAAATTAAAACCAAAGGACTTATATATATAGATGGCAGCATACCTATATGTATGATGATATACTGCTAGCACTGCATGCTGCTGCTGTTAGTAAAATGATAGTTTTCGTTATGTTATGTATTTGTACTGCATGCAGTGGTTAAAGAATGGGGAAGCTTGCCTATTAGATTATATTATTAAAATACAGTTTTCTTTCCTGGATTTACGTCAGCAAAAATAATAAACGTATTTTGTAGTTTGATTTCATTTTTGTAATATAGTTGCTATTAGCAACACTCAGTCTCATACAGACAATATATTCACGCAATCATTTCCGTTGGCAGGTTTTACTCACTGTTTTCTATCATTGCCTTTCAGATGATCATGACTTGGTGTCATTTATCACCCACTCCATGACAGTGCCAGTGACAGGGGTATGCATAATCTATACAACTTCTTTTGGCATGGTTCACCTTTTCCTGTATAAAATCCTAGATTTATTGTGAAGCTCATTTATTAGTAGAGAGGATATTCAATTATTAAGTAAGAGTATTGATACTTTCACTTCAGCAGAATTGTATGACAGAGACTGTGCTGTACTTCAGGTCTATCTGCTTTCTCCTATGATTTAAAATGTGAGAAGAGGAATATACTTTCTCTTGGGGGGGGGGGGGTGAATATCTTTGAATTTGGGATACATAATTAAAGATCATATGACATTTTTCTTACAACCTCAAGGCACAACCAGAAGGAAAGGTATCTCCAGAAGACAAGAAAAAGTTTGAAACTGAATTTGATGAGTACTGGGAGAAATTACAGAAGGCACAAGAAGAGTAAGACAAGTTTATGATCACTGAATTAAGAATTATTGATTTTTTTAAATTTTAAAAGTGTAATTGTGCAGCTTTAGAAAAGTTAACCAGCATATTTGTTTACATAACTTATGATGTATGGTATTTTAGGTGCCAAGTTTATGACTTTTCTTAGTATAATTTTTTTTCCAATTTATTTTAATTGCAAGTTTCATTGATGATATAGTGAGGTTGTTGTTGTTTACTTTTTCATTTACTTTACTTTTAGATACAAACAACAGCACCCAGATAAAGCCAGGGAAATGGAGGAGTCACAAGCGGTAAGTGCTGGTAAAAGATTCTTTAGATGTGTTGATTATTGTTTGAAGTTTTTGAGTAACTGTAACATATCAATTTAATATATGTTGCCTTATTGATCCTTTAAGAGACGGTATTGAAAATGGCTTTTGCTTTGTCAGAGTAATATTATCATTATTATTTCATCTAGCCATTTCATGTAAATGGATCTAAGTTGATGGTAAATAAAGTATAAATCATACATGGAAGGGTGCTTAAATTTTTAATATCATATGTGAAACTCACTTTTTTCAGTATGAGGGTGCTTATGAGAGAGAACTGCGCATGATTTTCGAGGGTCAGAATGGCATCCACAGAGTTATGAATGAGCTGCACAGAAAGGTGGATGAACTGATAGGAAGACAGGCCTCCATCGAGTCCCAGTTGTCAGCTAGGGTAGGGTCACCCCAGTACCAACAGCAGGGACAGCCTGCCCAGCTCCCAGCCTCAGATGGTATGAGAAGACACGAGGTAGACTCTCTACTCAATAGTCAGAGGGATGTCAGTAACATGATCAATGATGTCAAGTAAGAGCCCACCTGTGCTATGAAATTTTATTTACTGAGGGAGGCTCTCTTATATTGGGTACTTTTTATTTACAACAGCTACTAATGATTAAAACAAAAAGCAAAAAAATATGTTCTTCATTATTTAATGAAAGCTTTAGATTATTGGTTTTTTTTGATGGAGCATCAGGAATGTGTCAACAAAACTTCGCATTTAGTAAAGAACGCTCGGTGATGTTTGGACTTTTCTGACATAACATACCCACTTACGACTTGTTTACAAACTTCGTGACATTTTTCAGGACGCTACCTCTTGTAAACAAGCTGGATTACTCAAAAAAAAATTTTTTTCATATTTTTTACTCATGTGGTAAACAGATTTTGTCTTATAATTTTTTTCAAAATCGCTAGGGCAGAAATGGTGTTTCTGAAATATGAGAGAGTCTCCTTAAGGATTTTTTGAAGCAAAAATCATCTTTATGTGAAATAGTGTCTGCATAAAATTGTGTTATCATCATCTTCAGGGTAGAATGGTTTTGTTACTTTGTTCTTTTGTGTAGAGTATACTAGGAGTGTAAACTGTGACTGAATGTTTATGTTAGGATAATTTCCATTGGCTTTGTATGAATAAAAGAAAGGGTTTTGTTCTAAAGGATCCAATTTGTAACCAAAATGTATAAGGCAATTATTCTTGTGCCCGAATGTTTTTAAGTGGTGCATTTTTGGAATGACATTTGACAATATTTTTAGGTTTTTAGTAAGTGATATACAGAAGAGGTCTGCACAGGCACAGGGTCCAGGTGGAGGAGACCCCTTTGCTTCCCAGCAACTCCTACACCAAATCAGAGATAACATGAATGAGCTAAAAACTGATTTACTTTCAAGGCCTAACCAGGTATGGGTGATCACCTCTCCATTACTTTAGTATTTTGTGGATTGAACTTTTAAAGGCTTCCACAATGAGCCTTACATGTTTATGTAGTCAAAATGTTATTTCCTTGGAAATTTTCACATATTGTATCCAAAACCATTGACAGAGTTATAAATTAGTTAATTAACAGTTATAATTAATAAGTTGTCCATTAACTTATTTTTGAGTTTGAAATTTCCGGTATTTGACTCGCTCTCATAATGGAATTAGAGAGTAACTCAAAATTTTAAAGGCCTGGGGTAAAAATTTGTGAGGGGATTTACAGTCCTTGTTTAATATCTGTAAAGCTGTAATGTGCCGTGTACCTTTAACATGAATTTGAGTCTGTATCTACAAGGTAGATTTAACCGTGGTTAAAGTTGCTGTGGATTAATTTACATGTTTTAATATATCATATCTTTATATTTGTTTTTGCTTGAAAATACTCTTGAAAAAAGGTGTTTTTTTATATTGTAAAACCTAAAAAAGTTGGCTTTATATGAATAAAAGAAAGAATTTTGTTTTCAGGAATCAAATTGGTGACCCAAATTTATAAGGCAATTATCATTTGTTCCAGGGTTGTCCACCAGTCCAGGGTGGCTCCTGTCTAACACCAGCCTACTTTTTTATATTCATGGGTGCTCAGTTAGCAATGATGATAGGATATATTGTTTATAGGTAAGTTTGAAAAATAGTTTAACAATTAAAAATGCTAATATTTCATTAATTCAACCTGTTCCACATTACAATTTAGTTTTTCATTTAGTTGTATTGGATTGATATTGAAAGAAAGTTTTTCTTGAATGTATTTTCTTTAACCTTTCAGAAACAGCAAAGAGGCAGCAGCCAAAAAGTTCTATTAATATATTTGAAGCCTTTTGTTAAAAACAAAGAAATTCAAAAGAAGAAGAAAGAAATTGTGATCAGCCTACAGCTGAATGCTTCCCATCGAGACACCTGTTGCAATTAAGTACCAAATAATATATTTGGAAAAATAGTTGGAGAGAAATTTTAAGTTTAAAAGTAATAAAGCTTTGTGGTTGTCAGTTGTCTGTGGTTAACAGCTTCAAATGTTCAATGTGAATTTGGCACAATTACCTACACAAAGAGTATGTATGCAATTATACTTATGAAAAAGTATGGCCTTCATTACTGTACATTAACTTGCTTTATGGTTTATGAATTTGCTGACCATTGTATTTTTTTCATAGTCCATTTGCATATGAAGTGAAAATGGATATTAAGTTTTAATATCCTATATTGTGAACATACCCTTGACTCGACCTGCTGAAGTAATAAATGCTGCAGATTGACCTTTTAAGTATAGTGTCCATATCCCATGGGAACACCCGATTCCTGTGAAACAAAGCCAAAAAAAGGGGGGGGGGGTATAATGTCATACTCACTGTTGAGAACATACATTTAAAAATACATCATTGATATCATTTAGTAAAAGTATAGAAAAAATTAAACGATGAATAGTTGGCATAATTAATGTTTTGATTTTTCGTAGGTACTTGCTGAAACTTCATTCAGCATTTCACTGTGCTTGTTTTCGGTAGTAATTAAGTTTAATTAACTTTGTGAAAGCAAATTAAGTATCCATGGTAGAATCCCATGTGTGTGTGTGATCATCTTGTGTTTTTGTAGCTCATTTTTGTCCATCTTATCATTGCCAGCTTGCAGGACTTGATTTAAACACATTTTGTAAAAATGTTTGGATGATCACATTTCTAGTCAGTTTCAGTAGCTTGATGTTTTTTAGCTTCATTGCTATGATGTTGTATTGAGAAAGTTCATGTTAAAGACACGAATGAAATGGTAGTCTTCTCTCAGGCAGTTAAAACATATAATAGTTGAAAGACAAGATGAATTATAAGGGTAGTGGGTATTTTTTTTTATTTAGTTACCATAAAGTTGTTTTTTTCTTCCTATGAAGTAAGAAACGGCTTTATCAGTATATGCCTGACTGTTAGTCATGAAATGATATGTTGTCAGATATTTCCAGTATGGTATTAAGATATTAATATGTAAGATAATTTATATGATAATTAGGTAGACATTTAGCTTTTTGTATTTGATTGGCAAATATTGTATTTTAAATAGATTTCTAGGGGCCAAGGTGTTTTATTGTGTTTGAAGGCAGAGACTATGCTTTCTTGCCTGTGCTGATGTTCAGCAGATTGTACGAAGCCAGCGACCAGTATCAATAATTTGTAGTCAAAGGGGTGTGGCAATGTTTAATTTTAAGAAAATTTATGTATTTTGTTTTTCCTTTAGTGTTTGATTCTTCACTTGCCATAATTCAAGGTGCAAGGCCTCTGGTGCTTTGTTATATGTTCATGTCACGTTTTGTTTGTTTAGATTGGTTCAGTATGTTATTTGTTTAACTATATAAGAGAATTTTAGTTTTGTTCGATACCATTGAACAAAGAAATGTCTTGTGCATTTTAGAATTCTTTGTGAAATTTTATGGAGATGATCGAAAAAGATATCTAGTATGATATATTCATTATCACTCAAGACAACTTCATAAGCCTACTAGATTTTGATAGAACCATGCATAACTGCGTCTCATCAGGAAAATGTTGGTGTAAAAAAGGGTGCTACCCCGGAAGTAGTAGTATGGCCACTCATTCCCATTCTGAATCAGTAAAATTCAGTGTACTTGTTGTTTAGACACTATACAAAGTTATATTAATAGGAACCAGTAGGATTTTCTAGTAACAGTTATACTCATTAAGGTTAAGGGATTCCAGACTGTCACAATATTTTTTTAATAAATGATCAATTTACAAAATACAGTTTAAGATGCTTTTTTTATTTTTTCAGACTTCAATTTTAAGTGCAAGAATCTTTTTACACCCTAAAAAAGATCTCTCATTAAATAATTTTAATTCTGGAAGCTATCATTGGAACTATGAACAATCTAATAGATAATATCATGAACCACAGGGCTATTGAAAGGAGTGTTCACAATCAAGTTTGGCATTCCTACTCCAAAGGACATTCATTGCTGAAGTTAAGTGACTGGTTAAGGCTTCGTTCACATGGAATGTCTATTTTCTAAAAATCTATTTTCTATTCGCGCTATCTTATGATCACGGTCTGTGCCCTGAATATCCCGCCGTGTAATTACTGGCAGCGCAAGCCAGTTACTTATAGTAACTTATAGTAACTGGCTCACCCTGCCAGTAATTACGCCGCGGGATATTCAGGGAACAGACCGTGATCATAAGACATACCGCGAATAGAAAATAGAATTTAGAAAATAGACATTGCATGTGAATGAAGCCTTTAAGTCTATTCTCTGTACTCCTACTTTCCACAAACTGGAATTTGAGAGTGAAAACAGTTATTCATACCTCAAAAAGGTCGCACATCTTTGAGAAAGCAGTACATGATATCTATAATGGCAAGAGGAAAAAAATTTACAGCAAGAGGAAAAAAATCCTCAATCTCGCTGTTATACATAATTGTAATTTTACCTTCATCACATTAACAGAGTGTGTATAGTAATGACTGGAAGACTGTTCATGCATGTATTAAGACGACTTTATTTTGGGCACATTTAGACTGCTACCAAATTTATAAATCTTACATGGTTGTCATAAGATTAACTATTAAAATCATAATAATAATAATAATAATAACAATCAAATAAAGTTTGAACTGGGGTAACGACCAAGAAATAAGGAATCACGTCTGGCATGAAAATTACACCTTACTGAAAATTATAAAATGCAAAATGAAACGATTCCTTAATTTTGCCCTTTAGATTTATATTCTAACTTTAAATTTTATGTAATTGCATATAAATGTAAAAATGTTGGACAAAATTGTAAAATCATGTTTTTCAACAAAAATATCAATATGTAGAATTATATTTAACTAGGTATAGTTATGGACACGTTTGTAATCTAGTCATTTAGCTCCATTATCAACTCAATTTTTGCCTTTTCTACGACTAGTACAAGTAAACGGATCACTATAATTTTTTGACAGTTATAACCAGGTATGACTGAGGTACAATGCATTTTAAAAATTGCAATACAAGGGGGGAAATATGAACCAACATACTGAAAGTAATGAACACAAATATCTGTCACAAATTTATAAATGTATGCGCAAAAAAGTATAAAATTGATGCAAAAGTAATTAACCTCTGTAAAACACAAGATTTCGTATTGTCTGTTATCGACTTTTTGAGCATCCTATCTTGGTAGACATTTCAAGCACCACTCTGGTGTTAAAGCACAGATGAGGTAGGTTACCCAATACATCTTTTCATGATCTGTAAAATAATTTCTCAAGAAACACTTATTCACCACAAACAAAGAAACAGTAGAGCCAGCTGCAGTTGGTATCTCACTTAATCATTGAATCATATTTTACACTTGACATCACAACATAATTCCTTCTGTTTTAAGCCATCAAATGTTGACACCATGTGGGCATCCTTTTTCCAGCAAATGAGTGATCAGTACTGGCTCATAGAAATCATCTAAACTGTAATTACAGACTGTGTCAATACATAATTTGTAAAATTATATATAAACCCAACATAATGGTCTTACGGTAGACTTATTTTTCTTGTTGAGAGTTTGTTGTTACTCGCCGTTCAGTGTTGCTAAATAAAACTCTAATGATATTGACAATTCTTATTTTTTTGTTTTTCTAAGCTGTCAAACTATCCAGTAAAATACATTGTCCTATTGACTTATTCTAAACGAAACAGTCAAAATGTGTCCAAGATTGTAAAATGCACATACTTCATCTAAATATCCACAATGCTAATTCACAGCATGTCCCTTATTCCAGATACTATCCCTGGAGCCTGTCACTTCACAATTTCAAATTTTTGCATCTTATGCTTTTCTTTTTCATCTTTCTACATTAAGATAATGAATTATGTACAACTAATGATGGAAGTTACTGATGTGTGGAAATATCTTTAGTTACACAGTAAGTGCAGCAGCAACTTCAGTCACTGCCCAACTGCATATATTCATCATTATTTACATACTAAATTTCATTGTGGTATCTTCTTGACTTTCCTTACTTATAGTGTAAATAACATAAGAGAAGGAACTGAACTGGATGGGGATTTACAAGATGTCCAACAATCTCTCCAGTCATGGTTACTAAGAACTGCTTCAGATCATAACTCCATTCATACAAAAATGGATTTGGGCAAAATAATGTACACGTATCCATTTTTAAATTAAAAACAAAGTCTACATACTATTGCTCAGCCCAGAAGCATCCTGGGAGGTCTTGGATCATGAAGTGGCATTGCTTGTAATACTTCGTCCAACAACTGTAGAGGGCGATGCAACTGTACCTCAATCCAACATGGCGTCTCTTTGATGCTGTGGCGGCGGTAGTCAGGTCCCCAGCCTTTCACAAAGCTAAGCCGTAAAATGCATAATCTCCTTAGGTCATCTACCCCAATGCCTGCTGCTGCCGACAGACCTAAGAAAAGAAGAAAAACAAGAGTCCACTAACAGTGACATGCAATAAAATTACCACAAACATTACAACATGCATTTATATAACATGTTTCACTCTTTTGATTTTTGGCTTAATACACCTGATATAACATGTGCAAAACATTTCGCTAGTTTACTTCATGCTATAGCTTATCAGACAAATAAGCATTCAAAGGTAATATTGCACACAAAAAGGATGCAGCACTATAAGCACATTAGCACATTTCATCAACTATTAAAAGAATAAATTTTTTAAAAAATTAATTTAAAGTTAAAAATCAAAATAAAACTAAAAAATAAAAAGACTTCCTAAGTGCACAGGCAAACAATTTTGCCTTCAAAAGCATTAAACAATACATTGCCTGAAGCGTTACCGATGGCTGGCGCTATGCCCCCCACAGAGGCAGGTCCTGGCACGTTGCCAGCTACTGCGGCTGCCTGTGCTGCTGCTGCTGCCTGTGCGGTAGCTGCTTGTTGCTGCATCTGATGGTGACACTGACGTATGTCAAACACCTGAAAGGACAGGAGAATACAGAAACATCTGTCAAGTTGAAGCAAAAGAGGAAATTAAAAATACTTATTCCTGACTCATTCTTACGTGCTATGAGAAAAAATATTTGCCGCTGTAAAGATGAACCACATTCTTATATTTATATCACACAACAGGGGAGATCCTTAACAAATTATTTGGGATTCTACACCAGTTCATCCACTGCAATATTCTACTGCTGTTTTCAAGACAGATTTTAGTATCGTCATCGGCACCTTTATGTAGGCACTTGGGTAGATTTTATGAACTGCGTCTCCTGGCGCCCTGCCTGCCTCCCTGTCCAAGTAGTAACTCTGTACAAATACGCTGTGATCACTGAGGCACCTGATCCAAACATCTCCCTCTCCGCGTAAGTCGAGCTGAACGCCCTTGCCAATATGTAACCTGAAGTTTACAGAACTTGAAATTACTCTTCATAAAGCTGAAGCACCACTGTACATCTAGAAATCACTGACAAATTAGAGGGAAAGACCGCAAGAGGTAGAGAAAGGCTGACATTCACAAAGAGCCTTAGCCAATAGATAGGAGTCACCCACGCTCGGCTGTCACCCTTGATTGGATAGTAAACGATTGTCGTAAAATCGCTAAATGATATTAAAACCGGGTGCATAAACTTGGAAACCACCTAGGACAACCTCGGACTGCCACATTAATCCAATACAATGCAAAAATAAACTATAACAAGTGGTTAAAGCCTTCAAACCGAATGTCGTAAAGTCCCCATATACCTCCATAAAGACAATAAAATAGAATGAGCTTCTGAAACAAACCTGATCCAGTTCCAACAGAATAATCGAAATAAAATACTGCCGGGCATCGGAGCGGCCTAAAACTTGGCACGCTTACCGCTAATACTGCAGGCTACATCATCGCGTCGCTCGTTTGTAAATTCCGTGCATGGCATACGCACAATCAAACCGTAAAAAACAAATTCTCGGGGTGTCGTTGGCTAGGTCCACTCAACAATCCAATTCAGGAAATGACGTAACCGCAGAGGTCGCATTGTCCAATGGCATGGCTTCTTTTTCGTAATGGTAGGTTAGAGTGGACCTGGCCAACGACACCCCGAGAATTTGTTTTTTACGGTTTGATTGTGCGTATGCCATGCACGGAATTTACAAACGAGCGACGGGATGATGTAGCCTGCAGTATTAGCGGTAAGCGTGCCAAGTTTTAGGCCGCTCCGATGCCCGGCAGTATTTTATTTCGATTATTCTGTTGGAACTGGATCAGGTTTGTTTCAGAAGCTCATTCTATTTTATTGTCTCTATGGAGGTATATGGGGACTTTACGACATTCGGTATGAAGGCTTTAACCACTTGTTATAGTTTATTTTTGCATTGTATTGGATTAATGTGGCAGTCCGAGGTTGTCCTAGGTGGTTTCCAAGTTTATGCACCCGGTTTTAATATCATTTAGCGATTTTACGACAATCGTTTACTATCCAATCAAGGGTGACAGCCGAGCGTGGAGTCACCAATAAAAGGGAAAATAAGAAATGTCAGAGAAAAAAAACTATTGACATCCATGACCACCATCATGTGGCAAGAACAGGGCATAAAGAGAGAGAAAGAGAGAGAGAGAAGAAGATGAAGAAAACACACACACACACCCTACCTTGCCCTCTCACTGGCCTCTGTTCTGTGCACATTAGACAGCTGTCCCAGGCAGAACCTGTCAATACTGGAAGGGTCTGTGTAACCATCCACTGTCACTGTCATACAGCTGCTGGACACTTTGAAGGTTTCACCCACCTGCTGATCCAGCTCAAAATAGGCTATGGTACACCAGAACTCGGGCACTGCAAAGAAATGTCCAGGATAATATGAATGATGCCCAATTTAAGATGTGAACTCTATTAGGTAACATGAAAGATTAATACTTTTAACTTGATGAAAGATGATACCCTGTAGCATGGCATAAGTTTACAACTAAATAACTGTTTACTTCCAAAGCAGTACTTCAACAATATCTTTTCCTTGGGCTATTTGTGAATAATGTCATTTTCCTTATAGCTTTTATACCTTTTCCATATTCCACATTTGATATTGAACATTCCGTAAAATCCTGTTACTTATACAGGAAATAAAGGATAATCAAAGCCATTAAAATCATAGGCTATGAGGTGACATACCAATCCATTCTACGACTGAATATTCCAGTAAGGGGTGGAAGAGGTGGTCAGAAGACGGGACAGTGAATACTTACTTGGCTGACTTGTAAGAGCTGGTAAGGAAGGCTGGACATTGTGCTGTATCTGACTAGTGGCAGCAGTTGTCTGGTTCCCTGAAAATACATTGCAGTGTATATATGACGTTGGAAATGTCCCATATTACAGAAATATGTGTCTTGATACAAAGAAATATAAATATTTCTGTTAGATTGTTTTTTCCATCTAGGAAAAACAAAATAAAATGCTCTCTTACTCCAAGAGTCCATTGTGATATGAATTTCTATTTTAAAAGAAGGACAAGGAAGCAAAAAATATTTCAAGTTAATATTAGCGCATTTGGATGCAAAGCAAATTCAATGTTGAACACAAATTTTCCCCCAACATTCCAGCTGAGATGGATTGCATGTTCACAGTTGTACATTATATGATGGCTTGTTGACTCTGTGGCTGACCAATGTGTTACATATGCTGCTTTCATAAGTGTCAGTTTGTTTATAGACCAGACATCTGAAAATACTTCTTCACGAATCTTGATGACATTTTTAGGACAGACAGTTACTAAATATTCCACTTACAATACTGGTTTTCCTGTGGCAAGGCTGGAGTATAGGTTGCTGCTGCATTGTTGGCAGGCCAGTTGCTGGAGGTACCTGAAATTTGATAGTTACTAAAAAGGTCTTGGGGGAAAAAAAACCTTTTGTGTCAAACGCTTGATATGAACATTATTCAGTAAGACAAAAATTACCACAAGTTTACCAGATATAAAATGCACTAGACACAAAGTAGTTATTTAAGACTTTTGGTCATCTTAATCATTTCTTTATCACTTTTGCAGTAGAACTGTACCACATTTAAAGCCGAAATAACCAATTGCTAAATACCCCAAAATTATTAAATGCAAAATAAAAAAGAAAAACTTGTAATGGTAAGCCATTCAAACAGAGTAGTCTTAAAACATGCATGAATCACCAGGGATATGAACAGCTGTTCTGATAAAAGTCAGAAATTTTGCCTCAACAATGTTTCCACAGGTGATTAATGCACTATAATTGCATGTCTTGTTTTTACTGTGGTAAGTGCTCTCTGTAGATTCGGAACACCTGGTTCCTCTCCTATATGTCAACATACCACAGACGCAATGTGCTGTAGAGTGAAAGACAATATGTGGGGGGAAAAACACCCCCTGTCTTATGCCACAAACATTAATAAATTTCTGTCGAAATGTCAGACAGGAAAACATAAAATTGAAATTTTAGACAATTTTCTCTATCATTAGACAGACTGGTATCCACAAAAACCAATTTTAACAAAACATGTTCCTTTGTTACATGAGTCTTTATGCCTGGTAGCTTCTCAACATGCAGAGAGCTTCAGTGCTCAGGGTACTCAAAATGTTACATGTCACGTAGTTTTGTAATAAAACTCACTCAAACGTCTAATACACAAAGATCATATGGCCTACACACACACACACACACACACGCACACGCACACACACACATTAAAAAAAACTATATTATATGTTCCTGTGTCCTTACTTCTCTGGAACTGGTTGAGGTTCTGTGACTGAGGAAGCTGGCCAAATGTATCCAGTTGGGGAGACATGGGGTGGCTCATTGTGCTGCTTGCTGCATGAAAAAATGAAGGGAATAAAACATTCAGTACAATATTGAAAAAGCTCATCAGCTGTGTATCTTTAAGCATAAATCTTCTGTCTGGATGATTGTCACTACATAAATGAAATTCATTACACTACAAGACTTTTATTTTGAACCACTGAAAAAGAATGAGTTTTGAAAAACATAGGTAGATGTAAAATATGACACCATTAAAATGTTGTTTCTTATTTTAATATAAAAATATAAATCATTATACATGAGAGAGAGAGAGAAATAGAGAGAGAGAGAGAGAGAGAGAGAGAGAGAGAGAGAGGGAGAGAAAATTAGGGACTGAAAAACATGCGTAAGTGATTTCCCAACATCTTGGCAGTAAAATAACTAGTCATTTCAAATCCCAGATGTACAAACTGGAAAAAGAAAAGCAGACATCACTCACATGCCCTGCTGTATTCAAGGTTCATATTATTCATTGCTTGTTGATGAGGGGACATGGGGGGAGGTGACAGTGGTTGCTGCTGTTGCTGTGGTTGTTGTTGTTGCTGCTGCTGCTGCTGCTGTACTGTAGGTGGAATATTGTAACCAGCTGGATGGTTTGGCTGCATGTTCTGAGGTGGAGGCTGCTGGGTGGTATGCTGAATGGTGCTCTGGCCCTGAGGGGAACCTGCAGAAAGGAGAAATTAGTCATTTTACTTGGCAAAAGTAAATATTTTAGAAGTTGGAAAATATTTTAGAAGTTTAGTTGCTATATTATGCTCAGCATTAACACCAAGGAGGATTGATGTCTTAAAGAAGTCTTTATTATCTTCATTATTCAAAGTAATGTTTCTTACATTTCTTTCAACAAAAAATTTATTTGACACTGTAGATGGAATCATTGTCCACATATATAAGTAAATCTATACAGGTACTAAGAATATGCAATGTGTATGTTATTGCCAGAATGTTTCTGTTGCCAACCAATTGAGGAATTTTATATATCTACATGAATTACACTCACTACCTCTCAGGTTTTTAAAAATCCAACTGATAAGCCATCTAGAGGTATGTACTGTACGTTTTTTAGCCTATAACTTGCAAATACATCTTTAAAGCAGCCATTGCACAAAAAAATTTACATTAAAAAAAGTGCCCTGGGAAATGTGTAGTATGGGCCTACCTGAACTGCCCTGAAAAACATGTAGTACGGCCTACCTGAGGAGTGTAGAGTATGGGCCTACCTGTTGTGTCCTGAGGAGTGTGTAGTATAGACCTACCTGATGTGCCCTGAGGAGTGTGGAGTATGGGCCTACCTGATGTGCCCTGAGGAGTGTGGAGTATGGGCCTTGTGTAGGTCTCTGTGGACTGTGGTGGGTGCTGCACAGTAGTCCCTGGGGTAGCCAGACTTGGTTCCACCTGTACACATTCCTGGGAGAACTCATCTTTGATCAGACGTGAAGGTGCAGCTAAAATGAAACCAGTAGGAATATATATATATATATTTAACAAATCATTCTGTGAAAAAAACCTTAGACTGGAAACCATTGTCTTGGATCTTGTAGCATGTTTCAATGCAACAATGTTTTCAAATAATCTAATTTTTTTTTAATTACTGGAAATAATCTCTTCCATATATCAAATAATTTCAAAAGCTTGGGTGGAAAAAAGATTTTTATGGTGTGGTACAGGTAATCCCTCTTTTTGTGAAGATAAAACATATTTCTGGTTTCATTTCTAAATTCCCCACTCTGAATACATTTTATAGTGTACGATTATACTGACTATTCTAGATATTACGCAGTCAATTTTTTGTCATTGCCTAATAGCATGTGTGGTCTATGAGCTGAAGCAAAGGATATTTTTTCTCTTGATTAAAGTCTGTTAATGACAAGAGTTTTTACTCAATGCTCAGAGAATATTATGAAAGATATTCCAATTCTCTGCTAAAGCAGGAAGTGAATTAAAAAAAAAATCATATCAAAGACGACTAATACTATGCTTCTGACTAATACTTAAATTACAGGACAAAGAAATCACTTAACACATTTATCAAATTCATATTAAATGACATCAATGTTACACAGCTCTTACCTGTTATACTTGACTGTAGTGATAAGCCTGACAAATCTGAAACATTAAGATGCTGATTTAAAAAAAATACTAGATTTAACTTAATTCACTATTCACAAATCTGAAATTTTAGTTTCAAACTCTCTTCTTTACCATTTTGCATATACAAGCATTTGGAAGCAAGTTAATCTTACATCTTTTCCTAACTCATGAATTATAGAAATATTCAAAATCACAACTGACTGAAAAACTGTGAAGTTTATCATCAAGATATACCACACCAAAGATCATTCACAAAATAATTATCCAAAGACATGCCTATGAGTTGCTAAATTTCGAATTTCTGAGTCATTTCCCTCATGGAGAGAGAGATACCAATGATTCCACTTGTGATGAGAAAATTTTGATTTAGTTAAATTAGTTTAAAACATGAAAATATGTTTATAGATAACACTTTTCTCAACAGTTTTGAATACGGTGCACCTTGGTGATAAAGGGAAAATCCCTGTCATTTCCAGGAAAATTTAATGCTTACTATACAAAGGTGTACCATACACGGTGCATCTTATTAATCTTTCATGCAATGACTCAGATTCTACTTGATTTGAAGGAGGTCCAACTCACCTATCCCTGGAGACACCACCCTCTCATAGTGATATGGATTGACACAGACACTGTCCTGTTTCAGATCAAATGCAAACTGGCAAAACTTGGCATGCTTCAGTTCATTTTTGTGCAAATCTGGCCAGCGCCAAATCCTGGCGTAGATAACATGAGGGAAACCTTTCCTGCCAGCCACCTGCAAAGGTGAACAGAACAATGCAACCTCGCTTAAAATCAAATCAGAAACATGGGAACTGGCAACCCCTAAGGCAAGCATCAAAACTGACTGGCCTAGAAATGGGCAAAACTTAGGACAAGTAAGGGTGCTGAAAATGATCTAAGAACATGACAGCTGTCTCCGTAGTTATTTTCTGTTTTAGTTCTGGCATATGAGCAAATTAATCAAAATCAGAGATCCTCCTGATAAATAGGTCTGGATAATGATGCCATAGAAAAGTCAAAATTGGAAGTTATTCAGCAAACAATAGTTAAAAACTTGCCCAAACAATAACTAAAATGTGTCCTTACCACTTGTCAGTGAGTAACAGCAAAAAGCCTATATCTACTTGATAGAACAATTAAGATACCCAGGGGTTTTCTTCTTAATGGATATTTGCCACTATATCTAATTCAAAAATCAATTTGTTTTTATGCAAGGATGCTTGATATGCAGCAACACTGTCCCAGTGAAAGCTGGTCCAAATGTCCTTATCTTTAGTTACAGTATAAACATGCTATCATATCCAAAGGTAAGCCTCTGGCAGACATGGGGTAAAACTTTGGGCTAATCAATTGGCCGGACAATCTGATAAGTGGGTGCCAAAAGAGATTCAAGACACAGTTCAAATTTGCTGTTATTCAATCCATAGGTCTACAAATAACTTATGTACTGAAGCATTTAAACAGTAGCTGTATATCATTTTAGCGTATAATTTATTAGAGAAGGGCCGTAAAAAAGGTTTAAGATTTACCATAATTTTTCCCTCAATAAATAAAGTTTAATAATAATAAATATAAGAACAAGAATAATAGAAGCTTTGGTTAAAAACATAAATCATATGTCAAAAAAATGTTCAATAAGCATATATACACATTTTTTTTCAGTAAGAAATCTAAATGGGTTAGGCACAAAATGGTCTCTAGGTTCATCAAAATATGTTTTGGTTTCTGTTTGCATGTCACATGTGATTGAATTATGTTCAATGCATTTGGACCTTGTCCTGGCATATACTGAATATTCTGACAACTTCAAATTAAGTTTAGGATGCAAAAACAATAAACTGGTTTTAAAAGAGATTTTGAGGCCTTTCTTATAGAAGAGAAATAACTTGGGTATAATGTTAATGAGACAAATCCATGCAGTTTTTTTGGAATGTTATTTCTATTTCAAACTGATACCAGGTAATAAAAATTCCAAATTCAACTGGTATAGTGAAAAGTTCTTCTGTTGAATTGAAAGCAATCGCTTTATTTTTGCACTTACTGATGTACATCATCATCATTCACAGCACCTGGCCCAAATTGTTGAGAACATCTATTATAATAAATAACACTGAACACTGGACAATACACTGACCTTTTACATAAACAACTCTGTGCTTTTTGTTACTGAAAGGGCGCCAATAAAAAAACAACAAACAAGAACCAGTTTATGTGAGGCCGCCAAGGTCATTCTAGTACTAGCACTGACCCAGTGAAAGCTTGACCCAATAGGACAACTGTTTTGGGAATTGCAGATAGTTACAATGCCATTGCTTCTTTTCTCTTTGCAAAACATGCATAT
Source organism: Lingula anatina (assembly GCF_051362555.1). Classification (NCBI taxonomy): domain Eukaryota; kingdom Metazoa; phylum Brachiopoda; class Lingulata; order Lingulida; family Lingulidae; genus Lingula; species Lingula anatina. Next base: position 32,663,430 of record NC_141768.1, read on the forward strand.
TTCTTGTTTTACTGACATTTAGGATACCTCTTTTCGCAGAGGAACAAATTACAGTGTTTTGTAAACTTCTACATCTAAATCAATATCTTTTCAAACTCAGATACTCATAACATTCTAGTCACTTCTTCCCATTTGTTAGTACAACAGTGTTTGTTTTCAACCTGAAAAGAAACTTATTATTTTTTCACTGAAAAAACATTATGATAACTTTCATAATGTCAACACTCAAAACACCCAACATGCAAATGTTGACGAAAAACATCATCCAAAGTTTGGTTTTAGTAGTTGTGAAGAGAGAATGACTTTTTCCTCCAGGCCATTCAAACCAATTACAGTGTGGTTATCTTAGCTCCATGCACACACAGCATGATGAATGAACACATCATAAGATTCATATTCCTTTCAATTGTTTCTTTAAAGTGAGTCATCAGAATGTTCAGAGGATAAATGGGAGTAGAATAACCACAAAAATCAATGCTTAATCCAGGCAACATTTACAAAGTTCAGATACTGGAAGTCTTACACAGATATGATCCTGGTCTACATAATCTCCATTTATACCATATTTATCCAGAGCAATGGAGTGTACAGTATACTCTCTATATATAGTATGGTACAGGCGCCCTTCAGTCTTTAATCAGGGCACAATATTACAGGCACACCTACATTTGCATACATGATTACTGCTGGAGTCAACAGCTAGTTCACTGGGATGCCCATTGACCAAAATTCAATTATCTAGAATCTGGGTCTCCCTTGGCTATGAAAGGAAATTAAGTATGAATACTTCTAAATTGCGAACTTTTGAAACCCTTCATATCACGGGTCAAAATTTTGTCACGCCTGTGGTTGATTGACCCAAAAGGCACTTAATGCCGCATTCTAAAGAGTTCTACACGAGTAATCATGCTTTGGAAAAAAAAAATCGGTTAATTACCTGCAATCTTCCATCAAGCGTCCGCTGAATTGTAACACACTTTGTTGGATGAGCACCATTTGTCGTAATAGCAGTAATCAAACTGTCCAGTTCATCGCGCTTTTCTTTCAGCTTTTTCACCAAGCTTTCGATGGCTCTTTTAGCAAAGCTTTCACTCTCCCCACCCTGACGGTGACACATGAGGCTATGGACAATGCTGAGGCAGGCATCAGCAGAGGTGGGAGCTTGGTTGGTCATCATCATAGATAGTAGCAGATAGATCTCTAAATAAACACAGTGGTTTGCCTGGAGTCACATCAACTATATGCCCTTATCCTTGTGTTTATCAAGTATAAAAAAGGCGGCCTTGAAGAGGCTGCTCTCGGATTCGTTGAAAGAAACAACTCTTTTTCCTGATCTTTTTCGAAAAACTGCAATATGTTCTCTTATATCCGCATCACTTAAAAGAAAATAAACAAACAATACATTAATTATTTAATGATCACCTGTAATAAAATATAAAGGAAATTATTAAATCATAAATAATCAATGATCTGAGAGTCATATAACCTCTTTATATGAATTAAACATTTAGACTCTGTACAAATATAATAAGCTTATTTCAGATGTGAATAAAAAAGCAGAAATGAAATGGAAAACAACAACGATAAATGACACTACAAAAACAATAATAATGATAAAGAGTAAATGGATACATTTTCAGATGGCATGTCAGCCAATCTTTTTTTTAGCAATAAAACTATGCATCTTTCAAAGATTCATGTTGGATAATTTATAAATGAGCACCTGCAACTTTTCCAGCTATACACATTCCCATTCAATGATTATGAGCATTAGACCTTAGGACATGAATTAATTTTCTTGAATTTAACAAAATTATTGACAAATTTGCATGCCATAAACTACTTCTGTGTTGTAAGTTCTTACTTATGGGTGATTTCATGATGCAGATGAAGAAGGATTCTATACACGAATGAGGGTAAAAGTTAGTAATCATGATATCTAAAACTGTTTTTAGATCATAATTTTTCTAAATGGTTTGGGACAAGGAAAAGCTTTGTGATATAACTGAAAAATTGCTGAAACTTCAGGAATTTTTATTTACTTTTTTGTTATCATCATATATCTTGTTTCTATATAAAGACCTAATGGACATTATTTGCTTTCGATATTGACTTCACTGATCAATTACAGCCTCATGGGACAAGTGAAACAGGGGTCTTTTAAAAACAATGACAACTCTGCCATAGTAGCCAATGCAGTCTTATTCAATTTTACAAAAACACATCAATTCATTTCCTGGTACTTAGAAAAGGCACCATCTGCAAACATTGGCAGAAGTAACAAATCATCTCCTTCCTGTTATCAGATTTTATTACACCACCAATCATTTCCTACTAAAATTGGATTGAGCTTCTTTACATAAAAATTCAACATCAATGACTTAAAAAAAATGTTTCACCAACAGTGAACCACCTACAAAACTATTTTAAGATTTTAATTATTCTAATATCATGAACATTTCTTAACACACCTGTTTGGAAAATTTGTGAATGTCATGTGTAAATTCTGTATTTCATGTAAAATTCTATGTGCAATTCCCAAACAATTTGGATTTGACCTGAAATATCATATAAAATTACTGTCATTAATAATAATTACAAAACTGGGACACAAAATATGTGTCCAAAGACAAATATATTTTGAAATGGTCTAAAACTTTTGAAACAGTTGATATATTATAATTAACTTTATATGCAATTTACATATATGCAACAAACTGATGTTAAGGTGGCAAGTTGGCAACATTCTCGAGAACTACAGAACATTACTTAGAACTTCTTTTCAATGTATGCTTTATCAGTGACACTCAAGCGTTTTGGGCAAAAAATGAATTTGGGGCAGAATGTGAACTTAAACAGATAGAGGGGAGAGAAGTATCAGAATTGATTTAGTTTTATCAGTCTGTGTTGGGAAGTGGAGATTATTTTTTCTGGATGTGCTACAAGATTCTTCAAAAACTGTGCTGACTGACAGCCTTAAATCAGAAGGATGACAAACTTTTTCCTTGCCAACACTTTATTAACTTATTATGAAATAAGACATCACCATACTGGTCCACCTTGTGTTCAACTGTATAAGCCTTGTGAAGAGAAAGGTAAATGCCCTGAGCATGGTATAAAAATGACAGTACTTTCTATGGAATATTGACCAATCTGAGTCAGTACGACTCCGTCACAATGACCTTGTCATCTTGTACAATTTGAGTACCTTGTGCATAAGAAAAGTTTATTGGTTGTTTATTGATTTATTGATTGTTGTCCTGAACTGAGGTCCACACTTATCATTATTGTTGTTCTACACACTGCCTTTAACAAGGTTAATAAAGCTAATATTATGTTTTTAAAAGGGTAAATTAGATCGACAAGTAAGACATTTCAAACAAAATGTTGCTAAACAAAAAATACACTGCAGACTACAGTTTATTTCTTCAAAGTAATGCAGGCTGTGGAAGATCCGAATTTGGTTGGTATTTTGATACCTAGCTTATATGGTTAGCCTTCTTAAGAACATTCTTTATCCCTATCTATTGCTTTTTTCGCGAAATAGAAAAGGCAAAGCATTTGCACGCTATACATTTGCCGGCTGCAGAAGGCAAATCGCTAAATCAAATGTCACCGAGTAACTGTCTCAGGCTCCTGGTCAGACAAAACAGTACCATATCATCTTCATCAAGATCGTTTAGTCCCATGAGAAAATAAGAAAACACAGTTTACATATCAATAAAGCGCCAATTCATTTTAGGGGATGTAAAATACCTTCTATCCGCCAACGTTCGTACCGTAGAGAAACATCATCTCGGCAAAACCCTCGCACACCTCCACACACTGGCGCGACACGATGAATAACATCCGGTTACGCATGCTCCAATTTCATTATCCAATCATATTTCGCAAGCCTAAATATCTAGACATTCTTATCCGGGCTCTTTGCAATTGACCAATCACAACGAGACAAAGAAATGCATTGCCCATTCATTCTTATTACTTTTTTTATTCCAACGATCTCTCCTCGTAAGGTCATGTAACGACGAACTTCTAGCGTATACTTAACATACCATGATGGGAAATTTATAAATTTTGTTGTTTTAGTTGTTGTTTTTGTTAAATGTATAGATCTATAGGTATTTATATCAATTACCCTAGGTGGAAAATAAAGCTCTACTGTTACAGAGGGAGTCTGTGTCGGGGGTGGGTGGGGCAGGGGTGTGAACAGGTGCAAGCAGCTGTGGGTCCAAAGACGCGCGTGTGTCAATCACCCGCGACATCAGTATTGTTTAATTGTTTATTTTGTTCACTTTTTAATTTCTGCATAAAATGAAACTAGTAGGCCCCTAAGCCATCAATCGCTACATATAGGCCCTATTCAGAATGCACCGAGAATCGGGGTGGAGAATAGGAAAGGTCTATTTTTTCGCTGGCGAGAGACTTAATTGGTTGGCCATATTAATACATTATAAGGCCCAGTCAAAAACATGATATGGCTATTTACAGTTTTTTCCCAAAGTAATGCGAAGTTATTTAAATACCACAGTCTAGCTAGTAGGCTACATGTAACAGCTCAAAGTTTTGTTGTGAAGAACTATAGGCCTATAAATGAAAGCGTGAGAGCCGGCCTGCTGCGATTCCGTATGAAATATTTTTGCTCGTCAACAACTTGTCCTTATTTTAACAATTAAACGTAAAGGTCCAAATAGAAAAAGGAAGAAAATTTATAAACTTATTATATCTGACGTTTTGTACATTAAGGGTCACATCTCCCATGTCTAGACGCTCTTCCTTCATGCCCCGCGTAATTATAGGGGTCCTTACTTTATTCATGTCTGTCGCACTCGCCAGATCTACCCTAGACGTCCAAAAAGGCGAATGTTGACCAGAAATAGGCCTACCCAGTAAAAATGAAATTTCCTAACATTTTCGGAAGGCTTAGACCTATTCATGGACGAATAAAACCAAGTAGGCCTAAGCGTATTCCAAGCTAGATCACTTGTGAATTGTGTATGAGCCAGGGGCCGGGGCCCGGGGGTAGGGTTCGGCAGTCCATTGCACAGGTAGCAGTGGGCCAAGACCCCCTGTCCAATGCTAAATATATATTTTAAAAATTCATTGAATTATTAGATATACGCCGCAGACCAATCGATGTCCAACTTCAATTACATAGGCCTAAATCTGATGTCAATTTCTCACCTCAGGCTATATTATTTTCTAATGGAGCTATGAATGATTTATTAAAGAAACATCACATCACATCAAGCCGTAAACGATGACAAGAGTGGCAATACTATGGTTTATCGGGGTAATAAAAGGTAACTAGTACTTCTGTCCTTCCCAAAAGGTCAGAAACCCAACCATTGGCAGAACGTGCCATTATACCCACTTCTATTACCTGAGTTCATTTCCCGCAATTCGCGTACCTTATACTGTATATAATAAATTCTAAGTTTCTATCGATACCAATGTCATTATGTTCTCGTCTTGAAACACTCTCAGCAACCTGATTTAAAATCTTATCATCCACGTATTTAAAATATTCCTCAAGAAAATGATCGTCTTTGTCAGCATTAATGCAGTCTCGGAACTCACCTGTTCTAGCATTCATCTCTCCAAAAACTGTTCCCAAAACTTTGCTTTATCCGATTCATATGGTTATTAATAACCTTAGCCGACACATGAATAAATAAATTAATACATATATAAATTAATAAAATTGCTATCAATTTGAAATAGTGGCAGTGTTAAAACATTTATTTGATGAACTTTCCAAGAACAAAATCTTTGATCACTTTATCCCTTTATCTGCAACGCGACAAATGATTATGAAGATTATCGGACAAACATTCACATACTTTTATGTGATAAAAATGATAAAACATACAAAAAAGATTTTAAACGAATAATATTTAGATAAAAAGAAAAAAATATAGGCCCTATATATATATATATACTGATGTGATGAGAAAAATCATGTTTGGTCCAAAACAACAGTTGAAGGGTGCTCCTTGTCAAGGGTTTTTTGACCATTCGTCTTATCTAGGTCCAATCTGAATAATATCGACAAATAAAATAAACCAGGAGCTGTTTCATACAGTACAAGTGCCTCGTTGGTTTTAGCCTAGCTGCAGCCAAGACATCACCGCAAAAGTTGAAAGTCTGTTTCCTAGTACCTTTTTATTTTCATCGGAGGTCAGAGTAAAGGAGGTTTGGGGGTGATTATCAAAATAATGCCTTTTGTCGCTGTTTTAACGTGTTTAGATGATACTAAAGACATTGTCTTAATACAATGAAGTCACATTAAAAAATGTAAAACTGATTTATTTGCTTTAATTACAAGATGACAGAATCATTTTCTTTTTCTCCTTTTGAATCTCAGTACATCAATGTGTCATAGTCTCAATTTTGTTTTATCTTATGCTATTTTCTATTTTGGCCTTTTGAAAGCCGTACGGGCTAAAGAAATAACTGATAAAAATGCATAATTTAGAGAAAATCAGGCAATTGGTATACTGTAGCCTACGCGGCTGTAGCCTAAGCTACGGCGGTTGTCTAGGACTGGGTTCCCATCCCTAGATCGATCTAACAGGATCGGTCCATCTCCACGGGGTTTCTCGCCAAATTGCTTTCAGCTTAAGTGGCTTATATGTATGGCACGCCTGCTAAAGCTGCTAAACGATAGTTAATTACCCCCTATCAGCTTCAGTGGGCGTGACAGACATCTAAGCCGAAATTAAACGAGAATCCCCTCGGAGATAGTTCGATCCAAAGTTAGTTACGATCCCCGACGCATTGTACATTTTAGTATTATAATAATAATAATAATAATGATAATAATAAAACAAAGAGCCTAAGTGGACTTCCCCTCCTACCGAGATTCATGTTATAATCTGCGCCTGTTTGCGGTTCATATTTTGTCACCACGGTTGGTACAGTAACGGTATTACGCATTTCCAGCGTTTCTGCTATCATTTAGGGAGAGGTAGATGGATTAGAGAGGTACCATAACGTCTGTTCAGTTTTACAAGGTGAAACTGGAGAAGTGGGTAAGTTTTATGCCCTTCTAAGAGTTTGATATATACTCTGCTTTTTAGTAGCACCTAGTTCCATGCGACCTTAGAATTTGTTTGGCTTATTGATTAGGCCTACCCTCTCTCACCTGACTCCCCCTAAAATGTTCCACACTTACAAAAATCAATAATCGTATGGCAGATTTATACAGGCAATTGACCTATTTATTTTCAATGCAGTTATCTTCACTTTTTTCGCTGTTTTATGACTTTAGATTGAAAACGTGATACACGTTGATCAAAAAAAAAGGTCAACGCGGAGGGATCCAGGACGAAGAGATGAGAAAAAAATAGAAACCAGAAAACTGTTCATAAGTCAAAATATTTAAAACCAAGATAATGTACATGTCGTTGTTTAAAGATTTGAGTTCCCTTTCGAGTGTTTTAGTGAAAAGGGAACCTGTGCTTGTATAAAAGGATAATTATTCACGATCATTTAGGTGTTCTTGGCGTAAAATCACGTCTTGCCATACAATCCAGTTTTGTACTAAAAAGGAATTTTTCTTAAACAGTTTTATGAATTTAATCAAAACGACTAGCAATTTTCAGGGCATCTATATATAATTATCGAATATTGGCATGTTCTTATATTTTTTGTCGGCAACAATAAATTCAGAAGTTTCATTATGGTACAAAATGCGCGCCATTTAAATAACAAGACTAACTTTCCAAGGGATTCCAATATTTCCCCCCTTAAATTAGTTAGATATTCCATATCGAAGACCGTTAACAAAACTGAACAAAATTACGTCCCGTAAACCCGTTTGAAACTCGGATTTGAGTCGCTCTCAAAATGGAGACAGAGACTGATAAATTTAAAACTAGAAAGCAGGTTTATAGGTCTACTGTATCTGTGTATGTTAGATTGTAATTTTCTCTCCATTTTTTTTTTGGTAGGGTAAGATTTAAGATTTAAAATGTACCTAAATGTATAATATTGATAATATTAAGAATGAGTACATATATTTAAGTTTAAAATCCATATAAAATTTTCAGTAGACTTTACAAGGGTAAATTAACAAAAAAGAAAAAAAGTTACATTCAGCACCAAAGACAGACAAAGTTGCCGATCTCTGTCGATTACATATGTCAATTTTTTGCCTGATTTCTCAAGGATAAGACAGTGCCTACTGAGACGCTTCTGATGGACTAGGGGGAAAGGGATGAGAGCCATATCTGGAACAAGTGCCCCTCCCCATTCAGATTGTGTCCCACTTTCCCATTAAAGTCACGTGCCTGTCACATGACCAAACATACAAGATGGCGGAAGCAGTGAAAGAGAGGAAACCTAAAAAATCAAAGGTGAAATATTCAAATTGTTTTCATTCTGTATGTACGTTTGAATATTTGTGATCCCGATTTCGTTTTGGGATTTGCAGTCATGATGTTCCATTTGCATTTTAAGAACGAGAAGTCTTAGAAGTAATTTTCGTTTTAGATAACTATTTTGACTCTTAGTCAGCTGACCGTAGATATTGCAAATTGCTGTGTATGGCATCATGCCATGTATTCCTGAACTGTGCGTGTATGCTCTACAATATTTGAAAATGTTTCATTGAAAGAGTCCAAATTCCATCAGTTTGGGACACGCATAGACTCAGTTTTGCTATGTGTTTAATGTGCCGACATTGTACGATGTGCATGTACAGTACAAGTTTGTACACTAGTGTATTGTTAAATGTTAACTGTAATAAGGGAGTCGGGGGTGGGGGTTGAGGGGGTGAGTTGGGGTAGGGGTGGGGTTGTACAGAGTATTTACATGTATACATGGTACATAGTATGCTACTTGTATTAACAGTCTTAAACTCCAATCTTGAGATGGTGTATTAGCCTAGATGAGAGATGATTTTTGCAGACTCTCCATGGTTCCTACCTGACCAATGCAATACAATACAATACAATACAATACATTACAATACAATACAATACAATACAATACAATACAATACAATACAATAAATTTTATTTCATGTCGGGTATAAATTGAAAGGCAACATTAGCTTTATAGCTATTCGCCGACCAATCAAATATGAAGCAGAAAAAATTCTTTTGCTAGAAGTATAGATAGAACAGGCGAAGTAAACAAGCCTGTGGGAAGCATAACTTGGCCAGCAGATGATTTCTTGAAGGGGAATATGAAACTTGAATTATTAAAGAATAGGGAATTTAGGGTCCTGTTGTTGTAGAAGCCAAGATACGTGTTCATGTTTTACTGATAAGGTTGAAGAAAGCTGAAACTTGTTTGATTTGTAAAATGTTTATTATTCCAGGTTAAAAGTAAAGGCAAGAAAACCAAAAGTACCGAACCAGGTGATAACATTGGAGAGGAGGATGAAAAAGTGGAAGAACTAAGTGGACAGCAAGTAGTTCAGAAAGACAAACTGAGTCCTGAACCTGGAAGTGATAAGTCAACAGAAATTGACAGCCCTTTGCAAAATGAGGAAAAAGAATCAAGTAGAAAAAACATTGACGTTCCAGAGGAAAGTGAGGGAAAGCTGGCATCAGTCATCAACACACCTGTTGATACTGAAGTTTTAAATGAAAATTTGCCACCAGATGTGCATTTAGAAAATAGCTCATCTGAAAGTCGCTCTGGTGAAAAACAGCATGAAAAAGAAGAAGAAAGTTTACCAGTAGACAATGACATTACTGAATCTACCAATAAAGATCAGTCCTTCAAAATACTTGAGGAGGATTCTGTTAACCATGTCGCACCTGAAGAAGGGACAACATTAGAAAATCAAAAACAAGAAAACACTTCAAATGCAACTGAAGAATTGTTCAGTGCTACTAAAAGCATATCACAAGGCATGGTTGAAGAACAAGAAGAAACTAAGGTTAAATCTTCAAATGTAACACAAGTGAAGTCAATTGAACAAAGTGCAAAAACTTCTGTGGCAGTAGAAGAACATACCAAAAGAAAAAGTAAAGTGGTCCACAGGAAGATCTATCCTCAGTTGAAGGAGTTACTTAGTCCTGATATAATCCTCAGACCATTTTCAGATGAGCAGCTGAAGTCACTGTATTACAACCCGCTTTTAGAACATCAGCAAGTGTTTGTGGATGACTTCTTACAGGTAAAAGATGGCATAAATGTAAACATTGCTCTCTCAGTGAAGTCTCTAATTTTGACTCTAGGAATTAGGGTTCATTGAAATAAATTGTGATTCTTTATGTATAGGAACTATTTGATGGTGTTGTTAGCCAAACAGATCTATGGGTTGTAGAAATTATCCTCTTTATCTTCATCTCCCAACATTTTGCAAACCAAGACCAATACAATCGTCCTGGGTTTTTTTTTTAGGTATGGACCTTTGACTTGTTTTTTACTGCAGCCCTGGGGTGATTGGTCTTCTTAATGTATTCATTATTACCAGCTAACAATTTCATTAGATGAAATGAAAATATAACAGCATATGTTTTATTTATATAGTTATCTTCATTTTCAGCAAGCACAGCAGGACAAACATGAGTTTTATGAACTGTTGATGAACTACTACAGGGCCCGTGTCAATTATGTCAATGGTGAAGGAGAGTTAAGTGGCTTACAAAAAGAATTCAAAAGGCAGGAAGAAATGGTGTGGGTGACATCAGAGCACATCGCAACAGCTCAAGTAAGAAAAAAGTGCTTTTTGTTCAGAAAAAATTTTAGGTTTTTTTGCATGTTTTTGATAAAATTTAGGGAAAGATCTACATATCCCAGAAAGAAAAATCAGTCGCACTCTTAAGCCCAAATAAACATTTTTCATTCTTAGGAATGTTCCAAATGACAACTTTGTTTTCAAAAATTCAGGAGTACCTTCACCCTTTAAAGAATATTCCTCTCTTATTCATTGTCTTTTTTCTACAGTGACTTCAAATGGTGTGTTAAACTGAACCAAGCTGTTCAAAATATCCGAAGATATTTAGAATTATACCATGAAATCATTAGTTTTTTTCACCTAAAAATAATAACATTGTTTTTTTTATCCAGGGTACCTGTTTGGACAAAGTCAGTGTGTCAGAAAATCACCAGTATTTACAAGTGACATTTGATGACAAGGTTGCAGGGGATATTAATAAATCGCTAAGCAGCATTAGGACAGCATTATATGACTCCTTGGCATTGCATGCATATTCAGCTCAGCTTTCTAGGTTGGTAAAAGTATTAAAGGCATTAAAAGGAATATGCTCAATTTGTCTTTTTGATTAATTGAAACTAAGATCGGATTATCACAATTTATTAATTTTTTTATTACAGTAACCATGGTGATATGATAGTGATAATCAGGTTGTTACAAACAATAAGTCAGATTTTGACATGCCTGTTGTTTCTTTCAGTTAAGTTCATTGTGTTGCATATGATGCATGCATGAATAATGTGGATAGTTTCCATTCTGTTTGTTATTAGGTTAATACTTAGTCATTTTTACATAAATATCTACCTCAATGTTCATTCTTACAATGAAATTGATTGGTGTATTTTCCCCTCAGGCTTCAAGTTGAGTCCTACATTCATCAACTTTACATAAATTGCCCCATTCTACAAGAAATTCCCAGAAATGCACCGGTTCAAGGTAAAGCTATGTTATAGAATGTAAGATTTTCTACATAGTTTTATGTCTTGAATGCTGCTTAAAATATATATTCTTCGTGTTAGCAGTTTCTAGTCCATGTGATCACTGTTTGTGCAAAGTTAAGGTAAATTATATTTCTGTAAATGCATAGTTTGGTTATACTGGGGTTTGTTTACACATTTGTGATTTATAGAATTAGATTAAAAGTGAACAAAATCTTTGTGACGGTTCTTCAACATGACTGTTTGAAGATCCAAAGAAACTTTTTTATGTAAAGGAATTTATTGAGCATATACAACAAACTCAATATTTATGCTTTTGTTGTAGCTTTTTTGCCAGAGCAAAGGAGTCCACAAGCAGATCAGCAAATGTCAATGTTGAAGAAGTGCATAAGTATTCTTTTTCTATTCCAAAGAAGACCTGTGAAAGATGAGCAGTTCACTCAGGATGCTAGAATGTGGCTCACAAGATTGGTATAGTCCTTGTTCTGGCTTTTTTTAAATTATTTTGTCCAAACTGAATTTGTCTCTGTTTGTTGATAGACACACTTCGTTGAATAAGATATAAAATATAAAAACTGTATTAATTGTGTTGAGGACTTCTTTTAATATACATGTACAGACTCTGTCAGTTGAAAATGTTAGCAAATTGCTACATACATTGTTTTTATAGCTTTCTATCTTTTGCATTATTAGGTGGCAAGTTTACTGAGGATAGCCACATTGGAAGACCACTGGTTTATATTAAACCATGTGCTGCGCTGCCCAGCAGGTGTGGGCAAGTGGGCCAGTAATTATATCCAGCTTGTCCAGCCCAGATTGTCCAGGGGGCAGAGCTCCCTTGGAGGACCCTTGCTGGACAACTTCATAGCCATGCTGGCCACTTTGATGTTACCTGTGAAGTATGTAAAGCCTGTGGTATTGTGCAGTATTGTTGTGCACTGTTAAATGATAATTTACTGTTACAGTTTTGTTGGGGAATAACATCACTGAAGAAATTGCTATCAACTGATTTGTTAACTATATGTTCTTCTGGTAGTGATATGCATTTTATAAAAATTTGAAATATAGTTTGGTGCTCATAAATTACTATCAAGTAAATTCCTTTATTATTATTATTATTATGCTAAAATGATGCTATTCAGTACTTTAGCATATGATTATATCTGAATAATGGGAGGTATGAGAATGTTGTGTTTTTATCTCTGTTTATCTGTTAATCACCAGCTTAACTCAAAAAGTTTGGTATTGATTTTGATAAAATTTTCAGGATAGGTCAAAAAGGGGCCAACGTGAAAGTGATAAGATTTTGGTGATGATCCATGAATTATATTTGTTAATTATTTGTTTTGGGAGAGGTCTGCACTCTTTGAGTGCTTTTCTAGTTGTGTATTGTATTGTTGTTGTGAAACAGGCTAATCTACAAGTGATAAGATTTTGGTGATGACCCATTATTTAATTAATTAATGAATGATTAATTATAAGTGAATTATTCATTTTGACATAGGTTTGCACTTTCTGAGTGCTTTTCTAGTTATTGTATTGTTTTTCTCTCCCAGGGCCAGGACTGACTTTCTCAGTCATATGAATGTGTCCTTGACCCCCTCAGCAGACAATGGGGTGGACAACCCCTGGGTGCTGGTAGACTCAGATGGAGAGGAGGTACCAAACAATATGAACCATTTGCTTTAGAATAGTGAGCTTGTGTGGTGCAACACTGCAAGAAAATATGTACCGGTGTATATGTATTAATTGTGAATATTGAGCAGTTTCATCAGATGAGTTGTATTTCCATAAAAATGTTAGGATTCCACACATTTTGCATGATTTCTGGTTAACAGCATTAAGTTTCTTCATATCATATTATAACAGGAACAGAATACACTCATTTCTCAAACAAAGACCTACTTTTTTCAAATTGGTTTATCCACAACAAATACACAGACAAAAGTAGACATATATATGTAGGTGGACATAAAGTATAAGTAGTATTATTACCAGGGTACAAGTATTATGTCCTGTAGTTATCTTGTGACAAAAATATATCATGGAAGAAAATTAAAAAATAGAAAGAAAAAATATTATAGCAACAGATTACTTTTAAGTAATTAAAATTAGTTTTGTTTGTTTTGGAAACAGTAAGAGCGAGAGTATTGTATTTTTGAAGGATGAAGACCCAGCCAACAGTTGGCAGTACTTGCAGGAGAATGATGTGGTGGCTCTGTTGCATCAGTTTCCATTAGATGCCGTGTTCAGGCATGCTTTACTTATAGAGACAGACGAAGAAGGTCAGGACATACTCTTATTCAATTTGTGCAGTTGTGATTATGTAAAAAAATATATATATACATTAGTAATTAGAATAATAAAACTTTGACTGGCATAATTGAATAGATGAGAAAAAAACAGTATAAATGGACAATGTGGTATAATTCTTATGACTGAAATAAGTGTTGATTTGAGATAAAGGCTGGAATATTTAACAAGTCATTATATATTTTTCATTTTAGGACAAGATCTTTATTTTATACATAAAAGTTCAGAGCAGTCCATGCTCAGGTTGTTTGCCTTTGCCACTAGTCTCATGAAGATTTTAGGACAAGGTTTGCAGACTTTCAAACTAGGAAGATACAGGCAGTTTAACAAGAGAATTGGAAGATTGGTCAGGTAGATGCCAGCGTTTTGTGTTCTAGTTAATATAAGGGTCATGTCTAGGTTTGGCATTATATGAACCCTAATTGATGAACATATTAAAATAAGTATGTTTATGTTTTTGTTGTTGATGTTGTTGTTTATTGTTGTTAAATGGAGACAGAAAACAGGCCTTGGTTGACTCTTCATCTTTTTTCATTTTTTACAGATTGATTGAACTTAGCTGAACTGTGTTTGCAGAAAAAACAAATATTGTATACATGATTTTTAAATGATATTCCTCAATTTCATAATTAAGGCATACCATTCAGTTTGTGTCTGACCACTGGATGAACTTCAAAAGTGCATTTACGCACCTCCCAGAGCAGTCCAAGCAAAGGCTACAGCTTGAACTTGATCATGTTTTTATGAGGGCAACTGACTGCATTCTTTCTGCACAGAAGTGAGTATGGATCCCATGTTTTTTCAATGTGGTGATTCGTTATGCAGATTCGAAATAACCAACTTTTATGCTTTGCTGGAAATATACAGGGACATAACCAGACCTTTTAAAATTGTACTCACAGATTTTCAAAATGCCCAGGTAGAGCTGAGCCTTAGTCTTGGTATATTCATTGGTTGCAATATGGCAGTTATAATACTTTAAAAAAGTAGGGGGTTCAGTTATTGAATGAACAAATGTTGTAATATAGATAATTTGATGGTAAATAAAGGTTTTTAATAAATTCAAATATAAGACAAGAACAAGGAAATAGTTTTTTATAACTTGTCATTTCTTACTGATTGAAAGTTCTTTTTACTTTTTGATTTTTTTTCAGGCTTGGGTCATGGCAATTCATGGCTGATATGCCATATGGCAGTGTTTCCATGGAGATGATGTGGAAGTTACTATGGTTACTACATTTTGTTGATGCAGGGGAAACAGTGCAATTTTCAGTAGAGATTTGCAAGCAGAAAATGAAAGGTGACATAGTAGAAATGTTAAATATATGTGATTTTAGAAATTATTTTTGTGATGCTGCTGACAGTAGACTGGCTGTAAAAGAGTCCAAAATCACAAATCAGTGTAAAGAACTAGAGATTTCTTCAACATTTACACAATGCATGTAAGACATTGACAAAGTGAAAACTGGTTTCTAGACTGAAATCCTGAATTTTGCAGATCCTGACAGCAAACTCGCTTTTGAGGAGAAACTGCTGGCAATGCCTCTCTCAGAGGCCACCTACTTGTTGACAGCATTCACCAATATGGCCAGGTCCAGGCCTCCTGAGGACATAGAGTTTGTTAATGCCATCACAGAGGAAATGTTTGAGGTTGGGTTTTTGGACACATTGGATTTAAAGGATTTTGGTTGCATTTTACCTTAAAATTTAAATACATGTTGGTCTTTTGGAATGTTTTACAAGATTTACTTTGCATATGAAATAACAAAAGATTCATTTCTCTGTTTTTGTTTTTCATCTCTTTTGATAGTATTTACGATACATAATTTTTGTAGATATCCTATGTGAGCACTCATACCAGAGAATTCTGCGCCAAGACTGGCCGGCAGCTCCTGTCCACACTGGCCACGTCACATCCATGTATTATTTCTACTCTGCTGCGGCTAATACAGCAACACCTTGACACAATTGGAATGGTAAGTCAGGCCTGATAACTGTCTGCTATCTGTTATTTTAAGTATACACATACTGCTTACTATACTTTTTGCCATAAGCTGAGTCTCTCTGAGTCACATTTAGCTGGACCCTAATTCATGGACATTTCTCTGAAGTTGTAGTCATTTTGCTTCAAACCTATGGTGATTACTCACTGCTTTCTAATGCAGGTCGGGTTTAAAAATGGACAGGATCTGTTTATTCCCAGAGTTTGAATAGTTTTGTATTATTTTATTTTTCTTTATGTGTAAATTGATTTAGATGTCTGTACAATTGTCAGCTATTGCTGGCTTGTTTTAAGCTGACGGCAAGAGTAGATGTACACATTGCCACTGCATTTGGGTACTAATATAGAGTTTTAAAAGATATGTACTTGTTCTTGGTAGCCTTGATAGAGTACAGTGTTAAACTTCGGTTACCTCTGTAAATAAAAGAAAGGTTTATTTCCTCTGAGTATTTTGGCTTGGACATCATCAACTTTTTCAACTGGTGTGGTGTGATAGGAGAATAATATTCTTTACACCATATGTAGAAATGCAGCTGGGTGGTATTTTTCAGTGATATAAGAAATAAAATTAACATTACTTATTGTTAAGTACCTTTGGTTCAAAATAATAATAATTGATAATATTTCTGTAAATGATGAAATATAAACATTATTATTATACCATTGAAGTCTCCACTGGAACATGAAAACTTTATACAGGTATTAATTATTAAAAAAAGTATGCTTTTAGTATTTTGTTGATTTTCTTCTTTTGCACAAATTTCTATGTTGTGTTGTATCAGACATGCTTAAAAATTAGGAATATGTTGTTGAATTTACTCCCATATTTATCCAAGTCAGTTTTATTTTGCAAAATAAAAATTAGTTATGTTCTACCTTTGGGTGGTAGAAAGCCCTATGTTCAGTTAAATGATCTTTTAATCATTCACACAAGGAAAGGACCTTGAATGTATCCCCTTACAACTTTTATTTGGTTTGACATCCCTTACATTTGACTAAAAAACTAGTATTTATTTTGAGTTGGTTTCAATTATTTTGCTTTCAGCTCTCTGACCACAAAACAAAATTGTTCACGGTACATTTTCTGTAGGGGTGGTTTTGGGGCATATATCCTTTTAATGTTTCTTTTTGCACTGGTCAATTGTATGTCAATGTTTTTCTCTTTTTAACAGTGGGTCTTGATGGCTTCAGAAATGTTTCTAATCAAATGTATTTATTTGCTTTTTGAGCACTTTTCTTAATTTTTTTTTTTTTGTTCTCTAATTAAAAAAAAAAGAATTTGTTTTCTCATACTAAATCTGATTTCAATGAAATGTCAGAGGAAAAGGCATACTCATCATGACTGTTGGCAAATCTTTTTTGTGGTTGTTGTATTTATAGCAATGGAATGGTCCCTACTTCCCCTGTATGTGCCATTTTTATTTTCTTTTGATTCTAACAAAAAGATGCCAAGCTTTATGTTGTAGAAGATTTAAAATGGGAA
This sequence comes from Lingula anatina, assembly GCF_051362555.1. Taxonomy (NCBI): domain Eukaryota; kingdom Metazoa; phylum Brachiopoda; class Lingulata; order Lingulida; family Lingulidae; genus Lingula; species Lingula anatina. The sequence goes on from NC_141768.1 coordinate 32,680,844, forward strand.
TACTTGCTACTACTAGTGTGATAACAATTACTGCACCTTGGTATATGTTGTTATTTACTTTTGGTTGTGGTAAACAAATGCATCATTCAATTTTTTTTACTGTGACAGCTTAACAGTAACATTTTCCAATAAAATGCATGCATATTTGGATTTGCATAAAAATGAAAGCACGGCGATTTTTCAGTAAGCGCAGTCAGAACAGATGATCTGTGGACTAACTGATCTGCCGACCAAATATGGCTAGCCCCAGTGCTTAAAAGCAGCATTATTTAATCTCCTGATGGTCTCCCTGCCTCCACATGTGCCATTTAACGGATTAACTCTCGGCTCCAAGGTTAGATTGCAAGGGCCCTGCAGCGATGGTGTGTGTGGTGGCAGGAGGCCATCAGGAGATTAGTAAACACTGCTGTTAAATGAGTCAGCCATATTTAGTCCACAGATTTGTTAGTCCGCGGATCAGCTTGTTCAGTATGCCCTCAATATCAAAAAGAACACAGTCCCTTGTGAACTATGAAGAATATAACCCAGAACCTTATTTCCTTTCAGTGGGTCCTATTCTTGAGGTTCCCTTTGGACTGGCCTCTACTTGTTTATCAGTAGGCACAGTATGAAAATAGACTTTAGAATCTGTGTTTTGGCAGACAAAGCAGATGATGGAATGCTAGTACATTTTGAACATATCAGTTAGTTTTAATTGATCATTTTAAGCAATTAGATGAAATCTTGTTTCAGTAGAAGTGGATAAACAGTTAGTGACATATTCTTATTGTAATGGAGTGAAATAGGTTTTTCATTTTCTCTTGTTTAAAATTGGTGAAAACTATTTTTTATTTTCAATTTACTCTGACATTTCAGGTGTCCATGTATCTGTTCCGTGAATTGCCACTGTTTTTATGGGAGCTTACCAGTGAAGATCTTGAGACTATTCACCACTGGGTGTTGAACTTGCCATTGGTTTCCACAGAAAACCAGCTGGGGAGACTCATACTCAGCCGGCTCAATTATGGTCTAACCAAGCAGGTAGATAGTGTCTCTTCTTTGAACTTATTTGTGTGTTAATCCATCAAATTAACCATTTGATGTATATGAAAATATTATTGTATCTTTTATTGTTTGTATGGTCAGTAAAACCCTAGTAAGGTAGATATGCAAATTTTGACCTTGATGCAGATAACTTCTATATTTTTCTATAGCTCATTAATTCTTAATACCAAAACAAAGAGAATAGTGCCATACATAGTCATTTTAGCCAGTTCCTAATGCTAAGACTCCACTTGTTAAGCTACCTTAGAAAAATAAAATTCAGTTTAAAAATGATTGACTTCAGTAATATGTGAATATATTATAAGGGAAGGTATTCAAAATAAAATGCCATTCATTTATAACTTAAAGCACATCTGTACCTGATGTCTCATTCTTATGTCCAATAATTTTCTTCAGGAAGATCGATTGTTCCTTGACATAGCATTCCATCGTAAGATAGCCATTTTGATAGTAGAATCGTACCTGAAGCAAGTGGCAGCAAAGGGGATGAGTGGGGTTATCACAGAAGGAGTCAAACAGGTGAACGATAATATCCTTAATATATACTAAATATGTGCTAAATTTGTTTTGGCAAACAAACAGGAGAGAAGAAAAATTTTTTTTTCATATTTTTCATAGAAATTAGGTGGAGAGAATAATCTGACTAACATTAAATTTGCAATAGCAATAAAAAATGTTTCATAAATTCAGAATTTGGATTAATTATGTTAAAAAGTGGTGTCAAAATGGACCAAAGGTTCGTTTATCATTGTTTGGATACAACTGTGTCGATGCCTAAAAAATTAAGATGTTTTACCTTTTAGGTGGCTTCTGTTGTTAGCCAACAGAAGACATCCCAGCAGCAGTTTCATGACTGGGCATGGGACACCATATTGAAACTGCGTCTCCACAAACATCAACAGCCCAGACCAGTGATGGGAGCCAATGAGGACCAGGGATTTGACCCTTGTGACTTATTTGACCCAGTTATGTTGGTGATCTCCAAGATGACTGACAACAATGGTGCTCTTGCATGCTATGTTGCCACTGTGATGACAAAAATTGGACATAGGTAAGATTTGACCAGAAGTAAAGGGCAGCAGATGTGATACATGTGCTCGTCTACAAGGATATGAATATAATATTTTTAATCAGAATGAATTAAGAGGCAAATTTTTTTTAAAAGTGACTCTAAAATTTAAATTCATTCAGTATTTACTGCAGCATGGAAATATTGTTTTTTATACTATGAATTGAAGTTACAAATATTGTTGTTTTTCCAGTGTATCAGAGTTTTTGTCAGCGGGTCTCCCCAGACTGCAGTGCCTGGTACAGCAGCACCATTACACTGCAGTCATCCAAGTGCTATATGTGATTGTGCCTCTTTTTTATGACAATCCACAGCCATTGATCAAAAGTGAACTGTAAGTGAATTTTTTATTTTTCATAAGAAATTTTTATGGATATATAATTGAAAAGATTTATTGTTTTTTGATATTTTCAGATTTGAAAACAGTTTTAATTATCTATTTTATCCACAATTTTCAAACTGCATGTAAATTTAGTCCTTATTTTATTAATTATATAAAACTGAAACTAAAACTTGCCCCTTCAGCCAAGGTTTCATTTTTGTCACAGCTTTAGCAGTCTTAGAGTTTTAAAAGACAAAGATAGACTATTATTTCATTTTCATTTGTAGAAAATATTTTTTAACCTCATCAGTTATAGACTAAATGCTTTGGTAATGTTCCAGGTTCCAGACCATACTGCATTCCCTGCTGTCTGCAGACCAGACTTATGCTAAAATGGCCAAAAGCCTGCTGTACTCTGACTTCCCAGGGGAGATTGTCAAAATGCTGGCTTGTATGATACAGGTAAAGGTTTTAATCTGCCAAAGGCTTTGGAAGCCTGGTTTACATTTTCTAACATGGTTGATAAGGGTTAATCCAGACGTTCAGGTCCAGTGCATGCTAACTTCTGCATTTTGCATTGGTGCCAACTTATCACAGTTATCATGATTTGTTGAACCCCTAGAAGGCCATGTGACATAGTATATATCATTTGTGATTAGCAGACTGGATTGTGTTCAACTGTCATTGAAGTTTGAATATGGTGGACATAATGGAAAATTGAAAGGGAAGAAACTGGTTGATGTTGGCTGTTAAATTCGGGCTTATAGGGGTTATATTCTTCACCTAACTAGCTGAAATGTTTGGTTGTGATATTTTTAGTGATTCATTTCAAAATATGTCTGTAATCTTGAGTACATAAGATTTCACTGTGAAGCTGCAGTCTAGATAGCGTGAAGCATTAAATGGAATATATAAAAACAACTGTATGTTTTATTTAGATTCTGGTTTTGACGTAAGGGCAAAAGCTATCACAACTTATCACTTGAAAATGAGAATGCCACTTACTACATTAGTTGCACATATTAATTCAATTATATATATATATATATTTGGTGGGGCTAAAAAAACTTTATTTACCAGACCCAGATTAATGGTGCCTCAGCCATGTTGCCCTATTCTCCACCAATGGTGATAGAGCTTTGGATGAACATGCTCACACAGAACACTGTTTGGTACCAAGACAGGTGACCTACCTTTACTCCTGTACAAGATATGATTTTTGTTCTTATTTAATGCCAGGTGCTTCAGCAATCCTCTGTAAGAGCCTTGTGTGGCAGTTTTCTTTTTTCATAAAACATCACACATTTAATTAGGATTCACGTATTGGTTTAATGGAGATGTTTGAAAGATTGAGAGTATAAATCAGCACTTTAATAATGCCTTCTTATTTGTCAAACTTGAGTGTTTTATCTCTTTCAGGAATGTGCAATATCTGATCAATTTTCTCATAAAGTCAGGACATAGCTGTAAAGGTGGAAAGGAAGTGATTGAGACTCTGATGTATAATCAGTACAAGGTAAAACATTCTGTTATTCTCTAGTTTAAATGAATTGAAATCAGTGTATTTTATTACTTTGATCTTCTGTATGCAAACAGACTGAAATGCTGTCAATTTCTCACAAATAGATCAAAGTCAGCTTTGATTGTTCGTTTGATCTCTTAATGTTGTAATGAGCAAAATTCGGAATGTTTAAGTAGAATAAAAATTGTCAAAGCTTTTATAAGAGCATAAATGATCAATCACAAGCCGAAATATTTTCATACCTTCATCAGCCCAGGTTGGCCATATGCTAACGGTATGAAAATATTTCGGCTTTTGTTTGATAATTTTCATTTATGATCCAACTACCAAGCTAATGAACATCTTTGCTCTTTTATAAGAGCATTCGGTTACAACCTTAATATGGCCTTGCATGGTCACTCTGACATAATGTGTCATCAACACAATAATGAAGCTTCCAAATACCTTTGCAGATGTTCATTAAGAGTCAAGGCGGCCACAGTATGGTGTCATCCCTGGTCAGTTGGATAGCCACAGGCAGTGCTGGCATCCCTACCTTCCTGGAGGGTTCATCTCTGCCTGAGTTTCCCTGGCTGGCATACCACCTCCTCCATGCAGAGGAGCAGTACCAGCATGACTCCCATCTATGGCAGGTGGTGCAAATAGAACTCATCACAAAGCCTAAACTGACTGTGGATCAGGCAGTCAAGGTGGGTTCATAATTAAGGGTGATTGAGTGATATGTGTTATGATGAAATTTTTTTCTATTTTTAGATTTAAATAATTACCAAAATTTGCAACTGGTATCTGCATTTTATTCATGCTAAACAATTGGATACATTATCATTCTTTGGAGTCTGTAAGGGGAGGGATTCTCTCTTCTTAGATGAAGTTGACCATGCAGTGCCAATTCAAATTTGGAACTTACCTGATATACTTTAAGAACTAAATGTCTTTCAATGCATTAACATTTAACTCTTAAATCCGAATTTTTTGTATGGAAAGAGTATGCTTCTATATTCATATGTTCTTTGGTTGTAGAAAGCCATAACCAACTTAAAGATAGAAGGTAGTCTACCTGCCTCCAGACTGTGCATCTATCGCTGGGGTCAGCAGGCACTGGACACTGCAGTGGACCATCCTTTACTACCACTGCTCTGGCAGAGATTCTTCCAGCTGTACCTGGGCAGACCGGCTCATACTCCGGGGTAAGTATTCACTGGAAGAAGAAGTGGGACTCCTATTTTCACTGGGAGCCCTATTAAGCCTAGTATATTAAGAAAGCACACCATTATTCAAACTAGCCATGTTTGTTTTAGAGATAAATTATACACTTTAATTTATTTACAAGAGTTTAACAAGAGATTAAGTGCAATGTTTACAGTTTGGGTGAATCATTTATTCCTGCAATAAAATTCTTCAGCTATGTTATGCAGTTAAAGTTACAATAATAATGATAATAATAACAATAATATCTTCAAACAACATTAGGAAATCAGAATTATTACATGTACCACAATGACTTCAATATTTCAATGCCTCCTTTGGGACTACAGAACCAAATAGCCTCATTCATTACCATTCATAATGAAGGTGTCTTTGAAATGTTGAAATATTGGAATGCAGATATCTTAATCTGATTTAAGCTGTTGTTTGAAGACAATGTCATTGTAACTTTGAAGATTTTTAAGGTTGTATTGTGGACTGTTGATCAGGTTACCAGAGAGAGGAGGTATAGGCCACAAGTTCTTTGAAAGTTCAGTCAACACCTCCTTGTTGAAAAGAATGAAGAAGAGGCTGAATGAGGCCACAGAACACCACCACAAAGTTCTACAGGAACAAAGTCTGGAGACTGCAGGTACTTGGTCTTTTCTATTGTATTATTTTTTAAAAAAGAGAAGTAGCACACTAGTTTGGATTTTTTGGATTTTGCATTGTTCTTTTGTTTTCTATTCTAAGGACTGAATTAGGTCTTACGGTAATGGAATTTACTTCATGGTTTGATCTCTAAGACTTACGTAATATGCCAAACAATTCGACCAAGATTAATTAATTAATTTCATGGAAATGTCAGTTTGGTCGAATTGATTAAAATACAGCAAATGGAAACCTTTGATATCGTCGGATTGTTAGGGGCATCTGCCAAAACGTCCATCTTTCCGGAAGTATTGCATTTTACCAGAAGTGTTACGCAAGATAAACCGCAATTTTCGCCTAACATGTGTTCAGGCATGTTTTATCCTCCTGAAATCTTATTTTGCTGTGTATAATATGTGCTAACATTACTTAACATTAAAAAAGACGACAATTATAATTTTTAATTATATATTTCCCTCACCTACGATCACTTTCATGATGCGCTTCACAAGTGGGACGAGTATTTCCCCGGAGACAGGTGTTGTAAACAAAGGCCGGTCACTTATATTTGAAACCGGTAGCTTTAGTGGACTTAAACTAGTTATGTGATCTACGTACGCCCTTTTTGAATCTTAATATGACAACTGAAATCAACCGAATTGAAATTTTTTACCAGTCTGAGATCAGTTGTTTTCAACCCGCAAGGTTTGCTCAGCGTCGAGGCGTAGACGTACGTACTTCCGAAGAAAATTCAATCACCCGTATCAAAGAATACCAACTGGTACTCAAACAGAAATCAGTGTAACTTCAAATTACTATTAAGTATTTTATTTAAAAAGCATGTCATATAAAAACATATTGAGAAAAGGCAAAAAACGGAGCGTACCTGTGCCGATAGACATACAGTATTTTGCTGGCATTCTTCCGATTTTCTTACTTATATACTCTCGCTGTGCACAAACTACGGTGCATATTGAAAACCCCACTGATACAACCCGAACTTACAAAAAGCATTTACTTGCCATAATTTTCACAATACAGGTGCATTTATAATTTGACGTGAGAATTGAGCACATGCAGAAATGAGAGACTGGTTTTATCTGGTCTGCTCCAGCATAGCGCAAACCACATGTTAATGAAGACGGTCCCATTTTGGAGGAGGGGTCACAGGAATGGAGTTCGTCGTGGATTACGCTAAATATTATCAACATTTCATGCATCTGGGGAATTAGAAAGTGACTCACAGGTAACGTAAATACCCAGTGGAACTCTCTATGAAGCTCCCATGGAGTTAAGGAAGACGTCATTTTTATTGTTGACAAATCAGTTATCCATGTAGGTGAACAGCGACACGTGTTCGTCAGATTTTGACAGCGCGTGGTATTTGGCGCCAAGAAGTCTGGGCGGTCGATCCCGCTGATCTTTTGGCCGATTGTAGTAAATGTAAGATCTTGCGGTGTTGACTTCAAGAACGTTTCTCCATCTGCATATATATTTCAATCGAACTTGAAAATAAATTGCTTATTCTTCCCGAACTTTTTATTGCTAGCAAATGCGATATATGGTCTATATGAAGGTGTTTACGACGTATTCTACCCACTGTCGATATTTGGTTTCATCCAGAATAGACCTTTTTTTAACCCACCCCCCCCCTCCCCAGTTACGGGCGTGATGAATCAGTCAGCGAGGGCAAGTCTGCTTAATAGCAAAATTTGTATGTCTATAAGCACTATTATTGTCATCGGGGACAAAGGAAAAGACAGGTACGTCATGCTTCCAGATTAGATCTTCAATTAATTGTTTCTTTCTCATTGACGAGAGCTATTGAAAGGACAACAATTGACAAAGGGCCGAGGCATGCAGCATCTATTTCACTGGCTTGAAAATTTACCGAGTCTTGTCGACGATGTGGTCGAACAATCGGAACAAGAAAAAAATTCTGTCCCATGATTTTGACGTATGGACTAATTGTTTGAGCCCAGAAAAATTAATTTTATAAAATAATTTTTGTGGTCGGATTGACTGGGCCCGTCGAAATGCTTGGCACATAACCGTATTCACAATTTTTTTCCAATTCTGTATTAAGAATTGGGAGTTCCAAACTTATGTCTCTAACTTCATGAGTGTTTTTCGTCACCATTTCAAGCAGATGAAGAGAGATCTGGTAGAGATGGTGAGGCAGAGGAGGAAGAGGAGGAGAATCTTTTGTTACATAATGTTGGCTACCAGAAAAGCAGAGAATTTCACCAAAGTCTAGTCAGGTAAAGCCTGGATTACTACGTGTGATCATCAGTGAGAATAAAACATTTATGCTTACTTTCATCAAACAGTATATCATTAACTGTAGAGAAAATGAAGGACTGAAATATATCTTTATATATGGAACCCAAAAGCCTGTTTATAGAAAATTATTCTGTGATCAGTTGTGGATACTTGTGATTTAGGGCATATTGCAGGAATTTCCAGGATTTATTTTCATCATGTTAGGGTCAAACATATGTGATATATATAATATGATATGCCTATTACTAATTGATTTGAACAATTAACTATCTCAGAAGTAACACTTTTCTTTCAGTAGCATTGATACTCTTACACTGCACATTTTTAAGATGTAGTTTTTTTTTATGTGACAGGTATTACCAAACATTAGGTTTCTGGCTTGAGGAGCCCAGACTACATGACCCACATCTGTATCTACCAGGCCTTCCACCACAATATGATGCTGAGAGGCTTCTCAAGCTTTTTCAGAATCAGACAGTAGGTGTTATATGTAGAAATGTTTGATATTCATTTCTTTAAACCCTATGTAACTGGAAATTTAGATCAAGTTAGTACATCTTTGTTTAAGTTTATCCAGTTACATATCTTTAATTTATAAATATGCTTGGTCATAGTCATTGTAAAATGTACAAGAACAATAAATTAATTGTATCCTTGACTAGTTGTAAAAAGAAAAACGGTCTTTCCATTATCTTTTCTGCTTCCAAAATATTTGAAAATTCATGCAAGTATTCCTACTCATAATTGCATTATGTAACTGGATTGCATGGCATCATACATACACACCTGCAAAAATTCTGAAGTTGTTAAAGTTTCTTTTGATTCAAGATCTGTGACTAAATTTTGTGACTAGATTTTTTCATTTTTTTATCAGTACCATTGGCCATTAAAGTTCATTCTATTGATTTCTATATTACTGTACTTTTCTAGGAACCTTGGGTTGAATTTCTTGACTCTGCTCAGTTAGATTATGAGTTGTCCCAGATGGTCAGTGAATGGGTGACCAAAATGTGTCCCAAGGCCAACTACAGGATGAGAAGGAACTCGATGATTGATGCTTATAACCCTCTTGCTGGTAAGTGGTTTGAACCACCTATGTGTAACTGAATAAATTCCATTGTTTCTTGCTACCAGATAATGTTCTTTGATTGTAGAGGCACAGCAGTATTCTTTCACTAAGATTTTTTATATAAAAAAAAAAAGTTAAAAGAAAATGTGAATATAAAAAAGCATACCAAAATAAGTTTTCCCTTTACTACAGCTACAGAGAGAATTCTTGGTAGACTGCAGAGATATGAGCAGCCGCTCCCTCCACCGCCCCTGGTCCCCCTGAAAGCCCCTCTGCCGGATGTGAGTCCCAGCATACTGGGGGACAAGGACACCCTCATCTACACCATCAGTGCTGACCTAGCGGGGCTGGTGGAATACTCAAAGTAAGTGCTATAGAATTAGAAGAAAGCACTCCAAGAATGCAGCCTTTTGTGAAGGCGTAGGACTGCAAATAATATTTATAATTTTAGGAGTCCCAGACTCATTCAAAATTGCACTTCTTTCTAACTTGAAAAACTGTCTATCCTAGCAGTCATCAGAATTTAGGAAAAACTTTTTGACAGGAGTGAAATACATACTATTTTTATTTGCTGAATGTCCATTAGACTGCAGAGTGAAGGCTTTTGCTATCAGACAAAGGTAACTCAGACTACAGTGACCAACACTGGTCAGTCACAGTCTAAACTGTCAGGAGACTTATGAGACTGCGTGCATGCCAATTAAAGTAATTTTTATCAAAATTTTTAAATAAAAAATAAGCTGTTGAGTAAATCATTGCACATGGCAAGGAATGATGGCATGTTCTCTGTCTCTTTATGTCAGGTTATTTATGGCCTCTGTTTCGCAACATCTGGCACTGGACCTCAGTTATCAGGAGCTTCTGCCAAATCTGTACAGGAATGAACCAACCATGGTGAGTTGTGTTGTGAGTTTTAGGTCTAAAGGTAGTTGTGATTATTTAAAAACTTTGTTGACATGTTTGTTTCATTTTGTGTATTCATTTTATTTGAACTGCTGGAGTTATATATTAATTTTTTTTCAAATTTTCAGAAAGAGATGTACATCAGCTGCAAGAGCACCTTCAGCCTGTCTCATAACTGTAAAGGACCCGCTTTTGTGACCGTCAGAGTAAATAAATAAATCTTGTTGTTTTCTATAAAAATCTTGGTTCAGTCCTGTATTAAGTGTTAGAGTTTATGTTGATCTTTTTACAGCCAGTAACACTCCTTATGATTTATTCTGTGGAGTTACTGGAGAATTAAATTTAAGGCAGCAAGGCTAACAAAAATAAATGGATAATAATAATAATAATAATAATAATAATAATAATAATAATAATAATAATAATAATAATGAACCCATCATTTTTCAGTTTGAGGAGAAAAAGCGCAACGAGTCGGTGTACCAGAGAGTTGAAGAGAATCGCAGTGAGTGGAAGCAGCTGCTGGCTCAGTCCTCACAACCTCCACCTCAAAATATCTGCAGTGCTGCTGTTCATGTGGAGAATGTCATCATGTATGTATATATATCGATATATTTAGAAAATACTTAGAATGTCTTGACTATAGCCACAAGCCTGGTTCAGTTTTGGTACGTCTTTGGTTTGTACCAGGATTGAACCAGTAGTCTTCATTAGTGTTTGTATCAAGATCAGGCCTGTAAACTGTTTATGTTTTAGAATATTTATTAAATGCATGCACACTATTTTTGAAAGGAAAAGTGAAGTTAATTTGATTTATGTAGTTCATAAACACTTGATTGGACACAAGTGTTGTATATGTGGTTCATACAGATGTGAAATGTGCCCAGATAGATATTAAATTTGAACATTTACCTCGTACATTATATTGGATCCATGTGGAGAAATAGTGTGCAGTACATTAGGAAGGAACTCCAGAATACATCTTTTTTGATAATAAAATATGCCTAATTTTCAAATTCCAGAGCCTTGATCAAAGAAGCACATTCTGAATCCCCTGTCCCTCCTCAGTATTCAAGTGTTGGATCAGCTTTGTTTTACCACATGGCATCCATGATTGGGGATGAAACGAAATATTATCCACCTACAAGGCAGTTCTTCTCATCTTGTATAGAGATTTTGGGACAGGTGCTTGTAAAAAAAAATTGGTCATAGCTTATTAACAGCTAGGAACATTATCAAAAATGATAAAAATCTTAGTTTTCGTAGGTTTGGTTTAGACCTATGAATATTCAGTGATATGTGTGTTAATAAATTACTTAAAAGAAATAGAAATTCATCAATATTGTTGCATTTGCTCAATTTTCTTTCAACTTTAGGAGTTCATTAGCCCCAATCCCAAAGAATCTCTTCCACTGTTGGAGACCATTTTGAAGAGCCCTTCACTAGGGGGTTTACTGGCCCCCCATTTCTTCCCCAATGCCTGCCCCGACACTTTTGTTCGCATGTATGAACAGGTGATTGATGCCTCAAAGAGCCATGGATGTGACGTCACCTTCATGTTACTGACCAAGGTAAGGCTCACATACAAAAATTTTGGTGCTAAAATCATTTGGTTATTTATGCCTCCTCTGCCCTAGTAGTATAAGATTCAGTTAGTGACAAACACAATATATAGATGAATTGATACTTGGTCAGCTGCAACTACTTTTATGCTTAATCCTAAGGCAAAACTTCTTTATTTTTTTATTGGGGTTCTTTAAAATTGTTGAATACAAACTCTGAAACATTTTAATCAATTGAAACATCCAAAATTCTCTTTTAGTTTTTAGTTCTTTAGTTTTCTTTTCTTTCTGGCAAAATTTCTGTTTCTGTCAGTTTTCTGCTTTTTCTTTCTCTCCTCTGGGAACAGTCTACAAGTATCCCCTAACCATCAGCCTTAATACATTACAAAATATTTTCCTAATAAATTATGTGATTATAAAAATGGAAGTATGAAGAAGGAAGACATTTTATTCTAGTTTGATGTCCCCCAGTGGCTAGGCAATGTAAGGCCTGTGCACTCAGAGAGAAGCCATCTTGTAGAGACCATAGGTAAAGCTTTGTGCCAGTGTGGTAGTGAACCAGCAGAGAATACACTCATGGTGTTTGAGGTAAGGACCTAAGAAGAGGGACAGATCTTGTGATCACCTGACCGTTGCAGGGGTTCATAGTTTGTTGCAGTGCAAAACTATATCTTCCTGGAATAGTTTTTTGTGTACAAAGTATTCTGATAATATACTGGTGAAGTAGGTTTTCACTTTGTTCCATGTGGAAAGATGATACAAAATTTAAATTTACCTGCAAGTTACAGGGTTTTGACTCTTTTTCAAAAATTCTTGATCACATGTATATGACTGATTCTCATGCCTTTCTGGTAAATTTTTTTTTCTCTCTTTTTCACTGTCATGAATTTAAATTTTCATTCTGACAATGGAACTGATGCGATTTGATAATTAAATAATGTAGATTTTGAATGACAAAAAACAATAAAGATCATATCAATGTTTAAGTTTTTTTTCTTTCTTTTTTTTTTTTCAGGTGTACAGATCACACCTGAAGAAGTTGACATCATATGAGTTTCCTGACCAGTATGGGGATGTCTTGAAATTACTTCTCAATGGTGAGGGACATTTTCCTGATATCTGGTATCACTTTTAGAAATTAATCTTCTGTATATATCTATTGTCTAACCAGGGATTTATTTCTCTGAATAGAATTAATGTATCATAGAAAAGATGACTTCAGAAATTGCAGCTGATGCCAACATGAGGGCATATAATCATATGCATGGTCACACTCTGTTGAAAATATTGTATTTTATTCAATTTCACGTACATTTCTATCCTAGCCTCCAGCACAGGCAAACTATGTCCAAAGATCTGGGGAGATTTCCTGGAGAGCATTGGTTGTAAATATGTGAGACAAGAGGGTTTTGACCTGTCTTATGCTGACAACATGATGCATTCACAGGCACTCACCACCACAGCACAGGTGAAAACTGACATCTTCTCACTTCTGTTTCATGAGATCATTCTGTTAAGTGTATCTTCTTTAAGCCTAATATGTGAAATTCTTCCAAATCAGTTACATATTTGCAGTAGTGTACCATTTTTTTCCTAAGATCAGCAATACATTTGCTTAAAGGTATTAATTATTTTTCTTTGTGATTAACTAAAGTTAAATACCTGTTTTTTGTCCTTTCCTACATTAATCTCAGATAAGCTTTTGGGTGTAAAATCGGACCCTTTTCAACTTACATTGTTTTCTTTCAAACTCTCTTTTTTCCATACCTAGTAATATTTCACTTTCCCCACTGAACAAACATTTAATCTGATTTAACAGCTGCCTCAGAAATTAGTTCTGAAAAGCTTATTCAATGAGAAGATATTTGAATATTGTTTTAATTTATGCTGATCAGACCGTAAATAAAAGCTGACATAACAGAACTTTCAAAACATCTCAAATTATTATATTACACATTGTCATATAATGCTTTTTCCTTTCCTTTTTTTTTAGTTCAAAGAGAGTATCGACTGGCTGTCTACTTACTTTATGAAGTTGAGGACCACCACCCCCAGCTTGGCCTCATTTGGTCTGTACTCCCAGTGGAAGCCGTATGTGACCAACATCAGTGTGTTCCTGGGCTATCTGTGTGGCAGCCTGGTCCTCAAGACAGTGGGCAGTCTACAGGCTGGACAGGCTAATTTTAACCCACAGGAAGGTAAGGCAGGTCATATACTATGTTTTGATTTTAGATATCTGAGTTATGATGTTTGCACAGATTAATTAAGAAAATTCAAGGCATACAATGCAGATAAACATGTTTCGTGTAATATCGGAACTGGAATATGATAAGTCAGTGGTTGGAGTTATTCCATCACAGTTTCCATTGTATAATAGTAAATTATATTACAATTATAAAGATATATTGGTTCATTCACATATTGGCAATGCAAATTCCAAAAACAGAATGGTAATGCACCATTTGTATTTTTATTATATTATATTGTACAAGGTCATGATATGTACCAGTACAGAAATAAATTTGGAATTGAATATAAATGCTTCACTTATCCTTACATTTTAATTTTTCACAATATATTAATTTTTTAGTATTTTCTTATTGTACTTTTTGACACGAGGTCAACCAACTTTTCAAAAAATTTCAATCAGAATTTTAGGTACTACTTACAAAGCATTTTTGAGGGAGTTAAATGAGTAATTCGTGTCGTTCAAATTCAATGACTTACTATTGTATGAAATGTTTTCCACAGGAGCCGAGTCTGTGTGGCAGGCCACAGTCCAAGTGTTTGCACCATGGCTGGAACCTTTACACAGAGACAACGGGGAAGTGCTGTGCCCATGGATTGTTGGAGATACCAACACAGCCTTTGACATGGTGGCCATGTTCACTGAGAGTGTGGCCTGCAACTTCAAGCAGTTTGAAGGTTTGGGCTGAATGCTTTTCAAGATTCCAGTTGAAATGTGATATTTTTGTATCGTATCATGTACATACATACCTGTAGATAGTATACGCTTTGTCCAAATGATGTACAAGGTGTTGTGGCATATATATTGTTCTGGGTGATAGTATATTTTCTCACACATGCACATGCATGTTATAGGTTTTGGCATACATTGTGTTTTCAGTTATTTAAATTTACAACAAATTAGAATAACTTATAAATGTATCTTTTATAAAGAATTGAATATTAGAAATCCATTAGACAGCTCATACAACTCTGTAACTATGCACACCATTCCCCTTGAACAAGTATATGCAGCTTTGTACTTTTACTTATATGCAGCTTTGTACTTTGTAATTCTAGGCTTCATCCCGCCCTTTGCCAGGAATGCCCTCACCCTGGTGTGGGAGTACTATGTGAAGGTGTTATCTGCAAAGAAAACCCCAGAACACATTCTACAAGTCTTCCATGCCAGACTGACTACACTTCAGTGGGGAAAGTTCCTGCCAGATCTGCAGACTTTAGAACTGATGGTCAAGGTAGGTTATGATTATTTAATATGGAGGTGTTTGTGCATTAGACTTGTGGTTTTTACTTTAAAGTAAATAGGTAGATATAGTGGTATATGAATACTTTAATTTTTGAAATAATTAACATGTAAGGCTTTTTTTGTGCGACAACACAATTTTCACTCAATTAACACTCAATTTTCTCCAAGAAGGTTCACGAACTGTGAATCTGGTCATCTGCCGATTAATTCAAGAATCTAAGCAGGGGTTGTTATGTGTTTGGACCTTATGGAACAGAATAGAATAGAAAAGAATAACAATTTGTCCTCTCTGTTTCAGCTCCAGGCTGTGGGCACCAGGGAAAGCTTTGTATTCCTTGGGTTGGTCTTCACACAGATGCCTTGGCAAGATATCGTCAACTATTACCTCACACAGCAGCCTGTAGAGGGCACCACGGGACTCATGGCCATTTTGTTCCAGCTCCTGGTTCAAATGTCTCAAGAGAAAGGACTTATGGATGTGCAGGTACCGACCTGTGTGTTTCTGAAGTGACATGTAATTAATGAGTCCATGCACAAAGCACATAGACTCTTTCAAATATATAACTGTGAATTTATTTTTATAAAATGCATTTTGATTAAGTTTTGACCTCTCAGATTTTGATTCTGATGCTTTACTGGTTTCCAGCTTCTATTAACTATCAACATGTTACGAATACTATAATTTATCTTTATTTGAATAAGATATTACTTATTTTTATAAACCAATATTGTAATTTTTTCATATAAGAAATATGACAGTAAGTCAGCCCATTTAATGAAACATTCATGTGACTACATGTGTATCTGACATATTGAGTACATATCAATCGTGAATTGGAATAGCTTAATTGAATAAGTGAAAATGCATGTTTATGTATATTTCCAGGGTTCAGATTTGCCTAGGCTATTACTTTTAGCAGAATCATTTCCCTGGCATTTCTTGGATGCTGACAACTTTAAGAGAGTATCTGACTGGTTCTTGCAGTATTGTGATCCTAAATGTGTCTTGGCAGAGAGGTCCTCAAACAGTGCAGTGGTCCTGAGGTGACGTGTGGAAAGTTATTAAAAAAAAAAACCTGATCCAGAAAATAGCTAATAGAATTTACATTGCTATCTACTGGAAGATAAATTTACAAGCAAAAAGCTTTTTGTCCGAACTTATTGTCTGAAGTGTTATGGAAAGGCCTACTACAGAAAAAAAATATCTGGTTATTATCATTGCTATGTACCAGAAGGTGATTTGCAAGAAAAAAATTGTCAAAACTTGTTTTTCATTTGAAAGGCAAATGTGTATGTAACAAAATAAAATACTTGAGGCAGATTATTAAAGTGTAAAACTGCTTACTGGTAATTAAACGATCTATATATTGTCTAATTAAGTGTGCATGGGACTTATTTGAATGTCAGTGATTCCTATATTTTATATTTTCCGTCAGTAGCTGTAATAGTGTATTTATAATTTAATTATTCATTTATTACTGTATTTTACCAGGTTACTCAAGTCAGCGGCTGGGTTTGTGAGTGCTACAGGTAGCCCTCTTCACCCTGAAACTCCTCGCAAGAGGGCGCTGTATGTTCACTGTGTGGTAGAGCTGGTCTGCAAGTGCTCCCAAATGAAGGGAGTAGACCCAGAGAACTTCACAACTCTCATTTTAAATCTGCTCACGGAGGTGGAAACTGTGGTCAGCACCAGTGAGTATTGCCCACAGTTTGTCAGCTGGACTTTCTTTACCAAAATTTCTATGTTAAGAATTTAGTTTACAGTTAAAGATTCTTTTCCTATGTAAATTACAAAGATTTTCAGGCAGATTTTCCTGTGGATTGTCATTTCATTATTAAAGATATCTTTTTGGTTGTATTTTCTCAAAATCATTGTTTTAAAACACTTATTTCTTAAGAGTGTGGTAAGCCATTCTCTGTCATATTCCTCCAGTCCCAGATCTATCTGTCCAGTGGGAAGAGTCTGTCACCCTGTGCGTGGAGGTCCTCCAGTTGCTAAATAATTGTAACCCCCAGACGACCACGGTGACAGCAGTCCTGAGGAGTATCTGTCAGTGGATAGAGTCATCTCCATGCACAGTCCTCCTGCTGCCGCTGGTCACAGCAGGTTGCAGGTGCTTGGCCTCCATTGTGCACATGGTGCAAATCATTGAGAACTGCATGGATGCCTTCTTTAATTCTGGTGATTTTCATCTTTATGTATTTTCTGAATAAAAAATACTGCTTTATTTTTTTTTATTTTTTTATTTTTTTTTTTGTTTGAAAATTTATTTCATTCTCTGAATGATCTTTGTATAAGTTAATAATTAGAGTTCTTTGTGTTTGTATTTAAAACATCCAGCATGTAATAGTAATTTATATTGGTATTTAGAAGATACAGCATTTCAAAATTTCATTAATTTTTTAAAAATTGAAATCATAATTAAAATTGTAAATAAATCTAGAAAGACATAACAAGGTGAATTTTATATTTTATATACGTAAGTGTATTCCACACTTCCAGGCTTGGATCTGAGTGAAAGTTATGGGTGGGGTAGGCTGCTGTCAGCCATGCAGATACCAGAGTTGACGTTTCGGGAGTTTCTGGTGGAAAGTTTACGTCAGGGCAGCTATTTGACATTGTACGCGTATGTCCTGCAGCATTTACCAAAATGCCAGAGCCTTGATGAAGAAAATAGCCATATTGCTGGGATAGTGCAGTGGACTGCAACAGCCAAACCAACGTATGTATTATGATTGATTCTAAAGCGTGACATTTTGTCAGTTGTGTATTGTGCACAAATCTACTTGCACTTCACATATTCTATGATAAGCTTAATTATCCAGGTTTGCTAAATTAACAAAAATAAAGTTCTTAAAGTTTGAGGGAAGTCACCAGGTATATTCTGTTTGTTTGCAGTCCTCATATCTGATTTAATTCTATGCTTAGATATTCTTGTTGTTTTATGTTATTGTATTCCTTTAGCTGCAGATAAGTTTCAAGTACTAAATGATTATCAAACACATTTGTTTTCTCAGAAGTGAAAATGAAGCCAAGTTATTCCTGTGGTGGGGTAAGATCCTAGATCTGCTGCTACGGCAGATTGACTTTGGCGCCTCGCATGCCATTGTGATCAGATCTCTGAACAACTTCATCGCAGCACTCACCACACTGGGAGAAGATAAGATAAGTGCTGGACTACTGGGAGCTATAGGTCTTGGCAGGGCATCCAACTTGTCTGTTAGGTAAAGAGATTGAAAATTGTCACTTTCCTGATATTCCGAATTTAAATGCAATTTTGTCCAAGTAGTTTTAACAAAATGTGTATTTACAGTTGCATGTGTTGTATTATGCCCAGTATAGAAATAATTATTTATTGTGGTATAATTTTCTTTGTAAGAAAATGTAAAATATGAGGAAAGTAATTACTTTTACTTTTAAGTAGAAGTTTAAAAATTGTATAAGATACATATTCATTATGGTTAGTTTATAGTTTTTTGGTGGTATGAACCATTTTCTAAATTTACTTCGGTTTATCTCGCAGGTTCCGTTTAGTGGCAAGAAGTCTGTCTGCTTTCCTTCAAGCACAGATCGTGAAGAACAATGCTCTTAGACTCGTGCCCCATGACCATACTCCAGCCAATGTACAGCAAATTGTCACCTCCCTCAGAAACCTCAAGACAAACAAGCAGTACACACCCCTCAAAGAGCAGATAGATTTTGCCTGTCAGTTTGTCAGCTCAAGAGGCAGGTGTTTGAGGGATGCCAAGTTCTTGTTAGCAGAGCTGACTGGGGTCCTGTTCCCAGAGAAAAGATACCTGGCTGTAGTTCAAAATCCTCAGCCATAAATTGTATTTCGAACAGCAAGAGTTGATGGTCTTATTTGGACATGATATTCTCTTTGATTGTTTTGTATGACAATATACATGTTGTATAGAGGTAGCATGTTTCATCAAAGGCATTGTATTCACATTATTTTGTGCCGCATGTCTTGCCTGAAACAGGTCTTTGTTTACAAAATCAACAAAATTGAAGGCAAAAAATGAGATTTGATTGCATTACTTTATATTAAGTCCACAGCATGACTTAATTACTGGTACAGCAAATTGTACTGATTGTGTAGAAGCCATGATATTGAAAATGCTTACACACATTGTAGTGAAGCATGTGGCTGCTGTAATTGGATAAGATTGATAACTTCAAGTGCTTCTTAGCAGGCTCTCTACAAGAATTGAGTGATCTTGACTTGAAGGACCTAGCTCTTACTTTAAGAGGAATGGAGCACCATTGATTGAAAAATATTTACCTCTCTTTGCCTCTAAGCATTGTTTTTATATTGTTAATATTTTTTATCTTGAATGGTTGTGGTTAACCAAGCTTATTATTTTATTTAATTTTTTCATTAATAATTAGCGTTAGAAAATGTTAGAACATCGAGTTGGGGAGATTTTAATTTCCTCCCCATTTGCAGGCTGTGAATGGTTTCAAAGTACTGTTGATATACTTGGCATATGTACATATATTGATAATTCTGGGTCATGTGCCAGTGCACATTGCTTGTTTTTGTGTCTGGTCATGGAATATTGTGGGAAACTGGTGTAATGTGGGAAACTACATGTAGCTGTGCTTTGGGATGGTGACATTTAGAGTTTCAATGAAAGTACATATATTATTGCCATAACTTAAACCACTTGGCAGTTCGATACCCAAAACTGTTGAAAAACATTCTTATTTCATTAATTGTATACACTGAAAACTTGACATGGACCTTTAGAGGAGAGCTGCACTGTGGTTTATTTGATTTCCAGGTCATTCCACAAAAATGTGAACTTTTTAGCCACTTCTGTGATGCACACATTTTGTGTAACATTTGTATATTTTAATATAATTCAGTCAGTTTTATACGACTTTTATTATGGGTGATTTCTTTATAGGAGGATGCTATAGCATTATTTAAAGCAGGTACAATGCAAAGTTATGTAAATGTTACACAAAATGTATGCATCACTGATGTGACTCAAATTTTTACTTTTTTTGTGGAATGACCTTTTCATAGGTTTTGAAACTGCTGTCTGGGAACCAATTTTTAATTAGTATAAAGAAGACCAAGATATTTCAAATGTGAATTACTGTTTCCAAAGATGACACATTTTGATGGGGTATCATTCGATCTGAAAATATTTTTACTCAAATTTTTTGTGCAATATGAACATGTGGTTATGGAGTAAATGTTATAAGAGATTCATGGAATGGAGCTTAAAGTGTTTATGTTTAATGCTAAATATAGCAAATACAGATATTATCAAGTGGCAGACATTTCAATGGGCAACTGTGAGAGATTTATTGCCTTAAGTGTATGCCATCTACGGACTTTATACCATGTAAATTCTAATTCATAAAATAAATATTTGTTGAAATGTTTTAAACGTTTCCTCATAAATGTAGCATAAAATTCATTTATTTGATAAAGAGACGGCTGTCTACTGCTAGATTGATAAAAATATCACATCCAAAACCATGGAAACAATAAACCAAATGATAGGATTACTTGAAAAGTTGGTCTATTTGCATCTTACATAAAATTTGTGTGAGATGACTCAATATAAATGGCTTGAAAATTTATATGTATCTTTGGTTATAAAAGTATAATAAAGCATTTAACACATTGTCAATTACAAGTTTGCACATAGTTTTACATTGAATACTCCCACTTTGAATGGTTTTCAACTCGAACCATAAATAACAGCCAATGTGGTAATAGGATCCTGTTAAAGCAAAGCCAATGACATTTTCTGAATGGCATTTATACCTAAACTGTAATTACTCAATAAATTTGAACAAAACAATCAAAAAGCAATACTTCGCAATGTTGTTTTAAGTTTTGAAAAGTAAATTGGACTCGAGGCAAAGAGTACTTGTAACTAAAACTGATACATCCTTTAATAAAGAATTATTAGACCAAATGTTTGAAAGTTTTAAATAATTAGCCTTTGACATTTTCCCTAGCAACAATGAATCACTCATCGTAATCCTTTGATATCACCTACTAAGTTATTCTCTAATATCCATGTTTCGTCCTCAACACCTACGCTATTGGGTGGCGTACTGGTCCCACAGTAATAACAGCTGTATTAAGGGCAGTGGTTGGTGTTAATATGCCTGTTTGTAAAATAGCTCAAGGTGTGTGAAATATAAGTTTGTAAATGGCAATAATTACTATGAAGTTCAATAACTTCAGGAAAACCACGCCTGTGCTTGACACTTAGGATTCTTATGGAAATCTTTACATTTTCAATTTGGATTTGTAATTTATTTTAAGATTAAAGCAAGAAACAAATGTCAAAAGTTCATAAAGGGTAATCATGCTTTTTAAATTGTGGAACCCAGCCAGCACCAAACAATTACAAGTGATTGGAAATACTATGCTGCTTGAAGTCATTTTGGTGCAACTAGGCTATATGTAAGGGCGCACAAGAAGTGACTAAAAACCCACACATAGTTTTATTGCCAATTGTGTTTATCATTTTGGATGAAGGTTTTATAGAACATATTAGCATTTCCTGACATTTTTGAGGATGTGGTTCAAAATGTGACAAGAGTATTTTGACAGGGTATTTTTATGTGAAATTTCAGTTTAAATCTGACAACCCTAATCTTATAATTGCTGCCTGTCTGTACTATACGGTTTTAAACCTTAACATTAGTAGGCCTGTAGAGAATCTGCCATTGCACCAGTAATGATAGAGTGTAAAGAAAATGGAGGTTCCTGTAGAAAAGCTACAAACAAGCATCCCTGCAGACCCCTCCCCTCCCCCCCAAGAAAAAAAAAACTGCTATGCCTATGCACAATATGCATTTTTGTAAAGCCTCTTTGGACCAAAGCAAAATAAAAAAGTCCAACTTTTATTACAAATAAATGCTAATTACATTTAGTTAAACCAAAAATATTTTTTTATGTGTCAAATTTAAAGTATTCAAATTATTGTTGTCAGATTAGACTTAATTCAAAAGGCTCATATTTTCATCAAAACTATCAACTGGCTTTCTATGAAGTGTAGGATCCTTCTGTTGACCATATAGTCTTACATTTATACGTGGCAGAAGAAAAAAAAAATTAATGTCTGGTAAATAACATATACCAATAAATGGCATGTTATAATGTATTCTTCTTTCATTTCAGTCATACACTTGTCCATCTAAATGACTTTGGATACCCCAACATTTTTAAAACTGTATTACAACTGCACTCCATCCTCTATTTACACCTTTATTGCATTTATCCTGGTCTTTTCTAAGTAGTATGTTACAGATCAACACAAAATGATCAGCTGTATATATGGTTTACATATTACTAGGTGGTAGAGGGCGCTTGTGTAGTGAAGCTAAGTCCTTGTCTTCTCTCTCATCTGATGCTGTTGATCTTGGTTTTGGGGATAATTTGGCCACTTTTGCTGAAATGAAAGTAAATGATATCTTGAAGATTGTGAGGGTTATTCTTTCTTGTCCTCTGATCTCAACATCTAACCGCAGTCTACATGTTAAAGATTACGTAAACATCTCTCTCTATTCAGAAAACATTATATGTTGTGAGAACACGCATGTATTATAACATGACCACAGTTGACCTTCAACTTCTCTTGGTAATAAAAAGTGAATCAATTTTAGTCATAAAACAACTTTTTGTACCTCTGTTTTCAAAATCTTTGGCAATGTCCTTTAGGTTTATCCCATGGGCTTTGGCATATTTCACATCAGACAGTAATCTACTCTCCACATCCTCAATTACTGCAAAGTGAAATCAAATAAAGATAACTGATATTCATAAATTATATTCAATTATTTTGATTGAGAAAAAAGCCAGTTATTATATAAACACATATATTACATAAAGCACATCACTTTGTAAATCAATTATTGATATTCAACTGGATTTACATAATTATTCAAAGCAGTGAAGTTGAATGCTAAACGTTTACTCACAATCATGCTTAAATGCCCCAAATCTACCCTCTGATATTTGGACTTCCCCTGATGGTTTACCAGCTGAAATAAAAAAGATTGGTACCTGAGCCAAACGCATTAACACACTGGGCATTCTACGCAGACCACTGAACAATATTTTTTAATATAACCCAAATTAAAACAAAACAGTGAAAATGACATACATGTATCCACAGACACTAAACAAGAAAGTGATGGTTATCATCACTATTCCATTTTAAGATAAATACACCCCATTTCCATAGATTAGATCGACCTACTTTAGATCGACCTAACTCCCTGGGGGTTCACGCTAAATAGCTGAAAGTTAATTACCCCGTTACAGCTTGTAATAGGTGGGACGGACATTTAAGTCGGATTATCTGAAAGTAATCTAGTGAGACTCATCGCGGGGATAGATCGATCTAAAATTTATGGGAATAGAGCCATAGACACATTCCAGTAAACAAGTATCCAACTTTGAAATGTTTATACTGTGATTGACTTTGTGAAATGTATACACTGTACCTGCCTTCAATTAACTTGCTATTTTATACAAATTCTCCATCTAAACAGTAAACATAGGTTCAGCTCTTTGTTTCACATTACAATTAATAAAATTTTCAAAAATGTTACAGAATTAGAAAATGTTAATTCCTGTTACCCAAAACAAATTAGATTTTCATTTTGATAACATTTAACAAATCTCTACAATTGTACATATTGTATTAAAGAATACATGGGACAAAACACCGTGAAATGTACCTTTTTAGAAAATAAATCAATCATGCCAATTTATAAATTCAACTTGCTTTTTCACCAAATTTTAGGAAAAAAAACCACAATTTGGCACTGGTGGTGTTAACATAGCAAAAATGTGTGTAAAAAATACAAAAATGATCAATAACTTTTTTTGGAAATAATCCATGCCACTGTTTAAGCTCAGGCTGCCTTTTTGTCAAATAAAATCACTCAAAAAATTCAAAGTAAAAGAAAAATACACTTTAGCAGTTATGATGCTAACAAATGAGTTGGATGGCAGCATTATTGGAAACAGTAAAAACAGACACTGGTAATCAGAATTTAGTATAAAAAATATCCAAATAATAATAACAAAAAAAAGAAGCAAATTTTATTCACCATTTTGGCAATTGCCTTGTTAATTTATAACAAAGTTAAATGAATAATTTATTAAAAGAGAGGGAAGTAGGTGTGGGAGCTCACTTTAGCCTAGGATTTTGGATCCTAGCTTTAGCCAATAAACTAAATCTGTCTGTAAATGATCTGCAACAGACCCCTTCCCTGCTTTCTCAATCTTTATTACTTTTGCTAAATTATTATGCCTTACGTGTTTCAACTTTTCCAAGCTCACTCTCTGACCAAACTTTATCCAGAAAATGTCCTTTGTCCTTGGTCTCAGTTGGATTTGCAGGGACTTGAGGAATGTTTGGATCTGTCTTGATACTACCATGACTGTCTTTCTCAGGCTTGGTACTATCGTCATGTAGAATTTCACCTAAGGAAGTCATAATCAATATAATTTTTTTTCATATTTTTTTTTTCATTTTTTTTAAATAGAAATTCAAAGGTATAAAAGACTAATCCATTTCCTTTACCTAATGTTAAAATTGTTATATGAAAATTAACTCTGTTAATGATACATTTACCTGGTAGTTACAAATAAGAATTCTGTGAAAAAAGGTTTTACTATTCCATTTATAAATGTAGTAAAATTTAATCTGTTTTAACTACAGCCAAGCAATACATGTACACCTGTTTGTTTAATAATATGTACAAGAGGTGCACAGTTATTTATTCATATTATAATTCAAATCTGTTGCTCACCTTCTCTGTCTTTTGTATTATGGCCTGTTATTGCTTTTGTTATAATCAACTGTCGAGCCGTTTGTAACTTTTCTTTGACATCCTGGAAATAATCATTTTTTTAAATATCCAAATTTCTAATGTTTTTAATAATCATTAATACTGAAATGCTTTTCCTTTCAATTTCAGGCATTATATCCTCTAAAAATACTTAATTATAGAGTGCTGCTAATCGCTCACTTTATACATTTTTATCACTCGGTTCTACCACTAATTAGATGTGCTCAAACCAGCCTTCAACCTATATTGCTTGTTATTAAGCTGCCAGCACAAGACCTCATTCTGTCACAGCTTGTCAAAGAATGCACACAACTTGTGTGCCCACCGCTAACCGGAGAATGAGCACTGCTACCACTGTACCACTTTGCTCAGCCAGTACAGGTGCATGTATACACATGAACTAGCCAAAATGTATACTCTTGCATCAAGAAAATGCCAATAAGAACATGTGAGTACCATCTGTATTTATTTTTGAAGTGATGAAAATAAAAATGAAATCAAAAAAAAAAATGTCTTCAACAGATTGCATTAATCTAAAAATTTAACCATACCTGTAAGAGGGCAACTTCTTCCGAAGTTAGTTTATTTAAAAAACTATAGACTTCATCATCTTCACTTTTTTCTGTCTCTCCTTCCTGGCTTTGAGATTCAGTGGGAGGCACGGTGGCCAGTGGAAGGGGGGTTGTTACATCAGACTTCTTATCCCTGTTAAGCTGTTGTAACTGAAGAAAAAACATTGATCAACCATCTGAATCAGTTTCTTCTAAACAGTGCCTTGATTCAGAGTTCTATTTCTGGACTATCTGTCACATTTATACATGAACCAAAAGCTTTACATGACAACATGTGTGGAAGTAATTAGTCTGTGTTTTAGGTGTAGCTTATAATCCTTCAGCATTTCAACATAAAAATGTAGGCTGTTGATTAGTTTGGGGGTGGGCCTAGGATTACCTCCTACAATTATAAAACAATCCTGAAATAACTTAGATCAATAATGGACATAGTCATAGTAAATTGTCAGCTTTTTACAACATCTAAATGACCATATCACTGCCATATCCTAAAAGCATGTTACAGTGAGGAATTCTCAAAAAAAAATCTCACATGCTTTCATGATTGCCATTTGTTCCACACTGCCTGTGGTAATAAATTTTTTTCCTAACTGCCATTTGCAGCTGTTGATTTGTATAAGCCAAAAACAATGTAGGGCAGAAATGTTGAACTTGCTGGATCTACTCACCAATGTTTGGAGGTTGGCCAGCTGAAAATTAAAAGAAAAACTGAGATTATATTTCATAAACGCCATGTCAGTATGCCACATTCAATTCTTACTCTCATGTTGTATGTGCATTAAATTTAGTGACCAAAAATAAAATACAATTATCAAATACCAGACAGGGTTTCATCATCATTTAAGTTGTGGCTGAACAAATTTCATCAAAGTGTGAATAAATTTGTCCTTTGAAATATTGTAAAATAAAACTTATGTCACATATATATTAATATATTTATCTCTCCTACCTTAGATTTAATGTCTTCTAGCTAGAAAAACATAAGACAAAAATCAATAAAAGTTGAATCAACAATTTGATTACTGTCATCCTGTCAGTATTCAAAAATAAATAGTCCTTTCGTCGTTTCATTTTAATGTTTAAAAATATCAAATGTTCGTGTGGTTAAATATCTAATGTGCTTAAAAACCTTTCTCAAGGCTTCATTATAATTGCGCAATTGAGACCGATGCGATTAAATCATAAGAAAGTTGGCCTTTGGCATATTTGAATTTTGCCTAGCAGAAATTCAAAAATTAAAGTTTTTGAAAAAATTTCAGTCTTCCAAATTAAAAAAAAGAGAGAGAGAGAAGAGAAACATTTAAAAGTTATGAAGGTTTTTAAAGATAATTTCTTACCCCAACTCTCCCTACATTTTTAAAATCTAAATCATGGTTGTAAAATGGTAAAAAAATACCCATGTATGCTTAATTCCCATACTGTGCAAAATCATATAGTTTTGACCTTCAGAACTATGAGAGATGTCATCCACATTGAGAGTCATAACAAAACAACAATGCAATGATACAAAAGAATGCGTCAACACAATTAAAAAGAAAACAACTGAGTTGACATGGCATTTATAACACCATCAAAAACTTGCGTCATTACATCAGTCACCATAACTGTAATTATAAAAAAGGTTAGGTTAATCTCATAGAAAACTTTTGCGCAGCAGTTCTCAAGATTCCAAACCATCTGCAAAATTGCAAAAAAAAAAAAAAAAATGCAAAATGCCATACACAATAAATATTCCATCACTTTCCTAATAGACCCTTAAAGTGACAAGATTAACTTAAAGTCCTAGCAACTCCTCTGCTCCCCTTCCTACAGACCTGATAATGAATACAAACAGCTATATCAATGATACCAGATTAAGTATATATTAAGATGCTAAGTCAAGCCTCTCACAAGCAATGAAGTATGATTGCCATTTTTATCTTAAATGAGTTTACACACATCTCACATCTAAATATATATATTTTTATCTACCACAGGCTTTGC
This sequence comes from Lingula anatina, assembly GCF_051362555.1. Classification (NCBI taxonomy): domain Eukaryota; kingdom Metazoa; phylum Brachiopoda; class Lingulata; order Lingulida; family Lingulidae; genus Lingula; species Lingula anatina. The sequence continues at coordinate 32,708,346 of NC_141768.1, forward strand.
CAAAATCAATGAAAGTTACAAAAAGCAATCTTAAACCTTTAATTGTCACTCCCAAACTTTTAAATGTCTAAAAGAATAAACTTTTAATCACACATGCAGTTTTCTCATGTTCTTGAATTACACTAAAATCCACACAATCACTTTATTTTTCTTTTTGTTCCAGCATAAAATATATATCCAGCCCCCCACCTTTGCAAGAAGTAGCCCAACAGTTACCATTTGGTAAAGGGGGGGGGGGGCTGGAGGGATAAATTCTTATACTCATATTTTTGCCCACCTCTCACTTCTTTTAATTCTGGATTCTCTAGTGGTATTTCACCATTTCACTTCACATAGCTAGATCTTAGCTGACTATAACAACAGGCTTGAACAGAAGGGCTACATGGTTTTCTAAGAGTTGTTCTGCATTAAAAATAAAATTGCCCTTAGTTGAATCAGTTAATATTTACTATAAGGAAAAACAAACCCTTATAAGACTTATAATAAATGATGAAACTAACAGGAAATAAGTGATACACTGAATAAAAAAGAAATTTCCATAAGCCTGAGCTTTAGAGCAGTTCTGCTAGGAAAATGCCTGCAAAGAGGTTTAGTAAAAATCCCAGCACTTGATCTCCCCATTGTAAATATTGAACGGCTCCATCAATCAAAGTTCTGGCACACTACTTCAGCGCTGAGTATATGCAGAGTTCACATACAAACCTTGCACTCACTCATTCACTGCTGTAGTATATATATTGCCACCCTTACCTTCTTGTCTTCAACGGCTGAACTTTCGGGAACTGAAACACAGAAATAAAGATGTGAGGACTTAACTCAGAAAAGCATTTTTATAGATGGATGTCCTTCTAAGAACAAAACGTTCAACGGTACAGGCATCCATCTCCCCCCCCCCCCCCCCACCCCCACCTCCTTCCCGTCCAGCCGTGTAAATTTACAGATTGGGGATTATTTAAGTGGATTATAACGACTTGATCCTGAAAGCCATGTTTGAGTCGCCTGTAATCGCTCTTTAAAAAGTAAAAAAGACGACTAAGAAAGATCTACCTGGTCCACAAAACGCATTCTCAGCTGCAAGAAGCAAACCAAGTAAGAACAGATTAATCCAGTTCAACATGATGCTTCAGCCTGCCAAGACGAAGTGGTGTGTCTCTCTCGGTCAATTTAGTTGTGGTTACGTCTAATGTCCCAAGTATTTATGATGTTTCCAATATCGGTCGCGGTATAAGTGCGTACTCCTTATCGCTGCCCAACCTTTAATATAAGCACTGAACCCTTATCGTGGGCGCAGCGACAATCAAACTGGTCCCACCAGCCGGAAGCTTGGCAACTTTTAATACTTGACGTCATAGTAATAAGCGCTTGAGTTTTCATTCCAGAGTCAAAACAATTAAATCAGACTTTGCATTATGTGCCATTTAACAGTTTGAGTACCAAAAGTTTAGCTATATGGTTTTTAAAAAACTATATAAAATAAAGGTATTTTGCACACTTGTGGGATTGTTTTGCGGCAACTAAAATGAACCATGATCAATGCCATAGATGTTCCAGAACAACACGACGCAATCGCGAACACAAGGATGGTCTTCTTTATTCAAAAGATGCATAATATAAGAAAACTCAGGGTTTGGAGAAAAGGTGGAGCAGCATCTGAATTTAGTAAGGATTCTCCGAAAATGTTTTATTCGTTCAAACTTTTTACCTGCTGCTCCCCTATCCTATAAACCTGGAACCCGCTGTTGCCTCTATCCCAAATGAGTTACAAAAATTATATAAAATATATATAGGTGGACCCTGTACCCCCCCTTTATTAGAATTGTTCAATGTTATTTTCTCAAAGTCTTGACCATGTTGACATGTGTTCCTGGAAAACCATTTCAAGAATAATGCCAAAGAGTATAACGCTTTTCAAAACGGTAAATAATGGGTTTTCATTTGGCTTTCTTTCGTTTATCTGTCTATCTATTTATCTATATTGCTCTTAGTTGATGATCAGTTCTCAGCTTTGCCGCTGCCTAGATTGTTTCTTTTGGATAGAAAAATAAAATAGTTATTCAGAACTTCTCTGTTTGGTCTAGGAAATAATGTTCCCAAGTTGGAACCGCCGATTGATTCAGAACAGAGGGGTCGAATAACGTTGCGATAGCGTCATGAAACGTGCCTTGTAGACAAAATATGTTTTCCATTTCTCCATGAACAACAACAAACACCCTTTCAGTTTTAAGTCGAAATCCTTAATAAGGAATGAAATTCCCATCCCTGCTATGCCCATCATATGCTTACGCTCAGTACTGCAAGTACCCAAAATTTTATTTGTTATTTAAGGTCAACGATTTAACCATTTTTTTTTCACAAACTTGATCTAGTGTCATCGAGAAGACGGTGTGGATCAGGGGAGCACACATATTCAGTTTATATATTGCAACTTAGAAATAGTAGACATGCCACATTAGAGCAATAAAAACAGTAAGACAGAAATCGTGGTTATAGGCTATTGTTTAGTTTGTTTTCCCAAATTGTAAATACCCTGCCAGGCAAAAAAAACGACTTTCTACCAAAATATGGACTGTATTACACAGTACGGAATATCACTTTCCCAAACACATAGATGAAAGGAAGGGAATACATAGATATATTCCATTTGTTTTCTTTAATCTGCTTCACAAATGGCATATTACATTCACTTTAAAGCAATTACCTATTTTTATAGAAGCACGTAAAGGAGTAAAATTTATGTTAAAAAAATTAAAAAGATCACTTTTCTCTTATATTGTTTTAATGCAACAGATTCAAGGCAATATTCAACATCATACATACTTTGAAATGTGCAGTTTAAAAAGTATGTCAAATATATGATATATATAAAAATTATTTAAACAGCCTGTCTGCACTATATATTTTCTCTGTATATCTGTATATTTTACATCCATATAAATACTATACACTATAATTCTCTGTATTTTCTTATAAGTGATGCATTGCAACAGTTACCGTTTATAAAAAAAAATTTTTCAACAGAAGTTGGTAAAGATATGTCATAATAACATTTTCAAACATTTTACACTATCAAATTTGGTATCGAAAGGCTGACTAATCAAATTTACATTACTGAGGATTCATTGTGAAGCACATGGACTGCTCATTATTTTCCTACGTGTGCTAAGGTAAAAGAAACCTGTGGTTCTTCTTCAGAATACAGACTTTGACATAACATTTCACATCATTTAGAAGAATATATTGGTGTTGAAACTTGCTACATTATTGCTTCATATGAAGCAACCAGCTTATAGTCTGTTGAGCTCTATCTTTGTTTATTGCAGTTTGATTGCAATTAACCTCATCTGGTATCCTTCTACTGGTTTACTTACAGATAGACAATTATAAAAGGTAACCCATCTTCAGGACAATAATATCATCTTCTGTTCAACAGTAAAAAAAATCAACATACATCTTTTTATTTAAAACTTTTTTCCCAAATGAACATAAGATCTTATCTTTTTTAATAAAATGCATCCAAACCAAATATACAAATTGGTTATATGTAAGATATTCAAAAATACTATGTAAAAATAATTCAATCTTTGCAAAAATCCTCTGCTGATAGCTTCAAGCCACTTTTAAATTAACTGCATGGACGGAGAAATACCCAGACAGCCTATTGTCTGGAAATAACTTTTCTATTGATATTTTTGTAAATATGCAACTTTACATGGGAACCATGCTTTTTGCTAGAAATCACAGTCTTCCTTTGTTCAACTTTATACTTGTTCTTCACATTAAAAGAAAATCTTTTTCGTGACATTTTAAAATTCTTGAAAGAGACAGTAAGCCAATTGCACAAGCTTCTTTTGGCATTTCACTGGACGGAGTGACTACAGTAAAATATACCAAATAACAAATACAAACAAATGACACACACAAACAGGGTCCTTGTTTAAATTTCATCCCATAATGAAAATCTAATATCTGTCTGAATTAGAGTCCAATTTAGTGTGTTTAAAATGACAAAAAAGGGGGAATCCAAGTGAATACCAAACTGAAGAATATACCTGGTCTGTAAACTCTATAGGTAATCTATACAATGTTCTCTTCATAGCATTGTTGTTGCTGTCAGCTGACAATAATTCAGTGAGAATGTTATTTTTGGTATTCTATTCATAGATATAGATATATGTATAGTTATGACATGTCCATCTTCTAAATTGCCTCAAAGTCCTGTAACACTAATGACAGCTGAAAACAGCAAAAGATGGTCACTGAGTACACCACTGCTCATCTTAGAGATAATATAAATGGATATCAGGGAAACTGCTGGTAACTATGACAACAGCTGTAGTAACTATGACAACAGGTTTTGTAACTCTGACAACAGTTGGTGAAAAGACAGACAGTTGATTATCAAGGAGATTACTGAACTCCTTGCTGCTCATAACTGAGGCAGGTAAGCACCAAAAGAGGTTTCGTGCGGCCATAGTGGCTCACTGCAGCACACAGATCTTGCTCTCCTTTTGCCCTGACTGGGACCGCCTTGACTGGGCACTCCTGGCACGCCCTGGGCTGGAGTCCCTGGAGTTCATCTTTACTTGGTCAGCCTGCACTTGGACTAGTTGTTGCTGAAAATACGGAGTTTTCCATATCTGGTAGTAATTTTTTTTAGAATTTTTTGCTCGTGCATTTATTGTCAGAATTTTTGTAGAATCTCAAGGAAATCTGCCTTCAATATCGTACAATTTATTTTTTGTGTACTACCAACAATGACCATAAAATTTTTATTTTATTTGTTATAACTCCATCAGACGAATTCTCCAAGCTTACCTGCAGAGACATCACAATGTCATAATTAGCTTGCATTTTGTCACTTTGTTTTGAGAGTTCAGATCGTAGCAGCTTTATTTCAGATTGCAAACTTTGTTCCCTTTCCTATTGAAAAAAGAAAAAAAACAGGTAGGTTATAGAATTTAATACAACTTCCAATAAAACAGATAAAATATTTATACGAACTGAATTTAAAAAAGTCTACGTATTCACAGATATAAAATAAATCCTGAAAAAAAAAAAAGAATTGTTATAGAAACTTAAGAAGCTGAGACATTCAAAATTAAATAGATTTTTACATACTTTTGCAGCTTTCTCTGCCTGCTGCTTTAATATGGCCTGTTCAAGCTTATATTTATCTTCCATTTCTCTCAACCTTTCTTCTGTTCGTCTCTTCTCATCTTTTAGTCTTTCAAGTTCAGTCTGGAAAGAATATAGCAATCTCATGACATCTCAATAATGCAATAGAACAATTCAGTTGAAATGGGGAATATCCTTGGATGTACACTTTCCAACCAATTTATTTTGTAAACTTTGAACCATAACAAGACAGTTATTATCAGACTGTTTTTCATTCCTCATTTTCGCATTTTCCACATTTTCTTTACCAAAAATTAAATCAGATAATCGAATTTATAAGAAAATGAAACATAACGCAAGGAAATCATTTGATTAAACTTACACAACTGTGAAATTTTGCATTCTAATGGAAATTCATCGCAAATATTAAAAAATTGATTCTCAGGGATAAAAGTGTGATTCTGATCTGCTTACTGTTAGATTCTCCTCCCTCCTTTTGTAAGTGACTTCAGATAAAAATCCTCTTGGGGAAGGGGGTGCATCCCGCCCTGACTCCGCTCTTAAAGAACACAAATTACAAAATTACATTCAATCTGATTATCAATCTCATATTATTCTTGATTGTTCCACAAAAAATTATATCATATGTTTAAAAAATCTACTTATTCACCTTTATAACTCAATAGCAAGATCACCATGCATCTTACTGCCATAAAAATATTCATCCTGACTCAATAAACCATACAAACTACAGCATGCTACTTGTACTTACCCCTTGCCTCTGCCTTTCCCCACAGCTCTAGACCTCACTGACTTTGCTATCTGTGTAGACCCTACTCTGGTCTTGTATGGAGAGAGAGAAGCCTTCCTTGGCTGCTGTGCTGCTAGCTGGGCCCTAGACACTGGAGTGGGGTCAGATGCTTTTGGGGTCTTGGCAGCACTAGAGAAAAAGAACAGGGAGAGCAGGCTTACACTAGGGATTTAAGATGGGAGGTCAAATACAGTACAATGCATGCAGATACATATTGCTACAGTAATAATTCACTAAATCCAAACAAAATACATAGAGAAGTTTCCCCAAAACTATCTTTTGTTAGACACGTAATGCCAGCAACCTGCTACATGAGGCCAGTACAGTTTGCCCTGTAGTTAGCAAAATTCACCAATTCTTAGAAGTTAAAACTCAATGGACAAGCCCATAATGAAAACTCATCCTCAAAAATAAATAAATAAAATTTTCAAAAATTAATTAATAAAAAAAAAAGACTTTCCAGGGTATGCATGCTCCAAATTTTTATATGGAGTTAAGATGTCCCTTGTGCCAATAATTTTATCACTACCTGATTGCTCCTTGTAGGTTATCACTGGAGCTACTACTAGACATGGGATCCACAGGGGTGAACTCCACACCGCTCTCCACTCCAGAAGAACTGCCACGCACCTGGAGTGCATGTGGCCTATGGTCATCTTTGAATATCACAGACTCCTGTACAATTAAAAAAACAACATAGACTATATCATAAATCATTTTTCAAAGAATAACACTACGTTTCTTTAGTGTTCCTTTGGGTAGTAATTTAAAAGCTACCAGGAAAGGTCTTGTTGAATCTCTCTTAGCCTAATATATCATTTGCCGTAAATGATGTCCATTTTTTAAACAAAACAAACAAACAAAAAAAAACTAATTCTGTATACCCACCTTTAATTTCCCTCCATTCTTTTTGCTCCCTGTGCCACTCTTATCCACACTTTTCTTTTTATCTGGAAAAAATTTAAAAATTGTGGAAAAAATTATTGGAACTCAAGTATAATTATTTCAAAACATAATCTACCATTATGACAATATTTCAATAAAATCCTACAAAGTCTTTAAAATGATTTTCCTCAGAATAATAAGTACATCGTAGAATTCTGTACCTGGTTTGAGGTCCTTGTTGACCTGAATACTAGACCTGGAAGAGTCCAGCATTTTTCCAGGAATATCCTCATCTGATTGGTCAGTTGTGTCATCTGGCTCATTACCATCTTTGATATCCATCTCTGAGAGAGCAAGCTCATTCTTTATCCAGGCAGGAATCTGAGGGAACATTGAAGATAACTATACATTTGTTGCAACCGTTAAAAATATTTTTCACATTATAGTTTTTTAACAGTCATTTAGCCATGGTCTGTTTGCATCAACTGCTTTCCTGAAGTATGGAACAATTATACAATTCTTTCTATGTGTGTTTCTTGAATCTACAGAAATGTAAAAAAACATATCATAATTATCCCAACTTCATTAAATGATTTAATATATTGATTCATTAAAGCATAGGTACTATTAGATGAGTAAAATAGAATTCAACGCATTATGTAAAAAGCACACTCTTGACAACATCAATAAGCTTTTGTAGCAAAACACCAGTACTGAGCTCTAGGCTGATGGCATCAAAAAATAAATAAAAAAAAATAATAATAAATCAAGACCTTGCAATGAAAGTGTCCACTTTTGTGCCAGCTAAATGATTATATGACATATCTATAAAACTAACAATGGAGACTACTTTTCTATACCCTATTCAATTCATTTAAGCAACACAAAATTTCGATTAAAGTTTTAAACTGGTAAAAAAGTAAGTTCTTTACAAAGAGGCTGAACATGTTTTTCTACTGATGAGGCATGACAACTTGACCCATCTCCAAAGGGACTTGATCACACAACTGACTCGTTGATGTGAACTCCAGCAGCTAGGATATCATGGTAGATGGGGCAGTGGAGTTGCAAAAGCTTGACACAGTTCAGAAAACATAGAGAGAGACTTCATACGTCTTGGGTAGAAAAACAGGTTTAGAAACAATTTACTTTTCTACCACTATTACATAAAAGACACTGAAAAATCTATTTCACGAAAAGATAAAACAGTACATGTGCTAGTGTATATTAAAATGTGTTCGTTGAATCATTTCAAACACTCAAAAAATGCTAACACACACTAAAAAAGTCAGCTTACAACAGGTAGGTGCACTGAAAAGAAAACTGCAGCTCAAAAACTAGCTATCAGAAAAAAAATGAATCCAATTAACTATCTACAACACCACAAGCCATCAAACAGTTGGATATTCACCACACTGTCTCCATGGTAATCTGTACTGCCAGCCACATTTCTACTGCTCTCGCAGACTTTACCTTCGCTGCCTGCCAAATGTTTCTATAAATAAGATAATAAACATTTGACTTGTACATGCTGAATGCAAAAAAACCAACAGCACCTGATATTCGTTTGTGGGAACACTATGCTGGAGTAGGCATACAATGTGCACTAAACCTTTATATAGTAAAAAATTCATATCCTGGAACTTTCAGCAGTTTTCCCTTTACCACTGTGACAATGGGTTATCCTATCAAAAAACATTAAGGACATAATCTGCAAGTCCTTTTTCAAGCTCTATATATCTAACTTTCAGTGTCAGAAGTGAAATTTACCATCCCTCATTTCCATTAGAAGAGTGACAACAAAATTAGAAACTTAGAACTCGAACTAGACAGATAAAGCGGCAACAACACAGACATTTAACAAAAGCTCACTTTAATCAATCACCCTTCTTTTCAAACTCTACCTGCCCTCATTAATAAGAAAGTTTATTCGCAAATCTGAAGTAAATCAAATATATGATTTTTTGGGCATTTAAAACACACACACACACACACACACACACACACACTTGTAAATTTAGCATTAATGTGTAAAAAAACATAAATAATCCAATAACTTTAGAAACAATAATCTGATCATGCTGTATTATGAACTCTGCCTACATTTTACCAAACAAAATCACAGAGTTAATATCAAGCAAAACAAAAAATGATTGAGTAGTTATGAGCAAACCAATGTATCAGATATGACATCAACAACGATGACTTCGTGGTGGTGATGACACAAACAGATATAGAGAATTCAAAAATTTATATACACAGATATTTGAAGATAGATCTAAATTTTGTGAACAGTTTTAGATATGGTATACCTTGGTGATTAAGGGAAGTTTTAAAACTTCCAGGGAAATACATAAAGATTTAATGCTCATGGTGTGATTTTTATACTCAACATTTTTATATTCAACTTACAGTGCCATATGTGTCCATTTCTGAAGTTTCTGAGGAATATTCATCCACAGTATCCCTGCTGTATATTTTTTCAGGAACTTCCAATGTATTGGTGCTGATTCTTTTCCTGACATTATCAAGGAAAAATAAATGTTCGTAGTAAAACAATACTCTGTAAGCACATTGGGTGCAAATTCAAAAATAACACTTTTCATAAAGTGCAAATCAAATTACCATTATTTTTCTTCTTGCTAATTATATTCTCAAATAAAGAAAAAATTGGCTAAATATTTATCTTTTTTTTGTAGTTTGATTGTAGAATCTACAGGTTTCACTGAAGTCACTTCCTACCTAAATGACTTCTTTTTCTTCATTTTCTTCTTGGGTGGAGGGGCCGTTGTTTCAACCTGAACAAAGAGATTTTCACCGTGGCAACAAAAGTTAGACAGCAGTACTGTATCTGCTGATGCACCATCAGAAGTAACATTGAGCCTGCAAAAATAAAGACAAAGAGTAAAAATAGAGTGGTTCAGAATCAATGCTGTGTTTATACTACGCAAGTGCTTGAAGCTGGGACAATATGACATTCAGCTTTAAGAGAATTGAGGCAGATCTGAAAGGCAAATATATATAAAATCAAAAGTTCTAAAAAAATTTTTTGGTTGAACATAGATAACAAATTACAAATGTGAAAATGAATTGAATCACCCTAAAATCTGACAGGTACCAGGCTAAACGTGGTATGAATATTGGTAGTAGTAGTAATAATCAGTTTATTTACACTACATATGTGTTAAAACCATTACCCACAAGAATTTGTGATAAGAAATAAACTGAAGGTTTCAAATGCAAATAGGTATAAGCATAGATGTCCAAGTTTGTTGCAAGTCATAAATTTAATTTCACAGTTCAAAGCTAGTGTACAATTAAACATTTCACATGGAAATGGTAATACTTATTTCTTTATAAAGATTTCAAAATTCACTATTTAAAATGTAGTCCATTCATTCTTATTAAAACGTAAGGTGAAAATTCAAGTAACACAGTCTTAAAACAGTGACAATAAGTTCAGTGTCCTAACAATAATTTTGTACCTTGATTCAATATAATCATGAAAAATATGGGTATATCAAAGACTCACATAAGTAAATGTGTTGGTTGTAGGACCAGGTCAGTCTCATCCTTATTCAGTTCTTTCTCTTTCTCCTGCTCCTTCTCACGTGTCTTGTCTCTGGCTGTTCCAGATCCACTGTTGGTGCCGGCACTGTTAAGGCGGCGTGGTGTGCTACCTAATTATAAGGCAATTAAAAAGATGCAGTGAGTCAGCTTTGGCCATTGTAATACACTAATTCATAATTGGAAGATAGGAAAATACAGACGTGTCTTATATTTCTTAGCTTGTAATTTACACTCTTCTTCAGTGTTGATTTCACACTTTAGATTTTACATCATAAGATTTCTTGTTTAAATTCCAAATGTACAAATCAGCAATTAAGCCCTTCGCTGCACTTTCACGACTGTTTCTCACAATGTGAATAATTAAAGCAAAAACATCAATAATAATACATCTGAAAGTTATCTTTTTCTGGAATAAAAAAAGTTTTTAGCATGTCATAAAATAGAATGTATAGTGTAATCCCATAGCTAAATACCATAACTGTGACTAGGGTCTAAATTCACACAAAATTACCCCAACTTGCATGGAATGTACTGAATAAATGAATGAATTAATGATTACGAAAGTGAACTGCATATGTTTTTCTATAAACCTCTTCGCTTTCAGCCACTTACTGATAGGTCTAAATCCCCGAGATGTGCTTGTCCCACTATCATGGCTAGTATTGAGTAGGTCCTGAGATTGAGATACCACACTGTCATTACTCAGCTGACGGTCACTAAATGGAGGGACCACAGTGGACTCCACTGCAGTGGACCCAGCAGAACCTGGAATGACCAGAGAAGTGAACTGACCCAGGTTAAAAAAAAAAAAAACAACTTAAGTCAGTTCCCTGGCTTAGGCTTCGTTCACATGGAAAGTCTATTTTCTAAAAATCTATTTTCTATTTGCGGTATCTTATGATCACGGTCTGTGCCCTGAATATCCCGCGGCGTAATTACTGGCAGCGCGAGCCAGTTACTTATAGTAACTTATAGTAACTGGCTTGCGCTGCTTTAATGCAAAATATTTTTTTACCTTAAAGTTTAAAGCTAATCATTTAAATAACCTACCTCCCCTACTGGTGAGTGACAGTTTTTCCTGAGCAATTTCATTGGAACTGTTGAGGCTCTTCATACTGGACATACTAGGCTGCCGAGAGTGAGACGGTTTGCTGGAGTTAGGACGACTTGCATTTCCACTCTCTGAAGTTTTTGTGTCTGCAATGTCATTAATACTGTTGGTACTTCTCTGTGTGTCATCCATGGCGGTGGGCGGAGTTTTAAAGCGTGTTCCCCAAAAGTAGAATTCATTGTCTGAAGTACTGACTGCTGTATACATGTCACCACATCTTGCTCTCTAAAATCAGAAATGATTGACCCAAATTTCTTATATTAGGCAGGAAAAAGAGTGTACTGAGTGTCTCTTTTGCTGATGGTATATAGATTGGAAACGCAGAGACTGTAATGCAGAGACTGGAAAATTACATACACAAACTGCGTGCAAAGTCACTATTTTTGAAGCTACAGTGAAAACACTGATAACATTAATTTTCTAGTTATTATTATTTAAATGTTTTAATATGGAACAGAGAGTTAAGGTTATTTCAATCATCCATTAATGAGAAAAAATCTTCAAGTAAAAATGAATTATACAATTGAGAGGTGGACACAGAATTTCATTTTTTCCCTTTCAAGACCGTTTCACATAAATTATTAAATTGCTTCATAATTCTCACTCAATTTCACCAAACTCGCCACAAAGCTGTCTCAATCACAGACTCCAGCTCAATGGCTTACCGAGACCACTTTCCCATCCATGGCTTTCACTTTGATTGGTGCATTTTGCTGCTTTGTGTTTCCTGTCCCCAGCTGACCCTCGGCATTCTTTCCAAACGTATACACATGCCCTGGCTCCACCAGGACTGCACTGTGCTTGGGACCCAAAGACGCATTGATCACTCGGTGGTTGGTGAGGGCTCGCACAATGGTAGGAGCCTTCACCTCTTCGACCTCAGTCTGAAAAGATTCACGGAAATATTGACTGCATTAATGAACCTAAACTTTTTTGCAAATAACCAAAGATCGAAATAAAGATTGGAGTATTATAGAGTTATGCAGGTAAATCAACTTAGATATTTTTTGATACAATTATGTCTATGGCATCTATGTCATAGACTATACTGTATGAAATATGTTTTTTTACTCTTCAAGACTAAATATTCTTTTTTTTTCTGAATAAAAATGAACAATTGACATAAACAAGAATACTTACACAGAGAAAACAAGATTCCTAAACATTCTCAAAGAGTGCATTCCCAGAGATTTAGATCGATCCAGAGATTTAGATTTAGATCGCCCTAACTCCCTGGGGGTTCACGCTAAATTGCAGTCAGCCAAGCGCGCACCATAGTTAATTACCCCCTTACAGCTTTTAGTAGGCGGGACAGACATTTAAGCTTGTTAAGCTGACACCAATCTAGTGAGACTCCCCAGGGGGATAGATCGATCTAAATATCTATGGGAATGGGGTCAAAGACTGACCTTTGCAAATATGTTCTTCATAGCCATGAGGAACCCCTGCCTGTTGTTAAGTCCCAGTTTATTGTATTCATTGTTCCCAAATGCCAGCACACTGCCCACATCTGTCAGTAGCATGGTGCCATCCACACCACAAAACACCTCCCGCACCATCATAGGTTCTGTGATTTTCACCTGCATGGGTTGGGCACTGAAAGGAGCAGAACAGAATCTAAAATCATCTCAGTACGGTTAGTTTCCTTCTTTTATTCTCTCTTTTCTTTTCTCTCTATCACTCATGAAAGAAAATTGAATATGAAAGACGAAATTTTTTTCATTTTTAATAATAACATTAGAACCCAAATGCTTATCAGATATTATTACAACTAGTAAAACTAAAACCATTTGTTTCCTTAAAAGAACAAAAAGGCATATAAATTATCTTTTGCATCTTAAAAAAAAAAATTATTAAGTGAAATAACTTTTTCATGGCCAATTGATGAAGACATTAAACATCATGCCTCACAGTCAAAAAGAATAAGAATAACCTTGGACCCAAAATATATCTTCTATCCTAGGAATAATACACTTTTTATCAACATCTTTATAATGATGACATTGGCATTTGACCTCTGACACTATCAGCCCTGAAGGTAGATGGCAGCACTGTGCCAGTACGGGCCACAATCCTTACCAGTCCTCCTCATTGCCATGGCCTAGCCTGCCGTGACTGCCTTTGCCCCAGGAGAAGATCTCACCATCTCCACCCACCACGACCACATGGTGCGGACCACAAGCCACTGAGGAGACGTCAACACTGAAATGAGAACAATTACATCAACACTAAAATGTACCTGAGGAGAAACTGTAGAATGTGTGAAATGTACCTGAGGAGAACCTGTAGAATGTGTAAACTGTACCTGAAGAGAGCTTCCATAATGTGTAAACTGTGCCTTAGGAAAACCTGTAGTAAACTGCACCTGTGGGATTCCTGTAGAATGTGTAAAATGAACCTAAGAAGAGCCTGTAGAATGTGTAAACTGTACCCCAGAGCCTGTAGAATGTGTAAAATGTACCTGAGGAGAACCTGTAGTAAACTGCACCTGAGGAATGCCTGAAGAATGTGTAAAATGTACCTGAGGAAAACCTGTAGAATGTGTAAACTGTACCTGAGGAGAGTCTCTATAATGTGTAAACTGTACCTGAGGAGAACCTGTAGAATGTGTAAAATGTACCTGAGGAAAACCTGTAGAATGTGTAAACTGTACCTGAGGAGAGTCTCTATAATGTGTAAACTGTACCTGAGGAGAGCCTCTATAATGTGTAAACTGTACCTGAGGAGAAACTGTAGAATGTGTGAAATGTACCTGAGGAGAACCTGTAGAATGTGTAAACTGTACCTGAAGAGAGCTTCCATAATGTGTAAACTGTGCCTAAGGAAAACCTGTATTAAACTGCACCTGTGGGATTCCTGTAGAATGTGTAAAATGAACCTGAGGAGAGCCTGTAGAATGTGTAAACTGTACCCCAGAGCCTGTAGAATGTGTAAACTGTACCTCAGAGCCTGTAGAATGTGTAAAATGTACTTGAGGAGAACCTGTAGAATGTGTAAACCGTACCTGAGGAGAGCCTCTATAATGTGTAAACTGTACTTGAGGAGAGCCTCTATAATGTGTAAAATGTACCTGAGGAGAGCCTCTATAATGTGTAAAATGTACCTGAGCAGAACCTGTAGAATTTGTAAAATGTACCTGAGGAAAACCTATAGAATGTGTAAACTGTACCTGAGGAGAGTCTCTATAATGTGTAAACTGTATCTGAGGAGAGTCTCTATAATGTGTAAACTGTATCTGAGGAGAGCCTCTATAATGTGTAAAGTGTATCTGAGGAGAAACTGTAGAATGTGTGAAATGTACCTGAGGAGAACCTGTAGAATGTGTAAACTGTACCTGAAGAGAGCTTCCATAAAGTGTAAACTGTGCCTGAGGAAAACCTGTAGTAAACTGCACCTGTGGGATTCCTGTAGAATATGTAAAATGAACCTGAGGAGAGCCTGTAGAATGTGTAAACTGTACCCCAGAGCCTGTAGAATGTGTAAAATGTACCTGAGGAGAACCTGTAGAATGTGTAAACTATACCTCAGAGCCTGTAGAATGTGTAAAATGTACTTGAGGAGAACCTGTAGAATGTGTAAACCGTGCCTGAGGAGAGCCTCTATAATGTGTAAACTGTACCTGAGGAGAGCTTCTATAAGCCTTGGTCTGGAGTTGGAGTACCAGTCTCCGTGGCCCAGACAGCCATTAGAACCATCCCCACATGTCATGATGATGCCATTATCACTGGCAAATACACTGAAACAATCCCCACAGCACGCCCTGGAATAGGAGATACATCTTGAACACATCACTTTTTCACATCACTGAAATTTATAGAAAAAGAATTTACTGGGTTCAATGGTGGATCCAGATAAGAGGTGGGGAGGGGGGGGGGGGGGCATATGTTACACTTTAAAAATGCCCTCATCTATTGTTTCATATTTGTAAATGAAGCAGTCTTTATGCCCCCCCCCCCCCACACACCCATAGCAAAATCTTTGATCTGTCAGTGAAGCTCTAAGATATGGAAGAAAAGTGTCAATGATTCAACTCTTTAGTAGCACACTTTTTAGTAACCTAGTACCTTGTAATTGACTTCCCCTTTAGCGCCTCTACCATTTCTGGTTTAGTTAGAGACTCTTGATCACCATGTCCTAGCTGACCTTTGCCCCCTTCACCCCATGTGTAAACTACTCTCTCATTGGTCACTACAATCACATGATCAGCACCAACAGCAATCTACGGGAAAATGAAAAGAGGAAAAAAAGGGTTGTTGTCATCAAAGACTTTATAACTTGTTCTGTATGTTATGAATTCATTTGTGACACGAATAATTTGCATTCATATGATTCTTATATCTTAGACTATTAAAAAAAGGTCAGCATTTTATTACCACTGCAGTAGCTAATCCTGGGGCATTAATACTAATCATTAGGTAGAATTACTGGAAAATACATTAATCAAAGACCATGCTCACAAGGATATTAATTTAGACTAGAAATAGCAATTTTCCCTTTATAACCTATTCAAAACCACTGAGAAAAGAACAATCCATAAACCTCATTTCCAGGTGGAGTTTTATGTTACTCATTTTGTCATCTATATCCAATTTGAGGTTGACTCAAAATCTAGACAACAGAACTATAAAAAGGGTTTATGGATCAAAATTTAGTGAATGTTTTTTAATATGGTATATCTTGGTGATTAAGTAAAATGTGTTGAAATTTCATTTTTTGTTACTTTTAAAAAGGCCAAACGCTCACTCTGTGTCTTTTAATACCATACTGAGCAATTACGTTTTATATGACAGTTAGACTTAGAATGTGTATGTGTGAAAATGACGTAAACAACCCAGCAAAAAAATGTCTACCTCTCTTATCCTGACTTTGGCTGGAAGATCAACTGGGTGAAGTTTCATGTCCCACGTCTCTAGGTAATATAAAACTGACCTGAAATAAAAAGACACACACTCTTAATTTTGTATTCTCAAATAATTGACATATTGGAATTCTACTATAGAAATATTATCATTTATCGTTATTTATTAAATGCTACAAAAGACTGAACAGCACAGGCTTTTAAAAATATTTTAATTGAATGTTTAAAAACAAGCATAACACTCTATGAACAAGTATATCATAAAACCTTTTTTAATTTCTTGAAATCATCTTTCTGTATTTTTACCAAATATATGTTACTATATGTCAGGGGTGATATTTGTTTGATTTAATGTCACAGGCAATACATGCCTGAATTTGACTCAAAAGACTAGTTACTGCTCTTAACACAGGAAATCTGATATTCATAAATATCACTTTCACCCCTTGAATGTTTGTGCAAAATAACTGCAGTTAAAATCAAATGGATGAAATCTGTTTCCTAGAACAAGAAAATATTTTTGCAACATCCCTAGTATATTATAATAATGTTAATAACATCATAATAAAGGAAACTTTATTTTCAAATCAAACTGCATCACTGTGTCACAATATCTATTTTCAGAAAAATCTACAAGAACACGACAATAGTAAAGAGGAAAAGGACACTTAATTAATATACAGAAAAATTTTGCTATAATAGTCACTCAAATGAAAAAGAAGAAAACTATTTAAAGAGAAAAAACAAAGCCAATAAAAAGTATTTATCACATCATCATCACTTCAGTTGTTACATCACTTTACCTATTTACTGCAGAGTTGCTACATGTAACAAAGACCAAACAGAATTACTTTCATTCCAATAAATAATTCATTTCCAGTAATAATGGTTAATTGTTTTCACTTAAGCAACTAATTCACTTTGGAGAGCTGTGATGAAAACAAATTTTGCTAGATTAAGAGCTAAAACGTTTTGGTCAGCTGTGCACTTATTCATTTCCTTTCAATTAAAAGAAAAAGATAAAAACAAAAAGTTTTGAATAAAGGGTAAAAAGAAGACACCTGCTGAAACAATGCTTGGAGGCATTTTTTTTTAGAATATGGGTAAGTTAGTGCCAGTTAAAACATTCACAACACACAATCCATTTACCTATTATCCAGTGAATAGCTAACAAAGCAAAGCAAAAATGAAAATAAACATAACAAACAAATTAAAGCTGTTACTTAAAGCACTTTTTATAAAATTCATGCATTTTAAATGAAATGCAACTTACAAAAATACATCAATTGTATGATTACATCGGAAAGGGTACTGTATTAATCTTCAAATGTTATTCAATAAATATAAATCTAATTATAGAATAACATAATATATTAAATATTTAAATTATTAACAGTTAGG
Organism: Lingula anatina; assembly: GCF_051362555.1. Lineage (NCBI taxonomy): Eukaryota > Metazoa > Brachiopoda > Lingulata > Lingulida > Lingulidae > Lingula > Lingula anatina. Next base: position 32,726,097 of record NC_141768.1, read on the forward strand.
CCACACTTTTTTAATTTTATGGATGACATCCTGCGCGCGCACGGATTTTCGCCCGTTCTCCAAAAAAAAAAAAAAAAAAAAAAGCCCCCCCCCAGCCCCCAACGAAGTCGGTTGTCGCAAACGTTGTTATTGAATTTGCAAGGAAATGAGCTTTCTGCGCATGCGTATTTTCGCCACGTGGAAATGCGGCCACTTTGCTGTCAAATTCATCTCTAGGATTACTTTCAAATTACACAACAATAAAAGTCATAAAGAGAACGGGCGCCATCGTTTTGGATTGGTATGCCATTGATATTGGGCATGGAGATATATCACCTTTTTACAATTGTGCGAAAGGCTGGCGGCGGCCGAAACATTTCTGTGACATTCTGTATAAAGCAGCACATTAATACCAGGTTTTCTGTAGCGAAAGAAGGGTCGACAAGGGCGTCGAGGTATTTGGTGGGCTGAAGGTCGGACAGGCCACCTGACAGTTTAGCTGCTTCGTGTGAGTTGAAGTTGACAAAATGGCATCGTCTGAAATGACCTTTAATAGATTTGGTAGTATTAAGCATATCTTTGCATCATTTTTTAAACATTTCTGTGAAGTGTTCAAAATGTTTTAATATTCTGAGAATACAAATAAAGACACACTGTTGATTGATATTTGTTTTATTGATTGCTATACCAAATGAATGCATGAAATAACCTTAAATAGATTTGGTAATATGAAGTATATCAATTCATGACTTTTTTTACATTTCTACGAAGTATTCACAATGCTTTAATATTTTGAGAGCATGGATAAAGACATATTGTTAGTTTGATATGTGTTTCTGTGGTTAAATTTGTGTTTCCAGCTGTGTACTGACAGCATTCCTTTACTTAAGCAGTTTTTTTTTTTTTTTGGACTGTTTTTTTTTTTTTCGCCCTCTCGCACCGATTTTGGGGTACTCAGAGGATGTCATCCATAAAAATAAAAAAGTGTGGCCTTATTCTATAACTAGAAATGTTATTTTCATAATAGCCACAAGAATGCTTCAGCTGTTCAATTGAATAAAACAGACCAAGCATAACTGATCATGCACCAAAATAATCCACAGACCTTTAGTTGAATACAAGCAAAGCAGAGAATGCAACCCAAAGAATCCTAACAAGAGCATTCAGACTTGGATTCAATAAAACCAATGATTCTTTCAAATGCCACCAGATGTCATTAGCTCACAGCTGGGACCAACCCTCTTCGCTCCCACCCCCCTCCCCCCAGACACTCCTTTGGACTTACATTTCAGCATTTTCCCTTTATCAACAAGAATTTTTCCTTTATCAACAAAAAATCCCCTTTCCAAAAAATGCTGCAAGAGTTATATCTGTAAAGCTGCTTTTGAGTTCAAAAAAGTTTATTTTTACCATCATGAATCTCCCTATTGAGAGTGACTCAAAACCCTGAATTTTAGAACTTATAAACAAGCTTGTGAATCAAAATTTTGTGAACGATTTTGGATGTGATATACCTACAGTGATAAAAAGAAAAGTGTTGGAATTACCAAGAAAAACAAATTTTGCACTTAAATGTTTATCACTTAATGTGTGCTTTTAAAGATTCCATTATCTTAATGACAGCAGTAAGGATATTTCTGATTTAAGTTAGTCTAGCCCTGAATGCACCTTAGGTGTTAATCTGCCTTTTAAACAAAACCCTACATGTTATAACGATTACAAAAAAAAAAAAAAAAAAAAAAAAAGAAAAAAAAAAAAAAAAAAAAAAAAAAACTACTTGCTAGGCCTGGGTATTGGGCAAGATATAGAAATCAATACTTTGGTGTTGTTTGTGTTTACCTGGTTTTCTTCCTCAGCTTCATGGTACTGCTCTCAGTGGAGGTAGTGAGGTCGTCTTCTATGTCTGTTACAGGGTCAAGAAACCTCTCCATTAGCTGCACAACAACAAAAGAATCTTGATGATACAATGCTAAATAATGTTTTTTTTTTTTCTTTTTTTTTTGTAACTCTACAATAATCCCCTACATCTTCTATGCCTATTATAGGGTCAAGAAACCTCTTCATTAGCTGGACAACAACAAAACAATTCTAACTATACAATCATACACAATGTTTTTTTCTGTAACTCAAAAATAATCTCCTTCACCCCCCCCACCTCCCCTCCCAAAAAAATCAATAAATATATAAATAAAATTCTCTCCATAACCATGTTAGTTTCTATAAAATTTAAATAATGCTTTTTTTTCATAACTGCATGATCTCCATCCCCACCCTCAAAAAAATCTCATCATCATGTATTCTTTTATAAAAAAAAAAAATACTCTACATAGCAGGAATCAGCGCTGAGACATTAAGACAAAACCCACCCGTCTGCATTGATTGAGATGTTAATCAAAGTGATTTTGTCATGCAGTATGAATCCAAATGTTTTCAGCAAGATTAGGCTGAGCTTACTGGAGGAATTTTCTTATACATCAGTTCATATGCTGAAGGTCTGTACTGCGGCTCCTTCTCCAACATATCTCTGATGACAGCTTTGAACTCGGGACTGTAGTTGCCCTTCACTGGGGCAAATTGACCCTAAAAGATGACGAATTCAAGAAAGGAATAAATTCTCTCCGTTAAATAAGCTTATAAAGTTTCATGCTTGCAAAGAAAAAATAATTACAATTTTGCATTTAAAGATAATGTCAGCCCATTTTGCATGATGCTTAGTTATTAGTATGAGTATATCTTGCTGCCAATCAATAATTTGCAAGTTGACAAATGATTAATCTCCCTGACATCCTTAACGTATGAGCTACATTAAGCTAATCACATCTTACTAGATATAAAACAATTCTTGGTATGAACCTATTGAGAAAATACTTTAAAGGACAACTCAGTGGGTTAGATTAATGTATAGAAGCAGGTTCTATGTAAAACTTTGATCAGATTTGTGTTTTGGGAAATTGTTTATTATTATATGAATAAGTCTGGGTCACAAAAGTCCTGTTAAGACAACTAGAATAAAGAATTAGAAAACGAAAACTATTTATCATGATTTCGGAGCACAGCCAGAAGTACTTCCGGCTCAAGGTCACGACCTCGATTTTCCCACGTTTACGACCAATCACAGCAGGCTTCAGTCAGAATGAGATAGACGTCACGACTACACAGCGAAACTTGTCAGACATGTAAGTGCCGCCTGTCCATCTTTTCGGTACATGTACCGATCAAAAACAGAAAACGTAAAGCCCAAAACGCTCTTATACACGTAACCAACTTTGTATGAGCACAAATATTGTCATTTATTGTGAACAGGATAATATGATAATCAGACACACTTGAGACCTGTGAAGCGCATACTCACGTGTCGAGGAGTAGTTTCGCCATTGCCTCGTATGTGAGTCCTAACTCAGCTTTAAGTGTCCTCCACCGTCCCACCTCCCTCCCAACATACACAGTCTGAGTGCTTCTTCGTCTGTCTCTAATTTTCTTTCGTATCTTTCGAACTGGAGTGGCTATTTTCTTTTGCCCCCTTTTGTCGCTCTCCTGTTCAGACTTGACGTGCGTCTGAGCCATGTTTGCTGTTTTGGCGCCAAATAGTAACATCCGGGTCTCAGCCGTAGTACTTCATTCATAGTAAACCGCGAGACTTAGCGAGAAATTGCGCGTTCTGAAGCCGTACTGTGAGGTGGTAGCTGAGTATTTAAGACGAGTCGTCTTTTATTATTTAATGGAACTTAAAAACGGTATTAGGTAGCTTCATTTTCTGAACGGTTTTGGATAGGATATACCTTGGTTATTATGGGGAAATTAGTGAGTTTTCCAGGAAAATTCATTTTCGTGCTATTTTAAGGGTTTAACGCGCTGAGACTGTCTTTAAAGGTACATACGAACCGAGCATCGGTGGAGTGTGGATTCCCAGTAACACATGTAAACCACTTCTACTAGATTCTTAAATGGCTCAAACAAATTCGACATGCCAAGGGATAAACTGAATAGATCACTCGATCAGCCATAAAAGACCTTTAGACTGCTCCTTTCTTTAAATTTATGGTTGTAAATTTAACCTACTTCCGTGACCTACTTTCCTACCCCATTGACATACAGCTTAGAATGCCAGCAGAAAAATCTGTTCAAACATCATTTTCGGGTAAAATTAAACAATGCCTTTTGGTAATTCTCTTAGTTATACTACTTGAAACTATATGCTGGCATTTGGTTAGTTTTTGTGACAAAAAATTGACTTTGTATGCATCTTTAAGCTTCCTTTAGTTCAATGAACTCTCATTGAGGCCATTTCATTTGAACTAGTCTGAAATATTAAATACTCAGCTGTTCCAATAACTCAACAATTAGCACATATTTTCCTCACATTATTTGCTAATAAGAAAACACAGGACTGATTTCAAACCAGCACAGTTTTACATTTAAACTTTTCTCATCAGAATTTAAGTCACTAATAATGACATTTTTTTTACCTTCATAATTTTATTGACTAGTGCAGGAAGATTTGAACCCTCAAAGGTTTTCTGAAGACAAGCCATTTCATAAAGAATACATCCCAAAGCCCATATGTCTGATTTGTCATTGTACGCCTTTCCTTCACACTGAAAATTAAGATAATATAATATAATATAATATAATATAATATAATATAATATAATATAATATAATATAATATAATATAATATAATATAATATAATATAATATAATATAATATAATATAATATAATATAATATAATATAATATAATATAATTATCAATGTCAGTTCTGCATAGGAATGTCTGTTAACCTATTACCATCAAATTTCATAGTCCATAAAATTCTGTGATCGAAAAAGGTAATCCCTTACAGTTAAATAATCAGAACTCTTGGCAATTACATCACGTAAAAATATTCATGAAGTACCAATTAGTTTCTTTCTATGCAATCAAACTACTTGATAATTGCAAGCTCATTAAACAGACTCACCATTTCAGGACTAATATAATATGGGGTCCCCAATACTGTGTTTGCTTTGGCAGCTGTGGTCATCATTTTAGAAATACCAAAATCCCCCATTTTTACAACACCTTCTTTAGTAAGGAAAACATTAGCCGTCTTAAGATCTCTGGAAATCATACAGCACATACATGTATATAAACCCATTGCAAATAAGGCTCTATTCCCATAGATTTTAGATCGATCTATCCCCGCGGGGAGTCTCACTAGATTACTTTCAGATAATCCGACTTAAATGTCCGTCCCGCCTACTACAAGCTGTAAGGGGATAATTAACTTTCGTGTCCGCCTGGCTGACAGCTATTTAGCTTGAACCCCCAGGGAGTTAGGTCGATCTAAAGTAGGTCGATCTAATCTATGGAAATGGGGTGTTAGAGAAAATATGTATATTTCTTTGTAATGAATGGAAAATATTACCGAAAGATATTCAATAAAAACATACATGATACCTTAATATTTAATTTTTTTTAGATTTGTACATACTTCATCTATTGCTTGTTTACATTTTTAATATTCACCTTTCTAAGCATAGTTAATAAACAAAGTAAAGGACAACAAATAAAAAGATGAAAAGAGCGGATAGATAAACTATTCTTCTTACAGTAATCGTCTTTAAATCATTTACAGAAATCATTAGGAACTCTCAGACATGTTCCAGTAATGAGACATGTAGCAAAGGTCAATGATATAATACACACGTACAATTAACTATATTTCAGTTCCCCCATACACCAAATCAATGCAGTAAGATTTATATGAATATTACCTGTGCAATATATTGTGTTCATGTATGTGTCTTATGGCAGCAACCATTTGCTGAAACATGCCAAGGATTTCTTTCTCTTCAAGCGGCTTTTCTTGAGAGCTCAAAAACTGAGCCAGTGTGCTGAAAACGGATACCAGATTTAAGGCAATATTATCTAATACAGGAGAAAAAGATATATAATTTAGCAAACAGAAACCTTTCCCACATTTATTATTAAATTAATCAATTAAAAACAATTAACAAACACTTTTTAACATGACCATAAACACATAAAAAATCACAAGGAGAAAATGCTGTGTCAGTGCAAAGAAAGGCTAATAACAGAGATTAATTGATGCATTAATTCAATGAACTTTCAAACCTACAATTTACCATTTGCTAAAACAAATAATATAATGCACAGGTGCACTTACCCTCCATCTGCATATTCCATCTCAATCATGAGAGTGCCGTCCTCCTCAAAACTGTCATAGTAACTGATGATATTTGGGTGGTCCAGCATTGCCAGAACTTTCACCTAAAGGAAATGTGAAAGAAAAAAAAATCAAGTTGTAATCCTACAGATGTAAATATTACAAAGACATAAATCAATCCAATCTTTAATTCACACAAATTAATTCCTATGGCAAGATCAAACTTTAATTCACACAAATTAAATTCCATGACAAGATATGACAAATTAAATAAATAACTAAATAACTTCCACCAAGGTGATGCTGTAAAACTATGATATGTACAGTGATAATCAAACATTTTTCTTAGAAATAAACATGAAAAGACCTTATCTTCATTATTTAATATGTCAAATGTATTCATAGCATGTAATATATACTTAAAGCAGTTTTCATCTTTCGATATCTGTCTAATGCAAAAAATCAACCAACAATATATAAAGACATGTGATGGAAGACATTTAAACAGCCAAATTTTCATTTAATAACTATTCAAATAAAAAAGAAACTGCCTTTGTTTTTGCAGTTCATGCTCGCAATAATTTGCCAATGACATAAAATTAACATTAACACCAGGTCTACAACATTTAAATATCATAAATAGGATAACCTGTACTTGAACATCACAATGTTTCTTCCACTGGAACAAAGGCCTTAATTTTTATAGTGTGTGTTTTATCTTTCAGGACTCATATATGGTAAATAAATTGACATTTGTTACTTGGAGCCAAGTAATAAAATATTGAATTGGAACCACTATTTCATGTTGCAACTGTATAAATACTGGCTGCGAACATCACTTTATTGGCTGCAAACAATTGGTGAGGTTAAGAACTGCTTTCATTCAGGTCTTTCAATGTTTAGATACAGGTTCTTTTTCGTGACTGCAAACTATTTTCTAAATGGCAGAAGATACGAGAAGCTGTATGTCAGAGATCTGGAGCTTCCAATTTGAAAAAGAGAGCATTTTCTCCTATTTCTATAAGCTTATTGACACCAACACAAAGAATGTGACTCAGCTATGATTGACAGAATTTCAGGCAGCAAATTTTATCAGTTGGCATGCTCACCCAATGCACATTTGATAATCTGACTGGATTTGCAGGCCAAAGTTAACAACAAAATGCTCACGTTCAATTTTGATACAATCGGAACATGAAATTGTGATTCTAGGTCATTGATTTGTAAGTTAAAGTACCCTTTTCCTTTGGGAATGGTATTTTAAAATCACCACTAGAGGGACACTTAGCACCCTGCAGCAGGCCGAGTGATTGGTCAGCCAGATCACGAGACATACTTGAAATCATTGGCAGATAAAGCCTGGCAGCTGTTAGAGCTGGACATTGCATTAGGGCTCTTGTGCATATTTGCTTTTAATCAGCTTAAAGAATAAGTGTCGAAGATTTTCCCACCCCTCCCGTCCCTCATATGGGCGGAAGGCGCCTCTTACAATGACATTATGGTATTTATATGATTTGCGTACATGATGTTCACTCAGTATCAGATACTGATCCATCTTTTTGTACTACAAAGGAATTTTGTACAGCTGTGCCTAGTAATATGGCTATCTGTACCTTAAGTTTTGCAATTCATTCACATATTGACATACTGTGTTAAAGAAGGGAATTTTGATCAGCTGCCCTTAATAATATTTCTATATGTATCTTAAGTGTTGCTATTCATTCACATACATGTTGATGTACTTTGTCTAAGTAGTTACTGTTGGTATAGTTATGCAACTTATTAACATAGTATTAATAAACACTAATTCACTGCTAAAAACTATTGCAATTTTGGTTATAAGGCACATCTTCATCATACTAGTATACTTTGACAAGTTCTTCTCTGTTATTATGCTACACAGGACTTGACTCTTGACTCTCTCTCACAAGTTCTCCACAAATTCACTTCCTGCTGCTTATGAGAAAGTTACACAATTGGCTGCGCTGAGCATGTAACTTCCATATAACTCTTACGCAAAAGCCAATTAAGCTATCAAGGTGCAAGCGTGAGTCTTCTGTATGACTCTTGCGCAAAAAACAAACTATCAAGTTCTAGTGTGAAATTTCCATATAACTCTTACTTAAAAGACAAGCTATCATGGTGTCAACGTGAGATTTCCGTAAAACTCTACGCAAAAGCCAAGTTATAAAGCACTAGTGAGATTTCCATATAAATCTACCATAAAAGGCAAGCTATCAAGGTGCCAACTTGGGACTTCCGTAGTAACTAAAAAAAAGTAGCTATCAAATTGCCAATCTCCTCCCAAAAATACCATACAGCTGCACTGCTAAGACATAAAGCTTCATGTGAGAAAGCCTTACATATGTTAATCTTAGCTAATCCAGAGGCAAGAACGTAAAATTTAACAAGAACAGATCACTGCAATAACTTACCTCATTCAGTGCGAGTTGCCTCTCGCTAGCATTGAGGTCATGCATGTTAATCTCTTTCAATATAACTAAGGAATCGTCATCTTTCTTACGGTACAATACCGCTGTACCATAAGCACCTAAAAATATCAAATCAGAGGACTAGTTTTATATCTGACACAATTCATTTATCATACTTTCTTTTAGAATAAAGAAATATGACAATATGTATAATGTTATTTTCTATTTTAAAAAATGTACTTCTGTCATATAATTATATACCTTTCCCAACAGTCCTGATTTTTTCAAATCCAGACAGACTCTGTTGCCCCCACTTTTTAAGTTTATCTAATCTAAAGTAGAGCTCTCCTACGCAGGATCTGGAACAAAATATAAATAATATTCTAATCAAGTATAAGAATTAAAATAATTAATAATGAAAAGCAAACTATTTGATATCAATAATCTTATTATCACATCTAGGATGAATATTTATGGGATTGAGAGCAAATGCTCTATAGATCTAAGACCATTCAGAAAAGTAAAATTTGCAGCAATCATGAGAAATCAAGAAATATTTACCAATCACAAAACTCACTTTAATAAACATGCAACAATCCTTTGGGCTTTAAGTAAAGTTAAGAATTTACCTTAATTTGATACAAAAATTCTCGATAGTTTTACACAACTGGGTTAAATTATTTATCAGATTAAAAAATTGTTAAACTGCTCTGGCCAAGCTTACACTGGAGTTTCGGAATCCACAGCAATCCTTTCCATAGGTATATCATTACCACTTATGTCTTTGGAAATGCCAACTGGGACCTGAAAAATAGCACAAGGGTAGTTAAGTATGGTCAGTTTCAGAGGTCTCTGCAAACAAACCTCTCTTTTCTCAGCATTCCACTGCCATTACTTGATTATATTTTCTACTTTAAATTCTTAAAATAATTCTGTCGCTATTAAATAGCCATTTGTGCCAATGCTAGTTGCTTACTTAATTTCCAACCAGTCAGAGAAGAATAAATGTTATTAATGTAAAATGAAGCTGTTTGACTTGGAAAAAATAAACAGTTAGCAGTACAGAGCTCTTACCCCAACTAAATCTTCAATGATATTAGCAATGATTCCTCCATCTACATTCTGTGCAGTATTGCAGCCTAAGAAGTCCAGTCGAGAATTCACCCAGCTTTTGTCTAAATGGTTTGTTGACAGTGTTGTAAAAAATTCTCTTATGCTGGCATGCTCTAGTATATTCTCCTTTGTCACAAGCTGAAAAAAGGGGGAATGCAATTGGCATGCTTTTCTCTTTCTCTCATAAACAATCTCAAAGTCTCCAAAATTCTTGAATCTTCAAAGCATCATCTGCCAAAATGATCATTGGTAATTTTTTCAACCAGTTGTTTGAAATTATTTATCCCCTCAAGATGACAAATGGTTGATAGGCAGTCAATGAAACGTTAAACTGAAGGACAGTAGTCCCTGTATCAGAGGACAAGCATTAGCTGACAAGTTGGTTGGAAACAAATATCTAATTCACAGAAATTCTAACTAAGACCCCATTCTCATACCTAGATCGATCTAGCAGGATCGACTCATCTCCGAGGGGTTTTCTCGCTAAATTGCATTCAGCATAAGCGGCTCTGATGATTGGCATGAAGCTATCATTAAAAGCTTCAGTAGGCATGCCATACATCTAAGTCACTTAATCCGAATGCAATTTGGTGAGAATCCCTTTGGAGATGGGTCAATCCTGCTACCTTGATCTAAGCATGGGAATGGGGTCTAAAAGACTTTAAAATGACAATTTAACTTTCTTTAATTACTGACAAAACTGAAAACATTTACATATAAACCACTTTAATTTTCAACCAATCAGAGTAGAATTATTGTTATAAACCCAAATTGAAATTATTCCCTTTAAAAACATCTTATTATTACTGTTACCTTTTCTTCTACCCCACAGAGATGAATACAGCGACCTGTGCTGTGCATGATAAGTGCTATACTTTCCACTTTTTTGGAACCAAGGCTCTGAGCAACTAAGCCTGAAATTGCAGATCAAATTTGAGAATATTTCTAATTAAATCAACACATTTCAGTACCACAAAAAATATGTTATTTACAAATATTAATTACTAACTTGAAGTTCTATCAATGATCAGCATTAAGACATCCCAGAATTACATTTAAAATTTAGTACTGAAAAAACATTACAGAAACATACTTAAACAACATATTCCATTTGGCATATATGTGTTAAACATAATTTGTTACACAAACCTACCTAAAATACTGTCAAGTGTTGAGTTTTCATACTTATATTGCACAATGGTAACATTAGGAAGTAGAGCACTCTGCATGAGAGAACTATTCTTCACTTTGCTGGACACAATGAGTAGTCGAGGAATTTGGGTATCGGACTTCGTTTCCTGACCAGCACCTGAAAAATAAACATTACATGAGATTGAACCTGTGTTCAATAGATTGGTAGTTAGATCATACAATCATAAGGTTACTGAACACAAGTTAGAATCTTCTTATCGTTGTTAGCTTACTTGTATGACGAACTGGGTTGGAGGCCTTCATAAGACTGATGTGACCAGGAGTAGATGTTCTCCCTCACTGACCACTAGCTGGTATAGTTTCTAAATACTAATATTTACAGTTATGACTCAATCTTTTCAATAAAATATGATCAGATACATAATATTAGATTTACAAAAATTATATTTCTATATATTTTGTGGTGCTTTTCTTGCACAGAATAGAACTATTATAATAGCCTGTTTTTTTAATTTTGTTGCTACCACTCAGTAGGAATGTTTTTATTTTAAGAAATTATGACTTAAAAAAATACAGTATCTGTACAGCTCACAATTTCCCTCCATAGAAAAGATTTCAAGATTTCAAAAAAAATTTCATTATTTCAGTATTTCAAACGCTTTTTTATTTGTTTCTGATTCAGCTTCCTGACCAGCACCTGATAAATTAACTTTATATAACATTTTTAAAATAAAAAATTAATATTTCAACTTCTTGACCAGCACCTGTAAATATAATTTTATATAAAGTTTTTAAATACTAATATATTACTACTTTTTGGTATCTGATTTTGCTTCTTGGTTAATCAGGCCCCGACAAATAAATCTTATGATAAATCTTAGTTATATACTAGTACTAATATTTCAACTTCTTGACCAGGACCTGAAAGATGAATGTTACATAAGGTTTTTAACACTAATTATATCATTCCAATATGTTGTTTGAATTTAAGATTTTGTTGGCACTGTACAGTGTATGTCCTAGTTCTATATATCATACGAAATGGCACTGTTACGTCATCAATTTGTTTTTTTCTCTTACCATCATAAAAGGCTCCAGTCTGACATCTGTATCCTATACAGAATATGTTCATCCTGCACTAATCATCTTGACAATCAATATGTAAAATGTTCTATCAACCGAACCGAGAAAACAAACTGTAATTCTTAAATCAAATAGTTCTTCTCAAATACTAAGGGTTTCAAAGGCAACTCTCCTTGCACATGCTATGTGATACGTCATTCAGCAGCTTAACTTCAGTTTCTCTACCTCTACATATTAACACTTTTGCTTTTAGCATAACAAATTAGCATGATTTGTGCTACTAATGAGTTGAAATATAATACATATACAACACACTAATGAGCCAGCTGAGGTAGACAACCTTCTACCATATTATATACACATCTCCTCAATATACATTTCAATGTTGTGTTTTTTTTTTAATTAAGTTTAAAAAAAAAAGAAAAATCTGCAAGGAGGCATTGTGTCTCTAATTAAAAGAAAGCCTGTGCAAAATGTTTTCATTCTTGGCAAATTGTAGAGCATATAACAACCTCGGAGGAAATGTACTTAGAAAGCTAGGTAACAAATAACTTGTTGCATACATTTATATGTTTGGGTGTTTGACATTAAATTTTTTCTGTATCAGTGATCACATTAATTGCCCATATCAATTTTTTTATGCCTTATCACTTTTGTATTTAAAATATACACATTGATTATACACTTGTAATAATCAGTCTGTTTGTTTATTCAGGTTCTTCTTGTTGATTTTCACCAACGGAGACAGGCATTTGCAAAGTTTTGCTGCATGTTTATGCTGTTGTGCAGCACTTCACTGTTGCTGTATCTCTGTCTTTCCTATGTCTCTATATGTATCCTCTCTCATGAGACTTGTACCTCAGCAAACCCATTTATTTACAAAATTGCATAAGGCAAAGGATTGCACACAAACACTTAATATGAAAATATTAAAATTATCTGAGTTTATCCCCAATAAAAAAAAAGTTACATCAACAATTAATGGTTCAGTACACACAATCATTTTACAGTTCAAAGACTACTCTTCAAAATGACAAACACCAGCTAGTGTCCTATATCTTGAAAAAAAAGGCACCTATATTTTAAAGAAAAAAATCTAATTAATGCATTCTGAGTAGGCCATAATATGACCTTATGATTCTTCACCATCAAAATGCATAAGCATTAGAGTCACAAAGCAATGAGATGCTTGTTCCTGTGCTTTTGCAGACCCATAGCCAGAAAGTTTTCTGGGGCGGTTCATAATAACTGCCCTTTTTGTTGGGAAAAGATACGCTCTGTGTAAAAAATTTGACTAAGGTGCATGAAGGTTTCATGGCAAAAGAACCACTTTTCCAGAAAAAGGACCCTCCCTTTGGAGGTTCTAAAGTGACAATCACCTTAAATGAGTGACCTGAGAATGTCATATTGAGGTAACACACAATAGCAAGCCCTCAGCTACACACATCTTTGGAGCTTTTCAATTACTTGATCTTTTCAGTGGGGGGAAACTTGTGATCACTTTACACAAGAGTAATGACATACTGGGACGACACACGACCCCAGCTAACCTCTGGTGCATCCTAATAGTTATTCAAGGTCACTCCACAGGAATGTGAATATTTGGGTTGCATCAATGATGCTCTTGTTTTGTGTCATGTTTTTGCATAGTTTTGATTTGCCCTGTTATTGTCACTGTTTTATACTAATGTGCCTCCAGTATGGAACGAAATCAACAGTTATCAAAAAGTAAAGTAAAACAGTAATGCAAATATTACGCAAAATCTGTTCATCACTGATGTGACCAGAACATGCAATTATTTTTTGTAAAATGATCCTTTACTGATTAAATGCTGATACACACTGTGTCTATCGACAAAATCAAATGTAAGGTAGATAACAAAATCACTTTTGTATAGATGATCCAATGTGCCTTTTGAGATGAAGCAGATCCGGTTATTCCGTTTTTACACAGGACAAAGGGGGGGATTAGGGGCAATAAAAATTTTTCATAAATGTAATACATCAAGCAAAAATAGTGTTCTAAATCAGTAGCACACAGAAAAGATATTTTCTGATCAAATTTTTTTTTTTTTTGTGGATTCAACATTATATGGGTACAATATCATAAAAATAAAATACTTTATTTACTTATAGAGAGTATAATTGTTCACCTATCCTCCCCCAAAAAATATCAGCCAGTCCATGTGAAAAAAATAGTGACACAGTAAATTGAGCCAAGGCAATACATACAGGTACATCGTGATTTCTGTGGGATAAATTGCGAACAATAAACAGTGAACAACCAGGTGTTTTATCATGCAGGAAAAAGGTAAGTTTTTAAAAAAAAGTATATGCATATATAAACAGTACCAGTATGAGGAAAAAATTATATCTATATGTATAGATTATAAGGCTTTCCTCCAGCCGTCATTTGGACAGCCGCTGGCCTCAAAAGACAGCCTGAATGGCTTATGGAAATAATTGGCTAATGATAGTATATTTGTAGATTTGTAAATCAGTGACAACGCACCATTTAGAACTATTTTTATCATTATTATTTTAATAACTTAGAAGTGTTCAAAGTTCTCAAATACTTTAACTAGAATTATTTGGAAAAAGGGTGTCACCTCGAAAAATGTGCTTAATTACATGTCTGGTTCCTTTAAAGTAATAAGGCGAAATGCTAACACTAAAGAGTTGGCATTTTCAGGGGTCGAAGTGTTCAGGAAATCATACTTTCCATGCCAGGAAAAGTAATTTTGTAACTATATTACTTTCCCTGAAAAGAAATAAATTTCCGTGATAAAAAATCATTAAAACTGATCTCCCCGATTTTAAAATAGATTAATGTTTTTATTATGATAATAAATTATAAAGAAAAGATACAATGTGACCTAGAAAATCTATATTTGCTGTTATGAAGTAAAAAATAATTGGAAGTATATGATGAGGCAGGTAATATGATCATCTTTATCTTGATGCTTTTCATATATATAAGCAAATGGTGATGCTAGGAGACATTAGCAAGCAACAAAGATGATTTGTTTTCAAGATTTTTTATCCCAAATACTTGTAAAACGACTTGTCTGTCAGACAGTCCACCCTGCAACTTCTGATCCGATACAGTCATTATTGTCGAGATCTGTACTTCTGTTTCAGTTCTTTGGAAAAGAAGCCACCAATGGTGATTTCCTCACAGGTTTTTGTATTTCCCAGAACTTTTCAACTATTTGACATAGATTTTCCGATCTGGTAATAGCTTTCCCATGGAAAACCAAGAAATCAACTTTTTGACCCTTGACTTAGAAAAAACTCTTTGATGCCTCAGTCAATTTCATCTTATTTGAAGTTTTTTGGTGCAGAACATTTCATGTCACCTCATGTGATTTAACAGTGCTGTTGTTGAGCACAAGGCTTTCCACTTAAACACTAGAGAGTGGAAGACTACTGTAATTTTCTTAAATTGCACATGGCATTTGATGACAGAAACAGGAGTCAAATTATATTTAGGGGTACCTGGACCTGTGTAGTATAAGAAACTATTTAACAAAAATGAAAATATTAAATATTTAATTTCCACTGGGAAAAATAAGTGTGGCTCTCTCTCATCAAACGCACATAAAAAACAACATAATAACATTATATAAACTAAAATAATTGTTATGCAAAGATGGTGGCAAGATTTTGCTTAAAAGGCCTACATTTGCTTAATAGGCCTAAGTCACAGACAGTCAAGTCAAACAAGAACCTCCTGTTGTTTTAATGCATTAACAGCACAGCAGTATAAGATTTCAATCTTTCAAAATTGAATAAATTAAATCAACTCAAACTATAATGAAGACGGTTATATGAATACACTTCTTGTATACAGCTTGCCCAAACATAAATACCCAGTAGGGGCTAGACTTTAATCTAAAAAGAAAAACACACGTCACCTCCTGCTCCTACTCCCCTAATCATTTTATTGACATTTTCAATTTCATACAAAATTCCTGCATACAAGCCAAATTGCTGATCTGGTTGGCAAGAATTCAAGGTTGACCCTATGATGGTACTCTAAACACAAAACAAAACAAGTCTACCTGAATGACACATAAGCATTGTACTACGTGAACTGCATATGCGTTCGCACAATTGTATTTTTTTCACTTCACTAAAATGAAATCTCATAACATTCATGAAGTCTTGACATGCAATATACTTGTTCTTCTATAGCACAGCAAATTCAATCAAATCATACGAGGACAAAATGTGCATATGTATCCGTTTCATATGAATCTGTTTCTAATGTTTCATTTACTATACGTCATGCCAATGAGCTACACACATGTACGCACGCACACGCACAAGCACACAGGTCATTGGTCAAGCAAAACAGCTTGTCCATCTGAGGGTTACGCTTAAATATAATCACTGATTTTTCTATGTCCTATCCACTGCTGCACTTAGAGAACTGTTACTGTGCACACTAAAAAAACTATCTCTCTCTCTCTCTCTCTCACACACACACACACACACACACACACACACACACACACACACACACACACACACACACACACAGTTCAAATGTGACCTGTTCCGAAAAAATTAATCACTAAATTTTCGCACAATGTGTTTTATAGCAAAATATTAAATATTTACCTCAGACTCAAATCTCATTGAGGCAATTAGTGAGATATAAGCATGACCTCATAAGAGTTTAAGTATTAACACAATTTTGTCATGAAATGAAAAAATTGTTTAATTATATTTAGAATAATAAGAGTTCTTCTTATTGTTTAGTACAAATACTAGTAATATAAGACCTTTTACATTCATATCTCCACTTTTTTCACTTTCAAGTGCAGTTTCTAGAGATAAGAACTCCAACCAATCTTCATCTGAAATGACAACTTTTTAAACCTTGGCAGTCTGAAGGGCTGGCTATACTTCTTTTTGTCATATTTGAGACCCCTGTTAAGGTGTGTATAAAACATGTCTTAACACTACCATACCCTAGTCACTCGCACATGATTGAAACACCAGATTTTGCCTGTCTCATTAACTTGATATCCTTACACTCGGGAAAATCTCAACTAATTCCATATAAAACCACCTACTCAGTATGCTGGGATTATATTCTGACTTGCTCAGCAAGTGATCGCCAATCATGATTAAGGTGCATCTAGCAAGTATGAGAGCTGCCAGCTCATGGTATTTAATATACTTACCATCATCAATATGATAAAAATAATAATAATTTACCTGTATCAGAGACATCTACTGCCTCATCAACAATATGAATCTCTTGCACTGGAGTGGAAGCAGACGCGACACTGGCATCACCTTCCCCATCTTTTCCTTTAGCACCTCCCTCACTGGTAGCAACATCCTGATCCATGCTTGACATCTCTTCTCTTTTTTCTACACCTTGGTCATCTATGTTTTCTAACCTGCTGTTTGAAGTTCTGCTGTCAGTTTCTCCATGGCCACCGTCAGTTTGTTTGGCAACTCGAGACTGCAAAGGGCTGTGTTTGTCCAGATCATTGCTAGGTGTAATGGTGTCACTGTCAGATGGTATGGGGGACAACTCTCTGCTACTGCTGTTGTAACTGTTGTTAGGAAGACTGCTCATCTCTCTCTTGTAGAGATGGTTTTTAAATGCTACCTCCAATTATGATCCATTCTTACACTGAAATATGAGAAGAAAAACATAAGCTTGAAAAATCTGACAAAACTGGATAATTTGGAGTTGGTGCTAGTTACAACATGTGTTGTCCACTGTATCCAACATATAAGAGCGTAATTATATCGAGGCGCAGCTGAGATATAATTTGCTCTTGTATGTTGCATACAGTGGACAAAGAGTACTGTAGTTGTAACTGACTTATACCACAGCTGGCACTTCGGATAACAGAATGAACGCACCGAAGAGTACTAAAATACAGGCAAGCCTGTATGCAAAATACAAGTGCAATTATCCTATTGTTCGAATTGTCAGCTGTGGTATAAATCAATATACATGTACTATATATACCTAGAATGGACAGAGACCTTTTTCTATATATCTCTCTTGTTGAGAATGAGAAGCATTTCTCTTCTTGTCATCATACTCACTGATACGTCTTGAATTATTTACTAGTGTTTATTATGATCTGCCTAGTAAAGATGTGTGACAGTTACCTATATGGGTATATATATGTTCACAGCATGGGTGATTACATAGAACCTGCCAATGATCCCACTCTGCTGCTGTGGTGGGGTGAGATAGTTACATTACGCCAGACAGTCAAATCGGATGTTTTCCCACACTGGCACAGGGGCTCATAGTTTAATTTTGAAAACTACTTTAGAAGCCCCTTATACTTCCATCCCAAAGTGACAATGCCAATTTAACTTAATTCAACTTGGTCCTTGACCCTAACAAAAACTAACGTTACAAATCTCAACGAAGTCTCAAATATGCTTTTTTGTGTTGCTCACAATACTTACGTCACCGTCCGCATAAAACATTTCACACAACTTTAAAGTATAACACGTGAACAATATTTGAATAAATGTAAACTCGATACCGATGCTTGACAACCACCTGCTTCCATCTTGTGTTGGTTACGTAGTAAAACAAGACTAGAATAGCGTTTCCTTTTAATTTGGAGAGGAAAACTGTCAACAGTGAATTTCCACGTCAATGATTTAAAATTTTCTTTGCCAAAACTACGAGTTTATTTACAAAGTATAAATATTATAATATTATTTATTCCACAGCAATTCCTTGTTTTAATAGCAACACTTCAGAAGTACGATTGAAATGTTTGTGCAGACGACCTGGCCTCGTCTCAGAGAGTGCGCAAGGACTACAGAACTCCCTAAACCACTCAGTTACACAACTATTTTACCAGATGGAAGTTAATTATCAACATACGTTTTATCAAAAATTTTAATTAATTAAAAGTTTATTGTAATTTTAATTAGGCCCCTATAATAAAAGTCACGGTTTTAATAAGACCGCCCATCTTCTTAAAACAGAAATTAATTTAGGAAACAGACCCGTAGAAATAACATATCTGAATAAGTACCTGGGCATTCACCCTCTTTGGAAAATTATCTAACAGATGAAAAACCTCAAGGCCAATACCGCGTAATTTGCATTTGAAATCATATAATGCACGGCGTGTTAGACGTTATAGGCCTACTGTATCTTTACATACATAGCAAGATATAGGTATTTATTTATTTATTTATTTATTGATTTATTTATTGATTTATTTATTTAAATACTTATTGACAGATGAAGTAGAATGTACTTCTTTACAATCTAGCTATATTTTTAGAAACAATCAACGGAAATAAACTGCGTTTTAAGAGGCCTCTAGCTCAGTTTGATGGAATGAAAGCTAGGTCAACTCGTCAACAATTTTTGACCAAAATTCTTTCACAGATTCCCCTCTCTCTTTATAAATCACCTGTTTGCATCGTAAGTTGACTTTTTACAGCCACCCCCCCTACCCCAAATAAAAATAGGTGTAGGCGTAGAGGGCACTTGTGTATTTAGTAGGCCTATCGTTTACATTTTAATTGACACCAGAAAGCGTTTTTCAAGACCATAAATTTGTGAATGCCAGCCTGTTTTAGCAGGTTACTATACCAGACAACATGTAGGCTACTTCTGATAAAACCACTAATTTGAACCTCGTCTTCTTATACATATATGGTGAGAAACGCGTTCCCGTTAATTACGTGAAATCCCACAGGGTGCGATTAAGCACGTACAGGTGTAAAGACGTCGTACCTCGATGAGAAAAAGTTTCACAAAACGCGCTTTGCGCGCATGTGCAGTCGTTTGGCACGATACAGCGGACCCTGTGGTCACTGTGTAGTGAGTGTGCGATAATCGCAGGAGCCAACAAGTGGTGTCGCTCAAAATAGCCTACTTGCGCAATGTCTGATATTCCAACTTCACTGTAAGACCACACAAACCAAAGTGCAAGTCACAAACAGGGACAAACCAGATAGCTGAGCAAAGCTGTGTGTGCACGTTGCGAGACTTGCAAGACTTACATTTTAAACAATGGGTAAATATGTTTCAGATATTAATCACGCTTTAGTCGGTGTAGTTAATTATAATCTGCACTAATTGAAGTTGTGGCTGTATAGTTAACTGGTGTAACGTGACAGAATCCCACTTGTTGCACAGGGTCGGAAAGCTTTGTGGTTAGAGTGCTCGCCTCTGGAGCAGGAGGATGTGGGTTTGACCCTGTCCGGGGACATACCATGCAGCCCAAATAAACGGTACCTGCTGTCTCCCCCGCTTGGCACTCGGCACTAAGCGGTTGAAGCAGCTAGCAGGCCTTGTCTGGTAGTGGAGAAATGGTGCGTTTGCTAGCTTTGAGCGTCTGTGTATCTTCCTCAGGGAAGCGAGAGCGATAACTATACCTATTGCGCAACTGAGCCAAAATGACCAGGCTTCCTTTGAATTGTGAATTAAATAAATGTAACATCAATTATTAACTGTGGTGGTTGCAATATCTCAATAAAGATTACTATTATTTATATTATTCTTATATTGTTGTTATTATTATTCATTTGTACAGGTAAGCCCCACCCCACCCCCTCTAGAATTTGACCCACTTAATGTCATACTAACCCTAACCATTATAACTAAATGGAGGACAGACTTTCTGTTACAGTAAACCTCAGTATTGTTATACTGGTACTATGGCATCAACTTTGGGATATGGTTTATATCTGTTTAAAGATAATATGAGAGCTGAGTCCATCACAGAGGTGAACATTTGCTGTACATAATATCATTGGTCAAAGTTTTAACTTCTTGTCAAAACACACCATGGAAATATTTAACCCCCGACAGAATAAGCTTCCGCTATCAAAATTACGTCTACTTTTCTAAATTAATATATAAGTTTGCAAGTTCTTATTTACAAAACATCACTGGCTATGTTCCAACCTAAATTTTATGTGATAGATACAATACGAGTTGCCGAGCTGTACGTGAAATATAACGAATGTATTGGCGAGCCGCAGGTGAGACAATACACGAATAATTTCACGTACAGCTTGGCGACGAGTGTTGTATCTGGCTTAAACCACGGCCTCTGATTGGCTACTACACTAGTAGTGCAACAGACCGTGGAACGCACTCGTACATGACGTGTTTGTATGTCGAATACAGCACGGCCGAGTCTTTTGTTCTACGCGCTAGCCGTGGTTTAAGTTTAAAAATTGCGGTATTGTCAGATTTTTAGCATAAACAGGGAAATTGCAGCAGCGCATGAATCTAGATGAGATGCACTACTTTCCAACCCCGCTTAGGATCATCTGATATACCGGTTTATTCTGGATCTGTAGGTGCCGAGTCTGGTAGTTGGGTAGGCCTGAAACTATAGAATATTCCCAGAAATTTCAGCAGTTTTCCGTTTATCACCACTCAAATTACACTCTTCATGTATGTTTTGTGTTTGTTTAATGTCAGCAGAAACAAATATACCTAGAAATGTAGATGTAGCTGAAACCAAGTGGGCTTTAAGAGTGGATGTCATTGCGACAGAACCACATTTAAAAGCTACACTTAAATGGATTTTTTTAAAGAGAGATTGCGACTTTTAAGATTCCTTGTGAAATGCATCTAAGTGAAGGTTCCTAGCATTCTTTATTTTGAGCAATGTCAAATATTAGTTATTTAGAAAATATTAGGTATTCAGAAAATGCCCCTATAAAATTTCTGTCAGTGAGTTATGTACCCGTTACAAGTAATAAAGCAAGCACATTTGAAATTCAGATAGATGGATATTAGTTTCCATGACTCTGAAAAATTATTCAGTCCACACTCAGAATGTTTAATACAGGACCATGTGTTTACATTGTTAGATTTGTATTTATTACCTCCTATGCATGTTTTACTTCACATAAGCTGTTGTGATACATATAGGGATGTAAATTGATTTGTTAGTATCTAGGCAATATTCATATGTGTGAAAACCATGCCACAGACACCCTTAAATAATGTTTTCCATTTTATATAGAGGTGTATAGATGTCCTTATGTTAAAACACAAAATTGTGAGCAAAACATCTTATTAAATTCTCTAACTTCATGTATAAGCAAACAGCTGTTCCATTTCCATCAATTTAATGGATATAAGCAACCCAGTGTTGGATGTTACTGTGATGATGATCGTGGCTAGGCCAAACAAAACTGCCAATTTGGTTAACAAGCCCAACTGACTTTAATTTTACAGAAATATATTTTCTTTATAGAAAAAAGGCACAGTGAGTATTGCCTTGGTAAGTGGGGAAAATTTAACACAGTTCCGAGGAAAAACCTAGTTAATGCTGTTGTTTTTATGCCCAAACAATTTGCCCACATTGCTTGATTTGAAATCTCCTCTGCTTAGTGTAAAATACAGATATTATTCAGATTTTATTCAAATATCTATAGATATTATTCAGATATTATTCAAATTTTAAAAAAATACTGACAGAAATTTAATTAGTGCTATGCTCATTAAACATCAGTGTGTTTAAAAGACAAAAAAAGAATTTTGTTGCATGCCCACACAAAGCCCCCACTTGCTAACTAACTTATCAATTTTGTCTGCACCTCTTCAACCTTATATATCTTATCTAAAGACTTAACTAAATATACATTTGATGCTGATATTTACATAAACAAGTGGGGAGAAATTTTTCCAGCACCCCCTTTTGTAGTGTTAAATGAAATGCATTAAAGAATTGTCAATTTTTTTTTCTTCTAGAGCTGTTGACAATAATTCTTCAAATGCATGTATATTATTGGCAGGAAATGGTCTGACTTCAGTGTCCTGATCAATGACATGCTCAGTATATGTACAGTATATAAAGGTTATTGCCCTCAGCATCACGCCTCCTGTGCTCTGGTTTCATCATTTTTAGATCTCTTTTTTTATCTAAATTAATATTTATCAAGCCTTGACCTTTGCTGTCACCTGATGCAAGGTTGTCACATTATTAGTACCACCAGTTTTAGCATATGGGCAGCACTCCTGAACATTAGTTTTATTTCAATTGGCTATCCATAATTTCCGTTTTGCTATGGACTTTTTCCCATTGGATGGTTATAAATACACTTTGAAGTTGGAAGAGTGTGATGTATAGGGAATAATCCGGGTCTCGCTCACAGTGCGTGCCAATGCGTGCCAGAATATTCCGGGCTCAGCACTACTAGGGTTAGGTTAGAAAGCTTCGACCGGCTTCCACTGGTTTTAACTGGTTCCATGTCATGTTGGCAGATACAAGTCGCTTACCCCTTTCTTCCTAGACTACTAGGGCCTGTGTACCCATGTTGTGGATTTATGTCCCATATAATTACAACTTGATCCCACTAGACTTTTGGCTCTGTCTGTGCCTATGCCTAGGTGTTATGCTCATTGCAGTGCACCCTTACAATTTTTTAAAATATTAGATTCTGACCATCCCCCAAATTGTTTAAAGGAATAATGGGAAAAGTTACTATAGAAGTCTGACTCTAGTTACCAAAGTTTTTTTTTCTTTTTTTTTTTAAATAAATATGCAGCAAGTAAAAATAAAACCAAAATTGAAAAACTAAAAATCAAAAAGGATACAGCTGTGGTAATGCCAACAGTTCAAATAAATTACAACAAACTGAAGCCAGTAAGATTGTTATTGTAACTTATCAGGGCCACAGAATTAAGAAGACAAATTTTCAACGGGCATAATCCTTTATTTCTCCTAAATGCCAGACACTGCAGTGAACTAAAAACAAAAAACAAATTACAACTCATTGCTTAGCATACAAATTAACTCGTACTTTAAACACCTTTTCTGCTACTATCTATAGATACTATTCAGAGCTATGAAATATTTTACCTTCCAAATTGAACTGAAATGCATTACCACAAGATCATTTCAAGAATTCTTGTTTAAATTACTATGTTTGACCATGTACATCAATAAAACATGGTTAACAAATGTATTTAATAAATTATATACATAACTAGAAAAGCACTCAGAGAGCACAGACCTCCGCCAAGGTAGCAAAGTCTCCATCCAATGCCGTTTCACCCCTAAATTTTCGATATTTTTGTTTATTGATTGATTATTGATCCGGATAACCACAAAAAGCTAATCATCTGTTCCTTGGCCCACTTCTGACAGTTCCTGAAAATTTCATCAAAATCGGTCCGTAACTTTTTGAGTTATGTCGATAACAGACAGACAAACAAACAAACAAACGGGATGAAAACATAACCTCCTTGGCGGGGGTAAATATTTCACCCACCATTATATGCTTCTTTCCAATAAATTCTGCCACTATTATTGTGAGACTTACTGAAGACTGACCTAGACTGTCCCACTGCACACACTGAAGGGTGTGCACCCAAAAAAGTGTTCAATTATGAAATAAGGTGCAGTGGATGTACATGGTCAGCACACCCACTGCAATACTGACCACTTTGTTCTTACAGTTAAAGGTGATAAAATCTGATGAGAAATATGTGCATATTTAAAATCTATGTTACCTGAGACTGCCAAGCTTTAGAAATTATATTTCCCAAATTCAATATGCTGATCATTGTGTCAACGTATTATTATTCTTATCATTATATTTAATATCTGATATTTTAACATATTTATTATGAATTGTAATTGATTGAAAATTAAAGTTGAATATTAAAAAATTGATATTTTATGGTACTGTTAATTTGGCAGCCCAAATTATAAGAAAGAAAAAAACATATCCAGCTTTACCTTTCACTTATTCATATTGCAGCCTGTCAAGAAGTAGGTCCAGGGTATAAAAGCCCCCTTGATGCAATGAGGAATGCTCCGCGGGAAAAGATTGTCTATGTGCCTTGCATTCGTAGAAACACCGCAACAACTGGACCCGATTATTTGGCCACTGTGGATATTGATCCTCATTCAAAGAATTACTGCAAAGTAAGTGCTAACCCTAATTTGGATAGCTTTTCTGGGTTATGGTGCATGTACCACCCTATTGTATGTTTAAATGTATATATATTCTCTTTAGTATAGTTATAGCTTTTACAGAAATTGGGTTTGAACCAGAAAAACAGAGCAAAATTATTATTATTAATATCATTCTTATTATTGGTAATAACTGTAGTTAAATCTTTGTTTGAATTTTTAAAGGCACTTTACACAACTTTGGTACATTGTATTATTTATTGAACCTGCAGGTTATCCATCGCCTGGACATGCCCTACTTAGGAGATGAGCTTCATCACACTGGCTGGAATGCCTGTTCAAGCTGCTATGATGATCCCACGAAGAAACGAAATCGCCTGGTTATGCCTTCTTTGATGAGCACTCGCATTTACATTGTTGACACTGACACTGATCCTGTTCAACCCAAAATTTACAAGGTATTCTTTCTTGTTTGCTTTTAAAAACTTAAAACCCTTTTAAGCCTGTAAAGTGCGCATGCTTTATTTGATTGCAGTTCAGTTTTATAAAATTTTGTTTGGTTTTGTCAGCATGAAGTTTCATTTCGCTGCAGTGTAGTATTTTTTTGCCTGCATTGAAGTTAGTTACATTTAAGTAACATCATTTGCTAAAGGTACCATCTAACAACCAGAGGCCCTTCTAGACGTTCTGGCAATTTCAAAAGTGGTTGAGGGACCTCTTTGTGATTGGGGATGATTTAGCAGAACACGCTCCTTGCCAGACACACCCTCTGTATTGCAGAGTAGGAATGTTTTCACAACCGTGTGTCAATTGTGAATTATGCTAGTTAATTATTAACAGATTTCCCACAACCTTCATCCAGCAGACAAATGACATTGATTCACCGTTGAATCAACGTTAATTTTGGTGGATCAACGTTGAATCAACGTAGAATCTGGGCACCCATTATTCATGTAAGTCATTTGGACAGTTGATTTACTCTTTGGGATTGTTTTGCTATATTTACTTGTTAAGATGTGTTACTCAGATCTTGTTTCAACCCCATATTTGTCGGAAAGGGTTAAAATTCCTTTGGTTTGATAATTTACATTTTGGCAATAAAATAAAGAGCTTTAGAAGAATACTAAGTCTTTGTCATCACTGCCTTTGTTAGCAGTATGCCTCCGGGTATACAGAAATGCCTGCATGGTCTCAACACGGCACAGAAGCCACCATTCTTATACTAATAGTTGTGTATATCCATTGGGGATTCTGTATTGCTCTCAAGATAAGGTCCAGCTTTAGCTGAGTGATAACAACCAACCCAGCCTTCTCTGCTGCTGTGATTTTTGGTTTAGGGGCAGGGAAGCCACATGAGAGTTGACATACTTGATCATCTCAAATCCCACAAAAGTCCTTCAATCGCTTTTGGTTTTAGAAGTGTTAGAAAAGCTAGAAGAAAATGATGGTTTGTTTTAAACATATGATTTATAGATTGTGGAACCCGAAGAGGTTTACCAAAAGACTGGTCTTGGAAATCCCCACACTGCCCATTGTTTGGCCAATGGTCAAGTTATGATAAGCTGTTTGGGAGATCCAAAAGGAAATGCCAAAGGTTTGTTACAAAAGCTGTCTTCTAAGTTAATAAACAGCATGGCTTTTCTGGCAGATGCATTGGACTGCAGTGCTAAAATTTCCAGTGGTGTTCAGTATAAATCATATTGTCTAATTTCTTTTCTTTCTAGTGTAAAGTGTATAGTTCAGATTGTGTTAGCTTTGAAGCCATTATTTCCTTTGTTGCATAACCATAGATGTTGTTGATAAGGCTATTTGATTTCGAGCAAATCAGATTTTGGAGAGATTTGGGTTGATTTACTAATATCAGAGAGAACACATGTTGTTTTGTAGACCTCATTGAAGTGATATCATCCCAGTTGCAGGTTGGTATCACTTTTCTGAGGTCTGCAAAACAACATATTGACGTATGAGTCTATAATTGCATGTTTTAGTATATTATCTAATACTTAAATGTCAGTGTTCTTCAAAATAACATTGAAAGATGCTTTTATTTGACATTGTCATTCTCTGATTAATAAATTGATTCATTTTCTTTCAGCTGGTGGTCAAAAAATTGTTGATGTCATTGTTCAATATTATGTTTGATGATGACATTGGCCAATTTGTTTTTACCAGACGTCATATCCTTGGATATAAGATCAAAATCCATGCTGATTTTATAATATATGATAATAAAAGAATATAATGTTTCTTTTTCGTGTTCATTGAAAATGTTTCAGGTGGCTTTGTCATCTTGGATGGATGTTGTGATTTTGCTGTACAGGGGAACTGGGAAAAGCCTGGAAACACCACTGAATTTGGCTACGACTTCTGGTATCAGCCAAAATTTAATGTTATGATCAGCAGCCAGTGGGGAACTCCTAAAGTACTGATGAATGGATTTAATCCAGAAGATTATGAGAAGGGTAAGGTTAGACATGTAAAAGGAACAGAAAAATGCTTCAAAACAGGTCTACCTCACTACCAGACAGCTGTAAAGCTGTTTCCACACAATGTTACCAAGGCACGAGCAAAAGAATAAAATGAGTCATTGTCTGAAGTGGTTTATATACATTACTGGGAATCCATGCTCTCTATATACAATAGAAATCTATTACAGTTATCAGAGGAAAATGTTTTTAAGAGTTAACAGGATCTTATAACTGCTGATATTAAATCAAAAGTGTCACCAAGCAACAGACAGTAGATCGAGATTGGTGGGCTTTTCTTTTTTATGGGCCTGTGCCTCAAAGTTTCTGTCATTTTAACCATTTAGTATATCACCAAAATGAGACATAATGAAACAAAACCAGCATGTCACTAGCCCCTGATGTAATCACATGGTCAGAAATAAAATTAGGAAAAATATGTAAAAAAGATCTGAATTAACAAATGATTTACAATGTTGCCTCGTATATAAATACATATATATATGCATTTCCCCACTTCTTGACAAGGTCATTATGGTCACAGTATTAATGTATGGGATTGGGATAATCACATTCTCAAGCAGACTATTGACCTGGGGAAGGTTGAAGGGGCCATACCCTTGGAAGTGCGCTTCATGCACAACCCAGACAGACCAGAGGGCTTCGTTGGATGTGCCTTAAGCACTAATGTGTTCCGTTTCTACAGGACTGAGGTAATTTTCAGCTACCTGATTTTCTGTGTGTTTTTTTTTTTTTTTTTTTTTTTTTTTTCACATTTGATTGAAATTGGCTTTGCGATGTGAGAAAAAGTGTTAGTCATTTAGTGATACTAGTAATCTGTTTCTGGTAATTTAGATTTACACTTCTGTAAGCTACTTTTATGATCCAACTAATAGATGAGTGGTTGATAAACAACCGCTTCTCTTGTTCAGGTCAGAAGTGATCAAAATGCACATTAAATGACTGTAATCATGATCAATTTATTCATTTTTAGGCCCCAGAAATGATGTTCTTCTTTAGCACAACCTTTTTTTCTTTCTTTATTATGTCCCCATTTTAGAGAGGAGATTGGGCTGCAGAAAAAGTAATTGATGTCCCATCTAAGAAGGTTCAGGGTTGGGCGCTGCCTGAGATGCCAGGTTTGATCACAGATATCCTCCTGTCCATGGATGACCGCTTCTTGTACTTCAGCAACTGGTTGCATGGAGACATTCGTCAGTATGATGTCACGGACACCAGGAACCCAAAACTGGTCGGACAGGTACTTTTTACACACACACACACACGCACACACACACAGTTACAAATCAAATGTCTTCATACATAGCAAGTGCCACACATCATTTGAAATCTAGATAACTTCTTTCTTTTCATCTGATAGGTGTGGCTGAATGGAAGTATCTGTAAGGATGGGCCAGTCAAAGTTTTAGAGGACAAAGAATTGAAGGTAGGTATAAAACTGAAGTTCGAAGTGTTCATGGAAACGTTATAGTAACGGCATGTTTCAAAGTATAAAAATTGATGGCACAACAAAATTTGTGAAAGCTTTTTCTGACACCTTTCAGCCTTTATATAAAGCCTTTGCATCCTGAAGTATGACATTGATAACGTTATTTTATAGTCCTTGCAAAAAGCTTTTACAACTTTGGTGATGAGCATCAGTTTCAATACTTTGAAATGTGAACGGAAACTAACGTGATGCATATGTAAATGACATTTGTCATGTTCACAGAAACTGAAAGATTTGATTTCACGCAGATACAGTGTTTGGAGTAATGACAGAAAAAGCTTGCTGAAAATTGCCATTTAGAGTATAATATGTACACATTGTGTCTGCACCTGTAACCTAGCTTTCCTGGTTTAGTTCTTATAGGCACTCACAATGCAGTGGGTCCACAAAAAAACAGGGGTGCAAGAAAAATCTAACCCTGCTACAAGAAAGTAAAAGAAAGATACTCAATATTTGACCAAGTCCCCCCGCCCACCCCAAGCTATGCTGGTTTCTTTTTTCCTCTTTTTCTAAATTCTAACCTAAAAAAAATTCTATATTTTGTTGTGATTTCTGTGCACAGGAGCAGCCAGAGCCTCTCTACATGAATGGAAAGCGCGTGCATGGTGCACCCCAAATGATCCAACTCAGCCTGGATGGAAAACGACTGTATGTCACTACTTCACTGTACAGTGGATGGGATAAGCAGTTTTATCCAGATATGGTTGAGTAAGTTTTATTTATATTTTAAGAATTTGAGAGTTTTCTTTGAGGAATTGATTTATGAATTGGATTTTTTTTTCTTAATTTTACTGAATTGTTTGTACTTGTGTGAAAGGGCTGATGTGACAGCACTACTGATAGTAGCATCACAACATCAAAATTAGTTTGAATAAGTCTATCATGGTCTCATTCATGGATTTATATTACAGTTCACATATGATAATTATAAAACACAAGCAGAAATATTTTCATACCCTTAGTTTATGGACATAAGCCTTCATCAGAATGATGTGAATAGATGTTGTTACTCACTGACAGCAGGCCACCCATGAATAGGGATGAAGGTGTCGAACTACCTGACATTTATCAGAGGGTCCTGGCCGCTATAACACCTAGCGGTCAGTAAGTACTCACATCAGTCTGATGAAGGCCTAGTCCAGGTTGTTTGTTAGCTAACGATACAAAAGTATTTCAGCTTATGTTTTATAATTGTCATATATGATCTAAGTACCAAGCTAATAAACATTTTTGCTCATTTATATGATGGTTATTAAGTGGATATATTTCACCACTTTTATAATGTTAGAATTTTCCTGCAGGCATGGTTCCAAGATGCTTCAAATTGATGTTGACACAGAAAAAGGTGGACTGACCCTCAACAGAGCATTCCTGGTGGATTTTGGGCAAGAACCTGGAGGCCCATCCCTGGCCCATGAAATCCGCTATCCTGGTGGCGATTGTACATCTGACATCTATTTGTCCACCACTATGGGCAAACTGTAAATGAGGTGCATCTGGCAAGGTGCATACTTAATATAAGGATCCCATGTGTCAGATTTCTGTGGACTTATAGCTTGCATTTTTATTTTTAAAGGAATTTCAATTGAATTTTATCAGTCACGTAACAAAATTCGTTATTTGCCAAAATCAAGAAAAATGTTCTTAAAAATATAATTCTTAAAAATTCTAATCAGAGGGGATTATGTGGTATTATGCAGATGTGAACTAAGAATATACATTAGTCTGAGATATATTTTGCACAAGATTACTAAGAATGCATATATAAATGTCATATATAATTTTATAAGATACTGGTACAATGGGAATCAACTGACATAGCCTAAAATGAAACATTTATCACTGTGTGATTTCATACAAGACTATATTAAGTCTGAGAATCCATGTGAGTTGGGGTTTTAACTCTTTACCAATAAGTGTCTCTCTGCTTCACGAGTCCTTCTAGAAAGTAATACAGAAGAGACATCAGCAACATGGTGAATTCATATCTTTACGCAATAGACTAGAATTTGACAGAACCAGAGAGTAATCAATATATATATATATATATATATATATATATACATATATACATATATATACAAATTTTGCCAGCTTTTGCATGTTGCCATATATCACAATCAAAAGAGTACAGTTATTTTTGCCCACACTCTCCTCTAAATCCTGCAAAAGCTCACTCAATTTTATGCTAAGTTGCAAGACTTTGGGCCATCTCAGATTATTTCTATTGATTGAAACATGATGACAGCAAGACACTGGAAACTATTTTTAGGGTAATATTTTTTGGTGAAGGTCGAGTGGCATCAGATCCAAAGATTCTACAAGCTATTCACAACTTTGCCATTAGCTCTCACGGTTCTTATACTTGTAGCATAGGCAACTATTGTTCCCATTACGCATAAAAAAGATTTAAAGAATTTATATAAAAGAGATATTTTAGATTGTATATTTTTTGCCAAATATTTGCTTTGCTTCCTTTTGGTGTGTGGATGGAGGAATATAATTAAAAATAATTATGCATAGAAAAAAAACTGAATTGGATACTTTATTGGAATTATTAATGGCCAAATGTATGTACTATTTCAGAAGTACTTATAGTATATTCTATTGATATTATTGAAGTGATTAGCCAGTTTTAACTACCCAGAGCAATATTGGAAATTTAAATGCCGTCAGTCATAATTTAGACGCACCCTTTCATACCAATTGTTCAAAGATCACAATAAATCTATATACATGTCGAATTAAATTACTTATGTCTTACTGTTATGAAGTTGAAAGAAATCTTTTACACGCAGGCACTGCACATGGAAGTCTAAGAATTCAATTATGTATTAAAGGTGCTTTCTACAGGATTTTCTGGATACAAAATGGTTTTTAGAAAACTACTAAACTTGACTCAAATTTATTTTAGACACCTGAAAAATCAAATACAGGTCATTGCAGAAGAAGGAACATTAGGTTTTCATTTCACAGTGCAATTACATGTATACATTAACTATTGGGTTATTATAAAGTCCTGTAAAAAAAATTGGGAACAATCTAAAATATTTCTTTCCAAAGCAAAAAAAAAAAAAGTCAAGTTGCAGGATTCTACCCTGGAACTCGCTTCATCGGTCTGGTGATGTGGCTGCTGAACATTGGACTATTTATTTATTTATTACTAAAACCACCTTAAAAGATGAGTAAAAAAAATTAATATATGTCTAAAATAATACAATAAAAACAGTAATTAAAACGATTTTAAGAGCAGTCCCGCCAGCACATATTCTTTTGAGAGTCTGTTCTGATAGCTGGGGCTGTTTACCAAAAATCTCAGCGTATCAACCAGTCCTGCCGGTGCATGCAGGTCCGGGCCAGCATTCCGGATCCCCGACCCACTCAGACATAAGATCGGATTCATACCGTAGGAAACAATCCTCTGGAGCAACGACCCCTGCACTATGGAACGATTAAGCATAAAATGAGACAGCTGATGAATGGTTGACAGTTGGCTGTCAATAACGTCTTTTTGCTCAAAGCAAGAATCGATGCCATTGGTTCATCACTTAAAGAGCTAACCCTCTTTTTTTATTTCTCACCCTGATCAAACATGTATCCTGGAATCCCTTAATATGGATCATTTGACGAGTAAACAACAAGCACAACTACTTTTTAGTAATCATCTTTATTGGATGTTATTTTTAACCACTAAGTGACACACAACAAAACAAAAAGTGAATTAGTGATATTTATGAATTGAAACTTTTCTGATTCAATTACCTAGAACAATTTAGAGGCTGAGGAATAGTTTTTGTACTACAGAATGTAATAATTTATTCTTATTTAGGAGTGTTCAGTTTCATGTCAATTTTTTCTCCATTCAAATAGCTTGAAGTGTTAAAACAATCTTCCACCTCAAAGGTGCGATAGAATGTTTGTAAACTGTGCTGTAATCCATCACATGTACATCTTCAATCAATCTGTAAGATCTGAAAAGACGAAAGGCATATTTCAAGAAACTATACTGACAGTAGGTAATAAGCGGGAATGAGAAAGTGCCATGTTCTTTCATATCTACTACCCTCTACCAGGGCCACAGATTTACTTTTCACAGGATATTCAAAGATATGTCTTAAGATAAATAGACAGTCATTTTACTATCTCTGACCCTGTAATGAAATCTCTAGGTTGATTACATGGCTGGTAATTGTTTGCATTACTGCTCAGGCACTGGCATTTAACAGACCCAGGCTAAGTCCCTTTGACAGCAATCAAGACAGTTAATTGCTGATTTAAATCACTTGCTCTTTTGTGACAGATAAAAAAAGCCCTTTCTGAAACGCTTGTTAGTACATTTTGAAGTTAAATGAGGAATCTCCTTAGTAGCTCCCTAAATAGCTGGTACAATGCCACATGAGCGCGGGCAGATTCAACTGCTTCCAACTGGCCAAAAGTCACAGGGTGGATTTTCCCATTTTTCCCTATATAATCTGCCACCCTGGTAGAGGGAACATATCTACTACGTGTGCTAATACATGAAAGATGTTGACTGTAAAATGCCATTCAAACAACACACCTACCCTCTACCAGGGTGGCAGATGTCATAGGCAAATTTTCAAAAAGCCACCCTGTAACTTTTGGCCAGATAGAAGCAATTAAATCTGCATGCCCACAGATGGCATCGCATCCGCTCTGTAGAGTGCTACTACTGGAGATTACTCAGTTCAACCTGAAATAACAAGCTATTCAGAAGGGGCTATTTTTATCTGTCGCAAAAGAGCAAGTGATTAAAATCAGAGCAATTAACTGTCTTGATTTCTGTCAAGGGGACTTGGCTTGGGCATGTTAAGGGGCAGTGCCTGAGCAGTTGTGTCATGTAATCATCCTTGAGATTTCATTACAGGGTGATAGAGAACCAAATAACCATCTATTTAACTAAAGACATATCTGTGAAAATCTTGTATCAATCTGTTGCCCTGGTAGAGGGTACAACACATCCACAAGGTCTCTCAAATATTTTTTCAACCATTTATCTCTGCAAGTTGCACATTGCTGTCCAGCATAAAGCTAACCATCTGTTGTCAATAGCAGTTGGAATATAAGGAGAGATCCATCTGCTTGTCTACCAGTTATGCTGCTGTGAAATAATACATCCCAAGTAGACCAATTGACTTTCATCAATATCATTCAAGATGCAGGGCATGGGTAGATTCCTGCTCAAAAATATACTGTTGAATTTCTGTTCCTAGAGCACTTGGGCCAAGCCATTTCCATTCCATACCCTATTTTGTACAAGTTTATTTTTGGAAAGAAACAAATTTCAACATGCTTCTTACATTCAGAAGTCCCTTATGACTGTCTTCAACTGATGTATGATTTTACGGTAGCAGAACTGGTAAAAAAAATCTTTTCAGCAGCATGCGACTTGAAGAGGTGAAAGATGATTATAAGGCCGCATTCACATCGAGTTGAGCCATGGCTCTACAAAGCCACAACCTAAATATGGCGGACGTACATGAAAGGAAAACCGCCTAATCTTTTAATAGTCTCCCCGCCTCTCACAAGCCTCCCCATGTGTCGTCCCAATGGAGCTGAGATGATTGTACCCCCGCAGGGACGACGCATGGGGAGGCGTGTGAGAGGCAGGGAGACTATTAAAAGATTAGGCGGTTTTCTTTTCATGTACGTCCGCCATATTTAGGTCGTGGCTTTGTAGAGCCATGGCTCAACTCGATGTGAATGCGGCCTAATAAAAAGATTGGAAAGCCATAGGGATCATTCCCACAGATATTTGGATCAATCTATCTCCCTGAGGAGTCTCACTAAATTGCTATCAGATTTACCAGCTTAAATGTCTGTCGCGCCTAGTAAAGCTGTTAGGGAGTAATTATCCCCTAGCTGAATCGGTAGGCGTGACAGACATTTAAGCTGGTTAAGTTGACAGTATTTAGTGAGACTCCCCAGGGAGATAGATCGATCCAGATGGATCAAACTAGGGATGAGAACCCAGTCATAGTATCAGGCCAAATGTGTTGGCTGAATGGCATTTGTATTAATATTTTTCATGTGTAAATAAGTATAGTACATATCAAAAACCTAAATAAAAGTATTTAGGCATTATTCATTCTGCAAATCTAAATTAAACAAAAATACTGAGGCTCTTTAAATTCAATGATTCAAAAACCCTATAAAAATTAACTCTACTTTGTAAAGCAAAACATTGTATGTTTATTTTCACAACATTTTAAATAAATCAATAAAGTTATGTTCTCACTATCACTCCTCTTCTTCCAAATGGGTTAAATAAGTGTAGTGTAAATAAAAATTGGTAAGATTCAACCCAGATGAAACTGTCAAAATCAAACCAGCAGCAAACTTCCACTTGCTTATTTCTCTCATAGGTAACATTTGTGACTGAAGAGAAAATTTGTTTGAATTAGAAACTAAATAAATGAGGTGCACAGCACCTATTTAAACTACTTAAGTCAAAAACACAGCGTTTTTGTAGCACCCCCATCCCAACCATATAAATCTAATATAATTCAATATCTTTTCTGACTAAATTTGTGTGATGACTGAACAATGTCTCTGCTACTCAAAAATTTGTTTGGCAATCAATTTACTAATTTAAAGATTTTTTCACATAAAACTTTATATCTTTAAAATACCATAAGTGCCAAGGTTATCGCTACTTAAGGTAAAAACTTGCTGTAATCTCATGGGTTTAAGAACTGGAAAGTTTATTTTAAAAAGATAATAGTAAATTTCCAAACTAATTTCGTTGAAAAGCAGAGACACTGACCAAAGTAATGCTAAACTGAATTTGGAATAGCACTAAAAATTAGATAATCACAGGGTGGGGGGAATACTGCAAAATTACTAAAAACGCCTCGGTCAGTTCGGGCAAGGAATACGTGACAAACAGAATAATGCATTTTATTTCACACATCGCATATCAACAGCTATTTACTAATACAACGAAATAAAAAGATCGTACACGTACGCCAATACAATAAGGTTTTATGCTTTTAAAAGATAAAAAATACAATTAGGAGAGTGAAAAATGTCAGCTAAGTGAACAACTAGAGTCTACGTTTAATACATGTAAAACTTCTAACTTATATTATATTCCTCTTACTTTCATTTATTCACTACTTACAGAATCAGTCCATCCAGGATTTGCTTCATCGTATCTCCTAAACTTTTTATCTTTTACGGGATTCATTACCTTGTTACCTCGCGTGGGCACTCTTAGTACTTTCATGTAATTTGTACCAATTCTCCTTGCAAGCGCTAGGGTCGCCATTTTGAGCACACACTGAGAAGATCCCGTATGTAACAAACTGGGCCACATTACGAAACTAGGTCACGCGGCTGACCTTGAGATGTTACAACTTCTTGTAATTGTTAGTTGATTAACTGAGAAAGAAGTACACCGTTTTGTATTTTTATATTATCATGAGAGATTTGAAAAATAAATCAAATCTTTTCGTTTACAAATATTGCCCAAAAATTATAATTTTTTAAAAAGATAAATTTAAAATTTACAAAACTAAACCCAAAAGAATCTAATCTGTTTTCACATGTTCAAAATGTGTACTGTACATGTAGTACTGTAGTGACTCGGTCATGATATATTAAGTTGGCATATTGACATCTTTATAAACATTTAAATGTAACTGAAGGGGCTTTACGTCATGGCTTAAACGTAGGTACCTCAGAAAAACGCCCGAATAAAAAAGATTATTGTAAAAGCACTTAAAAGTGTATTAGATAACAGGGTTTTCTGTTATAACCTTGGTTATAACAACTGAAAAACCGTGCTTTCATGGGGTGTGACTGAAATGCGCAATACACTGCAATACAGCACAACACAGCGCAAATATATGTATACACTTGATAACACAAGTCCAGTTGCAAGTAAACACAGGAAAGGGTAATCTCAAGTAAAATAGGGTAATATAAAAGCAAAGTATAGTACATAGTAATTAATATTGCTGATACAACTTTTTCATTGTTTGGTCAGCCGCCATGTTGGCGAGTAGCTCTTCTTGGCCAGTAATATATCCAAGAAGAGCCACTCGCCAACATGGCTGCCAATCGGACAATATAAAAGTCTTGTTGACTTATTAAGTTATATCAACGATATTACTTACCTAGTTATATAATTGTTTTTATATCACCCTACTTTGCTGGTAATAGTCATTTCTTTTGTGTAATTGCAACTGGATTTGATTTTTGAAGTTTATTGCACTGTGTTGCGCTGTATTGTGGTGTATTGCGCAATTCAGTCACACCGCTTTCATGTGTAGTTTGACATTTAATTCTGACATAATTTTTGTACCACAAATAATAAAAGTTCATAATGCTTCTTTATATCCTTAACTTAGAGAAGAATTTTATCAGCTGTGTTATCGTTATAAGAATTAAGTAATTTTTCTTCAGTCAACAGCTTAATATTAAAATAGTTTTTACCTTCAATATTTCAATGCCCAATTTTTGTCCTGAGTGAAAATATCACTCAAGTCTTATTTAGTTATCAAAACCTGACAAGGCAGCAAAGATGGCAAATGTACAGGCAAAAAGCAGAAAATAATAATGCACAAAATATATAGCTAGGATACTCAATTCTGATGCAATAATACGTTCGTTATGCTTAACTGCACAGTCAACATCATTTTAATCATGCACAACAGGTAATACTGATGAAAGTAAAAGCATAAAGCTTCAGTCCCATGAGAGTTCAAGTTAACACTCAGAAAATCTGTGAAAGTGAATAATGAAAATTTCACAAAAAATGCATATATATAAATTTAAAATAAAGTGATAATCCAATAGAGCTGATTTTCTCATGGGGCTGTAGCGATAGTCCGAAGGTTCAATAGTCCGAAGGTTCATTGGTCCGAATGTTCACTATAGAACCTTCGGACCAATGAACCCTTGATTAAAAAATTCATGAAAATGTTACCACTTTTTGGACCAATGAACCTTCGGACTATCGAAACGCCCCCTTTTCTCATTTGAGCTGAATGTCAATCCTAAGAATCATTCTTGTAAGTTAAAAACAAGGCAGCAAAGCTGTCAAATGTACAGACAAAAAACAGAAAATAAAGTTGCAAAATAGGCCATTTTGTCAATTTTGATGCAATAATAAATAATGCTTATAATAGCACTGTCAGTCAACACTGAATTTTAATCATACACAACAGGTACCATGGTCAATAACAGGAGCGAACCCAGAGATATTTTCTGACAGTATTCCAAAGTATCTATGTTGATCCATCCCCCATTTTTATGGTCTTCCAACAGAAAAAAAATAGATACCAGTCAATATAAACTTAATAACCTGACCGTCTTCCGGAAGACCCAGAAGATGGTCTCAATCCACCCCATCAATAAGATTACAGTTTCAGGACCATGAATTCACATGATGAAAGTCTCAATTATTGAAAAATGATGACAGTGCATAAAATAATATTACATAATGTTTAAAGACATAAAAAAACAATACAACTGCTTATGTGGAAATACAGAGCCTCAGGCGGATGAGACTTAAAAGTCACAAATGCCAGTGTTTGAAAATTAAAAAGGAAAACATAACAAAACTAGAAAAGCACTCTGAGAGCGCAGACCACTGCCAAGACAGCAATTGTTGATTATTATTGATTGATTATTGATCCGGACCACCACCAAAAACTAATCATTGTCCTCCTTGCCCACTTCTGACAGTTCCTGAAAATTTCATCAAAATCGGTCCGTAACTTTTTGAGTTATGTTGATGACAGACAAACAGGGGTGAAAATATAACCTCCTTGGCAGAGGTAAATATAATTCCAATGAAGCTGCTATTCAAACTTTTAATCTTTGAGTTTGATAATAAGTTTTTAATATATATATATATATATATATATATATATATATATATATATATATATATATAACTTATTTGCAATATTAAACAAAATTTACCTGCATAATTATCACTGCTTACTTATTATTAATCTAGCAGAGAGCTTAACCTTTGGGAGTTTACAGGGAAATATCAACAAGTGTGCTTTATGTAATCTCATTTAATGGCCTATTAATGACTTTATAACTCTGAACTTAGCTAAGTGATACCCAAGGGAAATTTACAGACTGACCCTCTCAAAGATCTTTCAGGCCCATAAGTCACATCTTAAGAAAAGCACATAACAATAATGCACAAAATAGGAGACTACCAATTCTGATGCAATAATACATTATGTTTAACTGCACAGTCAACATCAAATTTTAATTATGCACAACAGGTAACACCAACGCAAGTAAAAGCATAAGGCTTCAGGCCCATCAGAGTTCAAGTTTATACTTTGAAAGTGCCAGAATGAGAAAAATGAAAATTTCACACAAAATTGCATGAATTCAATGATAAAAGATAACCCAATTGAGCTGGCTTTCTAATTTGAACTGCATGCCAATCCTAAAAATCATACTTGTAAGTTAAAAATAATAATAAGTAACACAGTTTTCTTTTCATAATGTTTGCAGTAGCACTGCAAAAAGATTTTTGTCAATTTTGATGTAACATTACATAATAAATTATATAATAATTATCACCAATTTTTGATTATTGACTTTAAATAGCATGGGCATTTAGAAAATTTGATTACTATTCGGCTTCATGTCCATGGGAGCTCCGAGTCCCACAATGAATGTGCCAACACGATAATAATGAATTTTTCACTAAAATGTATAACTTCCAGAAAAAGAAACCAATTAGACTGCTTTTCCAACTCAGGCTGCATTTTAGTCCTGTGTTTCTTTTTTGAAAGTTTGACAGTCATAAGTAACACGGTTTTCCCATAATGGCCATCATGGCAGCAGCACCAAAATTGTGTTTTCTTCTATTTTGATGCAACATTACATAATGCTTAACAGCATAATGACCATCAATTTTTAATAATAATATATACGTATCATGGATTTTCAGAAAATGTGACTAGCATGGGTCTTCAAGCCCGTGGAGGTTCTAAGTCACACCTTGAAAATGCCAATATGTGAAAAATGAAATTTTCACAAAAAACTGTTTAACTGCCAAAAAAATTTACCAAACAGACTACATTTCCTACTGAAGCTGTATTTTAGTCCCATGTTTCTTTCCTGTAAGTTTGAGAACAGTAAGTGACATGATTTTCCTTAAGTGCTCATTTTGGGAGCAGTGCCCAAAATAGGGGTTTCTTCAAATTTTAATGTAACATTACATAATGTTTAACAGCATAATGACCATCAATTTTTAATAATAGAATATTAGTAACATGGACATTCAGAAAATGTTACAAGCAAAGGTCTTCAGGATCATAGAACTTCAAAGTCACATCTTGAAAATGCCAAAATGCAAACAAGACAGCACTTTTCTGAAATGGGTTTATTTCCATTTTTAACACTTTTTAAACATAAAACAAAATTAACAGTTTACTGCCATTTTTATATGACCAACTAAGAAAATTGATGAGATGGGAAAAATATCAACAGAACAGTATTAAATGTCCAATTTCCTCCATTCTGAGATTCTGAACATAGTGGAGGATTGAATCTGACAAACTGCAATGATATGTGTTTATTTCCATTTTTGACACTTCATTACACAATACATGATAGCAAGTTTACCATCATTTTTACACAATCAACTAACAATGTTGTAAAGATGCAGGAAATGTCAAACAAACACTTTTACCTATCTTATTAATTCAATAATGAGACTGTTAACATGCCTAAGAATTGAATCTGAGGAAATGTGAAAAAACAGCATAACTTCTAAAATAATGGCCGGATTATGCTTATTTTTGAACTCAACCTGCGTTTTAGTAAGATTGACCACTCCTGTGAGTACAACAACAATTGACCCATCTGTTTTTCTTATATTGTGTTATCAGTGTTGCATATATGCTGAAAAAAGTGAAAAAACAGCATAACTTCCATAAAAGTGGCCCAATCAAGCTGATTTTCGAACTTGACCTGCGTTTTATGAATATTCATCAGTTCTGTAAGTTTCAAGCCAAAAAATAAAGCGGTTTTTCACTTATCGTGTTATCGGTGCTGCATATATGCTGAAAAAAGTGAAAAAACAGCATAACTTCCCTAAAAGTGACTCGATCATGCTGATTTTCGAACTTGACCTGCGTATTATGAATAAGTTTCAAGCTGAAAGAAAAAATGGTTTTCCACTTATCGTGTTATCGGTAAAAGTGCACGGCGACGACGACGACAGACGCAGGTGATGGCTATATGTACAGACACATCTAACCCTTACCTCTTACCAAATCTCTTACCCTAGGGGTCTAAATCCTCGTGACGCTGTGTAAAGCCATTTTCCGTCTATTCAATTTGATCTTTAAAGATGCATACAAAGTCAATTTTTTGTCACAAAAACCAACCAAATGCCAGCATGTAGTTTCAAGTAGTATATAACTAAGAGTCTATAGCTCTTTTATGGCTGATCGAGTGATATATTCAGTTTATCCCTTGGCATGTTGAATTTATTTGAGTCGTATAAGAAACTAGTAGAAGTGGTTAAGATGTGTTACAAGGAATCCACACTCCACAGATGCTCGGTTTGTAACTTTAACTAGCATTTAATTATGGTTATCCCAAGTGTATAAAACGACTGCATTCGAATGACTTGAGAGTACTGTTGATCATTCCATATGAGGTCCATGTTATTTGTGAAATTCAATTCATTTTATTAAACCGTTAAATCATTTTATGAAAACAACAACAATACAACTACTAGTAGATATGATAAAAACACATCAGGCTGACGTTAATCATAGCTCCGATGCACATATTACGTACATTTATAAGTTGTTTAATTGTGAAACATAGTTAATGGATTACAACTTAATTAGCTTGAAACCACTGTGCTTTAATTGTTTAATAAATTTTTGATGTATTTCTGGCCAATCGTTCTATAGCAAAAACATTTTTAAATTCTTTTAAAAGGAATAAAATGTTATTCATCCTCATTGCAATGTCATCTAAAATACATAGTTTACAGGCTCTTAATTTTTATTTGTATGTTTACCTTCCAGTTTCTATAGCTAGATTGTGCATGGGCGTAACTACAATAGGCATACGCACGGGTGCACTGTGCACACAGTTTTTTATTTTTTTATTTTTGCCAACCATGATATAATTTTATATAAATTTAGTGTATTTTTCACGGAATATAATCGAAAATTTTCTGCGAGTTAAGTAGCCTTCAACTCTCCTGTAGCCTTTGTTTTGAGAGTATCGAACGCACTCTCGCTGGCGATATTTATCTCAAGTAAAAACTCTATCTGTGCGTTATTTTCAAAGATCAGCAGCTCCCGCAGATCTGGGGGCACTAGATAAAATCTGGACACCAGGTTTATAAAGGAGCTAGAGAAACAAAGGAAGATTTTTTCCTGCAAAGCTTCATAGAAATTTTAACACGGACTTGATCAAGCTTAGACCTCCAAACTAACAGGGTGACATGGGCAGTTTTCACAAACAAATAATAAAACTCCTTTTAAATAAATATACCATTCAGGGTAAATAAGAATATTGAAACTTTATTAAATCGCTTGCTTCAATAAGAATATTGAAACTTTATTAAATAACGAGAATATTTTTGACTTAAATCATGATTTTATTATTAATGGAAATTAAGCTACTGCATGTGGTATATTTGCTGTGATAATGCTGTTGCGTTTGTCTACTATACATGTTGCTCTTTTTTACACCCAACATTCTTTTAAAAATCTGTATGTGCCTTTCTTATACCCCTTACCAGGTTAAATCTCCATGCATAATTGAAAATATACTAACGTACATATCAAAACTACACATTAAAGAAATCATTTTTTAACATGCTGCTAAATGCAAACAATGCTTTTTTACCTTGATCTGCTACATGTTTTGGGGTTTGACAAAACTTACAAATTTGCAAAAAGTTTTGCGTACAGAAGCAGAACTTGCATTTCAAGTTATAAAATGATAAATGTTTTAAATTATTTAATATTTCAGTTGAAATAACCTTCAGAAACAAATCCTCAAAGCATAAATGAATTAGGATTACGAACCATATTTTATTACAGCAGTTCCCATTTTCTCTTTAATATTACCGCTCTTTTTCCAGTTGTTCCTCAACCACGTTTTCTTCCACATAAGTAATGCCTGGGCATACACATGCTTCAAGATACCCTGAGAGCAATCACTTTTATTATGTTCGCGAACATCTTTGAACTCAATTGTTAAATATCGATATTTAACGTCATTTAAAAATACCAATAAAATTACCCCATGAAATAAAAGAGATATATTGAAAAATATTAAAGCCCACCAAGAATCTGACGAGTTGGATACCTGTTATTACCTGACTTGGGAAGTGCAGCGGTGCATAATTAACAGGTTTGATTGTTAACGAGCTCTTGGTCAACTACAGTGCATTTAGAATGCATCAGCAATAAGTAAGCTTGTCAACTGATGACAGCTAATTTGAAAGACTATCAGCTTTTGATATGATCTATACAACTTGAGGTGACCATGATCTCAAGCATCACATCTATTATCACTGAAGTTAGTAAATAAGTCACGGAAGACCGTCACAGACAAAGAAAGAAGATTGTCAACGAGTGCTGCAATTTTGGTGAATCCCACGTCAATACATTGAGGCATACGAAAATTGCTCAAGTCCATTCCACACAACTTTCCTAAACTTCTCTGTCTGTATGCACCATGCAGCACAGTTAAGTCTCAAAGACCTTTATCCTCATTGTCGTCAGAGTACTACGTGACCCAGATCTGTTGCTTCATTTATGCATATTGAGGTGAGGTTCACTTTTTTCTACTAATAGATTGTTTTTATACTTTTGAATTGGTGGGGATTGATTAAAACATGTCTATAGTGTATGGATTGAGTGCTGAATCTTCAAAATTCGACAAATGGATTTTGATGTGTCTGATATCCTTTAATGACATGGACATTAAGGCTGCGTTCACATGTATGATAAGGTTATTTAGGTGTAAAGCTGAGGGACTGTGGAAGTATTCTATTCACACATACTTGAATGAAGTCAAAAATTGAAGATGTGCTGGCATGCATTAGGTGTGTGTGAAAGTTATCTTCCAGAGTTTCTCAGTTGAAAGTCAAAGAAATAAACATGAAACAATGTTATTTTGACTAGTAATCTGTAATAAAAATCTAAGTGAAATTCAATAAAGCAACTATTCTGATTTTGGAACTGGACGGTATTTGAGTTATCTCTTATAACTACTCCGACATCGCGCATTGATAAATTGGTGGAGGTACCAAACTTTTAATAACATTGTTTAAAAGGAAGATCCCAGACTTTCACAATGAAAAAATATTCTCCTAAAGAAACACGAAGTTATACATCAGCTGCCAGAAAAATGGAAAGAGACATCATAAAAGATAAATTGAGAACTATCAATGAAGATGTCGGAGAGAATGAAAATGATAAAAATCCAGAAAGCAC
This sequence comes from Lingula anatina, assembly GCF_051362555.1. Taxonomy (NCBI): domain Eukaryota; kingdom Metazoa; phylum Brachiopoda; class Lingulata; order Lingulida; family Lingulidae; genus Lingula; species Lingula anatina. Next base: position 32,770,386 of record NC_141768.1, read on the forward strand.
AAAGGCAGCAAAATTAATACCAGATGCTATGATGTCGCCAATTTACACGAGTTCAGTAACTATAACACCAAGCAGACAGCATTCTCCACTGCAAGCTACTGGTATCAGCAAACCAACTGCAGTGATGGAAAACTACACCATGATTCCGAGTGTACGTCCAAAGGCAATGAGTACAGAGAGCCAGCAGTTCCCATGGCATCCAAGTGATCAAGGAACCTCTATGCGGGCAAATGTTCATCAGACCCCAGAAGTAACAACAGCTACGAGACATTTTCCACCTTATGACAATCTCCTAACCACAACAGCAAGTCGAGAAGTTCCCCATACATCATCAGATAGCCAGTCAACGAATAGAGAGCAACAGGTAAACAATTCTGTTGTTATTACAATTCCTCAACATGTAAGCCCACTGCCATTTCAAGGAGAAAGTTGTGAAAATGGAAGGGAATGGATAGAGAAGTACATTCAATATTGTACACTAATGAAATATTCAAATGAACAGAAAGTGTCACTTTTTCAATTTTTTATGACTGGAAAAGCAAGACAATGGTTTCTATCTTTGGAAGACAATGTGAAAAATAATTTTGATTCTTTAGTAACACATTTCAAACAGAGATATGGTGAAAATAATCTATCTATCAGAGCCAAAATGGTTCATTTATTTTCTTTGAAGCAAAATTGTGAAAATGTACAAGACTACATTGCAAAAATGATAAATCTAGGGAAAGACACAAATCTTCCCGAAGAACATCTCAAAATGGCTATCATAAATGGTTTAGATAGTAGCATTAAAACAATAGTGGTGCAGCAAAATCCAAGATCAATTAATGACTTGATAAAATCTTCAGTCTTAGCAGAAAATGCTGTCAAGGAAAATAACTCAGCTACTGTAAGTGCACTTGAGCACAGCATTGAGAAAGTAGTAGAGAATAGTTTACATAAAATGATTGACATGTTTCAAAACTTGAAGTGTGAAAATGCAGAGGTTAGTGTTGCAAATGGCACAGACAAATCTAATTCGCAACAAGTTTACTTTCAGACGGGAGGAAGAACATATAACCCTCCGAACAGAAATTCTAGGCCATGGCAGAGCTGGCGCAGAAGAGAAGCAAGATGCAGTTATTGTGGTGAGTACCATCCTCCAAACAAATGTAGAGCTAAAAACAAACAATGTTTTAATTGTAGGAAAATGGGTCATTTTGCAGTGGTTTGCCGATCTGTTAAACAATAGGGGTACGGGCACAATGTGAAATCTTCAATCTCTGATCAAAATGTGGACATGAGTGAAATTTTTTCTGAAGATCCCCAAAACAACAATTTAATTCAGGTTTTTATTGGCAAAAATTCAGTTTTATCCTTAGTTGATACAGGAGCAAGTATATCCTGTATATCCAAGAAGACATTTGAAAGAATAGATTCAGAATTCAAAAGTTCTATGCAAAGTTCAAAAATCAAAAGTATATCTGGTGTAGGAGGTCAAAAATATAACACCTTAGGTCAAACCCTTTTGAAACTGAAGATTGGGTGTCAAACATTTTCTCATATTTTTCATGTTTTTGAAAATTTACCTAGAGGAATCATTTTGGGTTTAGATTTTTTGAAAACAAATGGAGCCATCATTGACTTGAATGATAATTCTCTGTATTTTCAAGGAAACAGAAATAAACATACTTTGCAAAAACCTAATTATATTGGTTTAGTAAGAACATCTAGCAAGGTAGTTCTGGAACCTAGATCCGAAACTATTATTCCAGTCAGGGTGGCAAGAATCAATAGAATCAAAAATAGCTGTTTGTTAGTAGAACCTACTAATAACAAATTTATGTTGGCAAAGTCAGTTTTACAACCAAAGAAGGGTTCAACAGTATGTAGAATTTACAATCCAACAGAGAGATCCATTGTTATTCCCAAAAATAAGGTTTTAGCCAAAGCGACTGCAGTAGAACATGAGAAAATTTATAGTTTAGAGAACAAAGCAAGTATTGATATGAATATCTCAGGAGATGATACTAGTGTAGTTAAGGATAAACAATCTCAGAATGTTTATGCTAATGAAGTAGTGAAGAACATGGGAATTGACCTTTCATCATCTGATGTGACGGAGACTCAGAGAATTGTTTTGACAAAGTTCTTAGCACAAAATAGAGATGTTTTTGCATTGTCTTTGGAAGAATTAGGAGAGGTTAAAATTTCAGGTCATGTTATCGAAACTGGAAATGCAATACCTCAAAGACAAGCTCATTATAGGCAGACACCAGCTAACAGAGCTGAGATAGAAAGACAAACGGATGAAATGTTGAAGTATGGAATCATAGAAGAATCTAGTAGTCCATGGGCAAGTCCAGTAGTCTTAGTAAAAAAGAAAGATGGTACATTAAGATTTGCTATAGACTATCGTAGACTTAACAGTGTTACTCAGCCTATTCATTTTCCATTACCAAGATTGTCTGATATTTTTGACACTGTAGGAGAAAGTGAAAGTAGGTATTTTTCTTCATTGGACTGTGCGAGTGGTTATTGGCAAATTCCGTTAGATCCAGAATCTCAACCTAAGACAGCTTTTGTTACTCATCATGGGCATTTTCAATTTAAACGTTTAGCTTTCGGCCTTCGAAATGCCGGTGCGACATATCAGTCTGTTATGGCAAGAATTCTCAAAGATTTGAATTGGAAATGTGCTTTGACATACATAGATGACATACTAGTTTTTAGTAAGACTTTTGAGGAACACCTAGAACATCTTGAGTTGATATTTCAGAGATTGAGAGAGGCAAACATGACTTTAAAACCAAACAAATGTAAATTTGTCACAGAAAGAATTAAATTTTTGGGACATGTTATTTCCAAAAATGGCATAGAAGTTGATATGTCAAAGGTTGAGGCAGTGAAGAAAATTCAAAAACCAAAAAATCAAAAAGAAATGAAAAGTTTTCTTGGAATGGCCAATTATTACAGAAGATTTGTTAGAGATTATGCTAAAATAGCATTTCCTCTATGTAGATTAACAAGAGATTCAGAAAAATTTGAGTGGACTGAGGAAACAAATAAAGCCTTTAATGAGTTAAAGGACCAGTTAGTGAAAGCTCCAATTTTAGCTTTTCCAAATATGAATAAGTCTTTCAAGTTGACTACTGATGCATCTGATTTTGCGATTGGTTACATGTTGAGTCAGATTGGTGATGACAATAGAGAGCATGCAATTGCATACGGTGGAAGAGTTTTAAGAAGTTCAGAAAAGAATTACTCCACGTCAGAAAAGGAATGTCTTGCACTGGTTGAGGGTGTAAAGGAATTTAGACAATTTTTGCAAACAAATCACTTTACTGTAGTGACAGACCACAAACCATTAGAATGGCTCAAATCAAAAAGGTCTACAAATCAGAAATTAGAGAGATGGTCGCTGCAATTGCAGGATTTAGATTTTGACATTGTTTACAAGAAAGGTCGGTTGAATCCAACAGATTGTTTGTCTAGACAGAAATATAATGATGAAAATGAGGTCAGTGAAGACCACAGTCAGGAAACAAAAGCTGAGGAAGATATATCTGTGTACTCAATAACTGTTGAAAGTGAAGATTTGGTTAAGGCACAAAAGAATTCAGTGGATTTAGATGTGATTTTCAAGGTTCTAGCTTCTACAGAATTTCCATTGAATAAAAGTGAGCAATATCTGAAAGATAATTATTTCACAGATGAGTGTGGAATATTGTGTCATCATTACCAAAGTAAACAAAAGAAAAGAGTAGGTGATTGTAGAGTTGTTGAACAAATAGTAATTCCTAAGGGAATGAGAAGTGAATTGTTGAAATTTTATCATGATTCTAAAGTAGGTGGTTGTCATCAAGGGTTTCAAAGAACTTTAGAAAAGATTCGACTGAAGTATTTTTGGCCCACTGTTTACAAGGATGTCAAACATTACGTAAAATCCTGTGAAGTTTGTCAAAGGTCAAAAAGAAAATATCACCATCATCCAGCTCCATTGCAACCATTACCTATCAATGATGTTTTCCATACATGGCATATGGACATTTTAGGGCCACTACCAGAGACAAATGAGAGATATAAATATATTTTGTTAGTGGTAGAGTCATTTTCTCGTTGGCCAGAGGCATTTCCATTGAAAACTCAAGAGGCTTCTGAAATTGCAGAAATATTGTATTCTCAAGTCTTTACTCGATATGGGGCACCAAAGGTTTTAGTTTCAGATAGAGGTGCAAATTTTAGGTCAAAGTTGGTTAAAGCTTTGTGTGACATCTATCAGATAGAAAGAGTGTGTACTTCTGCATATCATCCACAAAGTAACAGTGTGTGTGAGAGAATGAACAGTTTCATTAGCCAAGCTTTGAGATCAATCTGTGCGAAAAATCAAAAAGATTGGGCATCTTTACTTCCTTCAGTGATGATGGCATACAGATCAACACCATCAACTGCCACTGGTTATTCACCTTTTCATATATTGTTTGGAATGGAAATGGAGACTCCTTTTGATAGGATAGTTAAGCCAGAGAAAGATATAACATCATCTTTACAGACCTTTGTAAAGGAGAAACTTTCTGAATTAGAAACAGGGAGGCAAGCAGCCATGTTATTGAAAAAAGAGTCTCAACACAAAGATTGCAAAAATTATAATAAAAATGCAGAATTCCCAGTTTTCAAAGAAACAGACATGGTTTGGTTAAAAAATCACCAAGTAAAGAAAGGTATGAGTCCCAAACTTACAGAAAAATATAGTGGACCATATTACATAGCCAAATGTGTAGGAAGGGCTACATATTTACTACGAGAATGTGAGAGTAACAAACAACTAAGGTCTCCTGTGCATGCCAACAGGTTAAAACCTTACGTAGATCCTGTTATTAGGGAATCTTTAAAAGAAAAGAGTGTGGGAAATGATAAAAATGAACAAAACGTCTCTGAGGAATTAATTCAGGACAATGAGGATAGTTCAGTTGAAAATAGAAGTCAAATAGATGTTGATAAACAACCCCAAGAAAGTAAAGAACGCTATGATGAAGCAGAAAAAATCATCAAATGTGTTAATTACAGGGGTACAAAGTGGTATAGAATTAAATGGAAATACCTTAAAAAATCTGATTGGGTTACTGCAGATAGGGTACCTTCCATTTTAATCAGAGAGTTTCATGCAAATAAAACAATGAAAGGGAGAAAGAAAAAGAAGTCAGTAGTAGCTACTTAATTAAAACATCTATTATTATTGTTAGGAGGATATCTATTTTTTCTGGATTGAAATAACGTTAACCTTATTTTTAGCTGGTCTAGATAAGGAGTAGATCTGGATTAAATATTTGTTTTCTTGATATTATAAAGATGTGGAGATACAATTGAAACTCAAGTGGATAAAGTGGATCGTGGGATTCACTATGTCACATTAATTTAGAGAATTTTTAGCCAATGATTCACAAATAAGTTTAAGGCTTGGTACATTGGCAGAGGCAAGGGAAAAGAAACACATTATTTTTAAGTCTTTGAGTGAATTTTTATTAACAGGAGATATTGAATTACCAGAGGTAATAACTTTAATGAAACTTTAACCTACATAGCTTTAATTATGGAAAGAATGACAATTTTGTTTTCATAAGCAGTAGGTTACGAAGTGAAAGTTTTATCAACAACTGTACTTGCAATTCAAAAGGTCAAAGCAAATCCATGTTTTGTTTTTACTAATGCCAACATCAACTTGGTTTGAATGGAATAAAATAGTTGAACATGAAAAGCTTGTCAATTATAGCATCATGCATTGTTATTATTTTACTTATTGCCATCTTGATTGGGGTATGTAAAAGGAAGAAAAGTTCAAAGAATTGTCTTGCTATTGAATTGACTATATAAGAGCAGTTTATAATTTTGCCCATTATCAATTTCTGGTTTATCATTGAATAAATATTTTTTTTAAGGGAGGAGAGAAATTAGCATTGTGCCAAAATTAGATTGTTTTTGTGTAAATAAACAAAAGGAGGATGGTTTACTCAAATACTTGCTTCATCTGCACTTGTTTTGTTATGCCTAGCTTTTGTTTGTAATAAATATATATTACATTTAGTCAAATTTAATTGTGCCATATTGTTTTGTTTAATGTCATGTTAAGGAATTAAGTAGATTTAGTATTTTTTTTAACTTTCTATATAATTTTTTTATTTAACTATTAAACAATGTTTATAACAAGTAATGAATTATAAATTTATTATTCAGTTTAAATAGAACTTAATGAGCTTATCAATGTTATAACTAACATTATTCTTTATTTACCCACATATTTTTGCATGTATTTTCACTTGTATATATATATAATTTTCATTTTTTTTTTTTTTGGTTTGTTTGTAACAGGAATCATAAAAATGTTATTGAAATGGGAAGTGAGTATTATTAGTTGAAGAGTAAATATCCTTGATCAGTAACGGATAATATATATTAAATGGTACAATTTAACAGAATGAACTGAAGATACTTAAGTGTTACTAATAAATTGAGTAGTTTAAATGAAAGTTTTATTGTATGATACTGATATGGATATATAAGTAAGCAAATGATTAACATTTTTTATTAAGTGAAAATGTTATGTTGCTTCATACTACATGAACATTAAATGATTATTTGTGCTGAAATATTGACTGAATGGCAACTTATTAATATAAACAATATATATATATGTATGCTTAAACATATTTTAATGGATTATAAATTTTATCTTAAAATAAGATAATGATTACAAGATGGAAGTAATCATAATTGATTAAATAGTGTTAATATTTTTAGAGATATGTATTAAAGGACTGAAGGAGTATTAATTAGAAGTACATAGCCAATTAATACAACTAAGATATGTTATGTTAATTTTTAGTATATTTGCTGGATGAGTATTATGTAATGTTACTTTATATTTTTTTATTAATCCAATTTTTTTTTTTGTGTGTGTGTGCATATAACAGTAATGAGAAGTTTCATGTAAACAGAATATGATATGATTAAATAATGTTTGGGTATTTTTTTTTTAAATTAAGTATGATTTTAAATAAATGGTTTAATTGTTATGATATAGAATTTTATTGGAAATAGATTATTAAATTTTAATTGTGAAAGTTTTGAGGCGCAAAACTTATTTGAGCAGGAGATTAATTATGATAAGGTTATTTAGGTGTAAAGCTGAGGGACTGTGGAAGTATTCTATTCACACATACTTGAATGAAGTCAAAAATTGAAGATGTGCTGGCATGCATTAGGTGTGTGTGAAAGTTATCTTCCAGAGTTTCTCAGTTGAAAGTCAAAGAAATAAACATGAAACAATGTTATTTTGACTAGTAATCTGTAATAAAAATCTAAGTGAAATTCAATAAAGCAACTATTCTGATTTTGGAACTGGACGGTATTTGAGTTATCTCTTATAACTACTCCGACATCGCGCATTGATACATGTAAAATCTATTCTCTGAAAATCTATTTGGGCTATCTTGTGACCACGGTCTGTGCATTAAATACCCCGCGGCGTAATTACTGGCAGCGCCGAGAATTAATTACAGCTTTGGAAGTAACTGTCTCGTGCTGCCCGTAATTATGTCGGGGGATATTCAGGGCACAGACCGTGATCACAAGATACCGCAATAGATTTTTAGAAAATAGATTTTTCATGTGAACGCAGCCTAAGAAAATTTGAATACCACTGGGCTTCATGCTTGTGGGAGTTCCAAGTCCCACGTTGAAAATGACAATATGTGAAAGATAAAAATTTCACAAAAATGTACAATTGGAATAGAAGCCAATTTGACTCATACCAACTTGGGCTGCATTTGAGTCCTATGTTGGAATTTCTTTTAAGGCCACTATAAAGGCAGCGCCCAAAGTAGGGTTTTCTTCAATTCTGATGCAAGATTACATAATGCTTAACACTATAATGACCATCATTTAATAATTAGATAAAAGTATCATGGATATTCAGAAAATGTGACTAGCAAAGGTCTTCAAGCCCATGGAAGTTCAAAGTCACACCTTGAAAATGTCAATATGTGAAAATGTCAAAAGAACACTTTCATGTATCTAAGGGTGTATTCCCAGAGATTTAGATCGATCCAGGGATTAAGATTTAGATCGACCTAACTCCCTGGGGGCTCACACTAAATTGCAGTCAGTCGAGCACGCACTATAGTTAATTACCCCCTTACAGCTTTCAGTAGGCGGGACAGACGCTTAAGCCGGCTAAGATGACAGTAATCTAGTGAGACTCCCCACAGGGATAGATCGATCTAAAATCTATGGAAATGGGGTCTAATTAGTTCAATAATGAGACTGTTAACCTGCCTAAGAAATAAATCTGAAGACAAACCACTTATAAAACAAAAAACAAGGCAGCAAAGCTGTCAAATGTACAGACAAAAAGCAGGAAATAACAAAATAGGCTACTGTCAATTCTGATGCAAAAGTACATTATGTTAAACTGCAAATTCAACATCAAATTCTAATTATGCTCAACAGGTAATACCAATGTAAGTAAAATGTGTAACAAACATAAGGCTTCAGGCCCATGGGAGTTCAAGTTCACCCTTTGAAAATGTAAAACTTCCAGAAAAAGAAGTCAATTAGACTGCTTTTCCAACTCAGGCTGCATTTTAGTCCTGTATTTCTTTTTTGAAAGTTTGGCAATCATAAGTAACATGGTTTTCCCATAATGGTCATCATGGCAGCAGCACCCAGATTGTGTTTTCTTCTATTCTGATGCAATATTACATAATGGTTACCAGCATAATGACAATCAATTTTTAATAATAAAATATACGTATCATGGATTTTCAGAAAATGTGACAAGCATGGGTCTTCAAGCCTGTGGAACTTCAAAGTCACACCTTGAAAATGCCAATATGTGAAAAATTAAAATTTCACAAAAAAATGTTTAACTGGCAGATTGCATTGCCTACTGAAGCTATAATTTAGTCCCATGTTTCTTTCCTGTAAGTTTAAGAACAGTAAGTGACATGGTTTTTCTTAAATGGTCATCATGGGAGCAGTGCCCAAAATAGGTTTTTTTCAAATTTTGATGCAATATTACATACTGTTTAACAGCATAATGACCATCAATTTTTAATAATAAAATATTAGTATCATGGATATTCAGAAAATGTGACTAGCAAAGGTCTTCAGGCCCATGGAACTTCAAAGTCACAACTTGAAAATGCCAAAATGTAAACAAGACAGCACTGTTCTGAAATGTTTTTTTTTTCCATTTTTAACATAAAACAAAATTAACAGTTTACTGCCATTTTTATATGATCAACTAAAAAAATTGATGAGATGGGAAAAATATCAATAGAGCAGTGTTAAATGTCCAATTTCTTCCATTCTGAGATTCTGAACATAGTGAATGATTGAATCTGACAAACTGCAATGATATGAGTTTATTTCCATTTTTGAAACTTTATTACACAATACACGATAACAAATTAACCATCATTTTTACAAAATCAACTAACAATGTTGTAAAGATGCAGGAAATGTCAAACAAACAATTTTAATATCTTATTAATTAAATAATGAAACTGTTAACATGCCTAAGAATATAGTATTTTTGACCAGAAGTTGTCTGCCTCACCAAGCCTTGTGTTTTATTTTTCAGAGGTTCAAAATTTATTATACATTACCGTATTGCACATTTTGCTTTCACCACCACAATGTACTTTTTGATACAGCATAACTCAAAAACTGTCAGGAAATAAAAAAAAAAACAGAGACCACCTGGGCTTGACATGCTCTACAAAATGCAAAAAAGAACAGGTCTCTAGCATTAACGGTTCCGGAATTAGAGACAGTTTTCAGTTTCGGTATCTTATGGCTGCTACTCCCGTGAAAATGCACCGAATAATCCCAAACTCACGGAGCCAACGGAGCCGGTGGAGCTGGATGAGACGGGTCGGGACTAAAACCATGAGTACCGCCAGCGTACACGCTGGTGGTACTAATAATCTGAAACCCATAGACAGAGATCATAACAAGAGCAAATAACTAGCAGAACTGCTTTGTTTTAAGCAATTTTATTTACTGGTACATATTATTTTCAATCACTAACAGGTGCAAAGCAAAACAAAAAAAAATGTGAATTATCCATATCTTGAGTTGAAACTTTTTTTCAGTTAAAACTTTTTATTATACTGATGTAGCTTAAAGAGTGAAGGAAAATTTATGTTAGTGTTCTTCTTAAATCTGGCATCTTTATTTTCTCCACTCAAATGGCTTGAAGTGTCAAAACAAATCATCAATGTCAATGGTGCACTAAAATGGTTCAAATGCCTCAATCTGTCTATTATATCTGCAAAAATGAAAAAGATATATAAATATATATATTTTCTCTTTTATAAAAAGAAAACAACTATAATAATAACATGTAGACATTCATAATAAAAAAAACTTACAAAAATTAACCTAAGGCTTACATTTCCACAATTTAATGCTCCACCAAACAAGTTAATTATTGACTTTACACAATTATAGAATGAATATCTTAATTTTGGTTACATTTTACTTATAAATGAATGAAGGTGCTTTCTTACTTTTCAGTTTTTATAATTATGTACTCTGGATCCTTCTTCATGTTGGTAAAATTATCTTGGTAATCATACGAAAGGGCAAGTACGCATCCAGCTAAAATTATCCCTACAGAAAGGCCAGCTTGATCCAAGGCACTGGCTCTTCGCAGCCTAGGAAACATCTTGGACTGAAATATGTAAAAAGTAAGAAATAGTATGATTAAGGCATACATTACCTATTACCTAGACATGGAAAAGAGCACATATACAGATATTACATGAAGAAATTCAAACATACAGATTCAATTTTACCTGGGCAAGATAGACTGTGATCCATATCTTTTTAATCTGCTAAAAATTACACAATTTACCTCTACAGGGAGTGCCTTAAAAGGTATGTTTAGCATCTCTCAAATTTTTCTGTCCAACCATCACAGTAAATAAAGTTATTAAAATTAATAAAAAGTTAAAGATAGATAGATTGGCATACAGATTACATGTCCAAGGCGACTGCATTTATAAACTTGTACAAAATAACTTATCAAGCAAAGAATAGCTGCAAAGATGGAATTTTTTTAAAACACAAATATAGACTATTTGCCCAATGATGTCTCTGAGCTGAGGTAAATAGACTCCTTTTCCCCTCTATTGAACTACAGGGGTCACACATTTTATTGTCAAAACAAAATAAAATGGAACAACCATCCCAATAAACTGTGGGAATATTTTCAATAAAAAAAAAAAGACTGAGTGAAAATAAATTTATAAAAGGGTCCACAGATCATCAGAAGTATCCACAATGAAACAGAAAGACGACAATGACATTATTGAATGAGAAGCACATTTTTGGAAAACAAGGAAGCAAGGCTGTAAAGTGTACAGAAAAAAAAAGACATGGCAGCAAAGCTGTCAATTGTACAGATAAAAAGCAGAAAATAAAGATGCACAAAACAGATCACTTTGTCAATTTTGATGCAATAATTAAGTGCTTAACAGCACAATCAATCAACACCAAATTTTATTCATGCACAACAGGTAACATGGGCAATAAGAATATAGCTTCAGGTCCATAAGAGTTCAAATTCACACAAAGAAAAATCCTAATATTTGAATAATGTGGAAATACAGTAAATGTTACAAGTACAAGGCTTCAGGTGGATGGTAGTTGAAAGTCATATCTTGGAAATGCAAGTGTTTGAAAAATGAAAATGAAAAATTAAAAAAAAAAAAAAAAGCACATCTTCCACAAAATCATAAAATATTCTAATAAATATGCTATTCAAACATTAACTATACTAATAGGGTAGGGTTAATCTCATAAATTTTCCATAACAGGTGTTCTTTAGGCTAATTTGATGCTGAACACAAATATGACAATCATTTATTTATACAGCAATTATTTAGGTCAGTAAAATGACAAATTTCAAAATGAGAGCCAAAAGGGCCTACCTAGAGTTTCATCATCAACAAAGATTCTGAAGAGACTGAAGAGCCAGAATCTTTGATAATGGGGACAATGAACCACCTCAGTCATCTTGATCAATCGAAATGAGGAGTGATAAGATTTCCCAACATCTGCTGGATGGGAATTGTAATGAAGAATCAACTATCTTACCAAACAGTGAATATTTTAAAATTATTACACTAGGATGGATGACACCTTTGTTTTACATACATGAAGAAGGAAATCTTTAATGCCAGAATCTCCAAAAATGTATTTTTCCTGTGTTTGAGAAGAACATTTCCAACAGAAGAACTAATGAAGCATTAACTGTCTGTGAAGTACAAGGATTAAAAGTCAGATATACAAAAACAAAAGTGAAGAAGTTCAATCAATCAAAGAGTGTTTATGATATAAGATTCATCCTATTTAAGCACAATGCTTTTTATATGTAGCCCCAACATGAACTGTTAGAAATGTTCTCATAGAGAGAAAATGTATTCTTGGATATCCAGACATTGGATATTTCCTTGGAAACTTCTTTGCTGGTCTCAGTTCATGATAGTGATAACATCACTGGCTTCTTTCATGCAAAAGAAAAAAATTCCATCCATTTCTTTTTAATCATTTAAAAACATTCACCCTTTGGTTGCTTGAGGTAAGGATAATCCTGATTCTTCCTCATAATTCACATCCAGCAGAGCTTGCGATATCTTTCACTCATCGTTTTGACTGACTGAGATCTGGCTCTTCCATCAAGCTTAACAGTAAACTTTCAACCAACAAGGTAACCAAATTCCATTTAAAATGTAAAAATGGCAGTGTTACAGACTTTACGAAAGGCGTCGGACCGTCGGACATGCCTGGCAAATTTCGTCTCGGTCCGATAAAAAATCCTGTATCGTCGGACCTTATGTCCGGCGAGTTTTCAAACTGACTGGGAATGTGTAAATACAAGGAATACGTTGTTGTTTCTTTTCTGGACGATATATTTTACTTCATTCGAAAAGAGAGACGGGGTGAAAATCTCGGGGAGTTCCCAGCTAATTAATACATAATTTATAAACCTCAGTTTCACTCAGAAATACTATTTTGTGACTGGTTGAGGTTGGGGGATTCCTGGATGATGTAATGTACAGTCTCGTTTTCGTTTCGTAATACCCCTACTCGACAAAATGGCCGCAACACATGTGCTCGTACTATTTGCGTTTTCACAGACTTGATCCTCTGTTTCTACTTTATCAGTCGTACACAGTACTCATGGATAAACCTTTTGTTTAGAAAATGACGTTGTTGAACTTTAAACATTTCGTTGGTGCAAAGTATGGGCGGCCAAAAGGGCAAAAAATCCTGTCGTCGATTCAGTTATGTTTCGTCGATTCACTGCCTTCCCATCGATTCAGTTTCAAGTTTAAACGATCCTGTCATAAATTCAACATCTACTTTCGTCAATTCAACTGTCAAACATTTCTCATCTACGGTGTATTAAAACCAATGCCGTCACTATTTTCGTCGATCGTGTAACTATTCTCGTCGATCGTCTAATCTCGTCGATCGTCCAACTAATCTCGTCGATCGTGTAACTATTCTCATCGATCGTCTAATCTCGTCGATCGTGTAACTATTCTCATCGATCGTCTATTCTCGTCGATCGTCTCATCGATCGATCGCCAGAGGGCGCTGCGGTAGCACATTGGCCTATCACATGACTATCAAAATGGCAGACAACAAAATGATTGCTAGTGAAATAAGAACATTTTCTCAACAATTTCAATTTTAGTTCTTAATAATTAAAAGACATTCGGTTGTAGGGACATTATTTTCTAGTTGTGCTTAACTCTGACCATGGCTGGCCGAGTTAAAAATTACCGCGTGGTTGACAGACAGAAGCACGTGTTGCTACCGCAGCGCCCTCTGGCGATCGATCGATGAGACGATCGATGAGAATAGTTACACGATCGACGAGATTAGACGATCGACGAGAATAGTTACACGATCGACGAAAACAGTTTGACGATCGACGAGATTAGTTACACGATCGACGAAAATAGTGACAGCATTGGTTTTAATACACCATAGATGAGAAATGTTTGACAATTGAATTGACGAAAGTAGATGTTGAATTTATGCCAGGATCGTTTAAACTTGAAACTGAATCGATGGGAAGGCAGTGAATCGACGAAACATAACTGAATCGACGACATGAATTTTTGCCCTTTTGGCCGCCCATAGCAAAGCGTGGCTAAAATTAAAACGAAGTGAGGAAGAGAAACGGAAGTTTACTAAAATTGGAAAGAAGGTAGGCCCTGGCGGACTTGTAATCTGTAGGAGAGGAAAATAGTGTGTGCCGAGTTATCATTTTGATCAATAGTAACATAAATGTTACAGCTTTATTACGGGTTCTTAAAATATGGAACTTATGTACGTATTTGCATGTACCGTTCACCACGAGTTGGAGAAAGTGCACATGAACTTGACGAAAGCTCACAGTTGGAGTTTCTTTTTATATAAAAAAAAAAAAAAAAGAAATAAAATGAAGAAGGAACTTAGACTCGGGCTGGACAGTCCCTGTCAAAGCTTCGATTGGATGAAAGAGACTGCCTTACTGTGCTGTTTCAAAATGCATATGTTATTGCCAAAAACAACGGATGAAATGGTTATCTGATTAACAGACGTTTTTATGGACATACGTTTGATATTACTAGCTACACGTTCTTCATACTTGTATTGGTCTTAGTCCTTGTGTCATTCCACAAGGTCTTTTTCATTAAATAAAAAACAACTTGTTATGCAAGTAATTTTTTGTCTATTTTTTTTGTTTGTTTGTTTTTCTTTCTTATTTTACTTTTTTACAAATATATATCAAAAATTTAATATTTGATTTAATGTCAGTGATTTAAAACATTAGAAAATACACATGAAAACATGAATAATGGTTCGTATTTCTATTATTTTACTTCGGTCTGACAGATTTTGTTTCGGTCTGACAGACTTTTCAAGCTTGTCAGACCGAATGTCTGACAGATTTTTTGGCCTTTCGTAAAGTCTGGTGTTAACTAAAACATATTTAAAAAAAAAAATTTTTTTAAACCCTAACAACATAAGAAAAGGCGTATTACAAACTATTGGTCCTTTATTTGTCGATATTGGAACTCTTGCTAGCACGTTTTGTCTGCCATTTTGAAAATTGCCATTTAACCAACATAAATGGCTGTTGTAAAAAAATAGTTGCGCATGTGTGTTGAGCATCATTTTCTGCCATAGAAAACACTTACTGATCAAAATTTGTGCTTCACCCAACCCTTTTCAGTACAGGTATATACATACATAAAGTTACTATAAAGTTAATGTAGTACACATGCTTTGTATGCATTTCCAAAAATAGTAAAATTACTGACCTAAAGAATGCTTCTAGCTCAAATTTCTCATCAGAAATGAACTTTCTGATCCATTGTGCCTCCAAAATCACTAGTTCCTTTAGAGATTTCCCAAAAAAAAAGTTATTTACCCTACCCTAATTCTATGAATGACCCAAGAGATTTTTTTTTTCTGTAAATTTATATATGTAATAATACACAACGGGTACCTGCATAATTATCACCAATTCTGTTATTAAATTGACTTTAATAAACTGTATCTGGCACAGGGCCTACACCGTGAGTGTTCAAAGTCACACCTTGAAAATGTCAATGTGTGAAAAGTGAAAAATCCACACACAATGTTAAATCAGTCTTAAAAGCTAGCAAGACATAATCAATTGAAAATTCCAGAAAGATGTTGAAAAAAAATATGATTAAGATGGTATACAAAAATGTTTACAGTCCAGATAGTAATACCATTATTAATATAGAAGAGAGCTCCCTTGGAACGGAAAGCACAGCCAGTGCAAATCCAAAACCATAATTGCTAAACAGGAGTGCTGACCATAAAGCATGAAATATTCAAGCGAAGGTTTTTCCTGAGCGTGATCGGTATCCCCCCTCTTCCCTCCTGTTTACTTCCATTTATTTAGTACTTACGGGGTCATACATTTGTAATTCTTCCTGAAATTCCATAAATTTTTTTGTGGTTCCGTCTTCATACCGCATTATTTTGTTACCCCGCGCTGGCACTCTAAACATTTTCATGTAGTTTGTACCTATTCTCCAACTGATTACCCTTGCTAGGGCCGCCATCTTGATTAATTATGTGCGCCACCTATCGTACATCGTACAGACTTTGTCAGTGCTTGACGTTCTTATTTTTATCTCTAGACATGTTGCCGTACCGGCAGAATGACACATGCAGCCTCGTATCGATTGTGCGCTAAATACAAAGTTTTCATTTATGGTGTCATCTTTATTTTAGCTATTCAATTCTTCCTGGCATACAAATTCTATTACTGGAACCAGGATTATGAAAGACCGCAACATGAAAGAGCAGCATCTAAATGGCCTCAACACGTTGACCAGAAACCGGTGAGTATACGTAGACTGACTGTCTACGGTCCGTACAATGGGGTGATATGTGAACCTGAGCCAGTGGAAGAAAATGCCAGTCCCATGACGGGAAGAAAACACCAGCAACTCATATTTTGGGAATTTTAGATGATTTCGAAATTCTAATACATTACTATATAACTGTACAGTACAATGTCAATAATTTTATATTTCATATGTCGGGTACATTTCAACAACAAGATATGTCTGTGATACTAATATTAAAGTTAATAAAAATAGCTACCATTAGCCACTACATTATGAAAATACTAAGTCCTACAATATGCAGCAATTTGCAGCAATTATGCAGTAATTGAAAGGGATGCCTGCCTGGTCTTGGGATTGGCAACAGAGAGAGAGGGACCACCTTATACTTATATAGTAGAATAAAGATGGGAAACAGAAAACTTGTGTGTTTACATTGAGACAAGTAGACTCACTACTCATAATATCACAGCAAGACCCAGTTTAAGAAAATTAAGAATTATTTGATTTGATAAAGAGTTGTTTGTTTTGGCAGAGTAGTGTAGTACTGTATTTAAAGCAAGAAATATGAAATATGAATTTCACTGAAGGGATTAATAATCTAGAAATTTTTTTAAAAAATCCTATCTTTAGGCATCATGAAATTTTAGTGCTGAATTTTTATTAACATTATATTTTACTATGAACCTCAGGAGCGTATAGGGTGATCCAGTAGGTTCAAGTCCATTTTTGCCAAAATGGTTGATGTCATACTAATATAAGTTGAGTTCAGTGTAAGTAAACTTAGTTTTGTTAATCTGCTACATCAGTGGGAATTGTGCCATGTGACATCCAAATATATGTGTGGGGTCAAACTGGCTTCCTTTGCAGATAAGGGGTAGGATGGGGCCAAACTTTATGGTATTCCGCCCTCTGCAGTTTCTTGTATATTTAACCCCTTTTCTAAATAGGAAAGTTGGCATTGATTTCCAGCAGAACTAGTTTTCAGTTTGAGATGAAGTCGGAGATTTTCTTTGGTTTTGTAAAACTTGGGGAAATTGAAGAACAAAATTTGAGATCTAAAGGCACACGTGACAAGTGGGCAAAGATTGCACAAAAACAGGCAACAGGTTGTTACAAGTTTGACTTTGTTTGCAGGCTGTTTGAAATTAATTTCTCTCTTATCTCTTGCTATTGGCAATTTTGATTTTAAAAGAAACATTTAATTTTTTCTTGCAGAGAAACCATGAGAGTCGGGAAACAAATTTTGGTGCCTTAACAGAAATGGCCTTCACTCCTGTGTGCAATATTCAGGAGGCAGAGGCTTTATCAGCTTTAAAAAGGGCAAAGACACTGCAGTGTGAAAAAGAAATTTCAGAAGTGGCTTGCTTAGCAGAGAGCAAGCAGCTGTATAAACAAAATTTACCAAGATTTTGTCCTTTAAAAGGTACATGTTATCAATATTTTATGATTACTATGTCAAAACAGAGGGAAGTTTGTTATGAAGGATTTTCTGTTGAAAGGTTAATGGTCTTTTGTTTAAATATCTGCGGGCAAATACAGATGAATAAGTGTCATGGGATATTTTTGGTTAAAAATGATCTTATTGAAAGCAAATGTGCATTTTTTGTTGAAAATGATCATATATACACATTATTGCGTAATTTATATTATTTACTTGATTTTTGCTTTTACATGAATCAAATTTTGCATATTAAGCACTACTGTATAAGTCGTGGTTTTTTGCTCAGATTTGAAAAGAAAATCATTATTTTTAAGCTTCTTTTTTATTCACTTAGCATTTAACAACTATGATTTAAGAAAAAAAACTTACTTTCAGGTGAAAATGGAGGAGAATTTATTGGTTGTTTCAAGGATGAGCAGGAAAACCGAGATCTTAATGGCCACAATACACAGTTTTCAAAGGACAATTCTCCTCAAAAGTGCTGGAATCATTGCTTAAGAGCAGGTAGCATAAAGCTTTACGTTAACAACTGTGTTAAAATTGCGGTGGGGTGGGAGTGTCATTTACATACCCTTAATGTGATGTATGGGTTGAGTAGTTCATTGATAAATTTGAATGGGATGAAAAGACCCCATGTTTTAAGTATATTTTGAACACTCAATACTGTCTAGTTATTAGGATTTTACATACTGTCCCACATGCTATAGTACAGTTCAAGTGCAGCAAATGAAACATGCACACACACGCGCGCGCACACACACACACACACACACACACACACACACAACATGTTAGACCATGGACAGCCAGGTTTTAAATTTTCCAAAAAAAATTTTCAGGATTTAAATACGCAGGTGTGCAATATGGCAAAGAATGCTGGTGTGGTAATGAGTATGGTAAATATGGCCAACTCCATGAGGCCTCCTGCAGTAGCAAGTGTCCAGGGGAGAGTGGAGCTCTGTGTGGAGGGTACAAGGCACAGAATATTTACCACACGGGGCTGGGAGGTATTTGTATAGATTGTAAAGGCAGACATTTCTCAATTTTTTGTGTTATTAAAGTAATGTATAGATTGTGAAGGCAGAGATTTCTTTATTTTTAATGTTATTAGAACATAAATTTGAAGGATCATTCTGTGTTATAAAAGTCTCATGATGGACTGTGGATTCACCAAAATGCGTTAATATGGATTTAAACCATTTGGCCAAATGCTGTCAGTCTGTTTCCATATTAGGAATAAGAAGATAGAAAAATAAAATTTGTATTTTATCAACTGGAAAATTGTATTTCAGAAAAGCCCAATAATGCTGTCCATCTGGTCAGCTCTTTATCAGAAGAGTTTCCAAAGAATGCAGTGAGAATTGCTTTTATCTTGACTCTCAATGGTAGATCACTTAGGCAGACCAAAAGGCTTTTTAAGGCATTGTTTCATGTCAACCACTATTACTACATCCACGTTGATTCAGTAAGTATTTGTAATTATGGTAAAAGTACGTATCAAGATTAATTGAGAAGAATTTGCTGACTTTGCTTATATTACACTACAGTGTTGGATTTTGAAATCTGAAAAGTATTATGGAAAAAAACTTGATGTAGTATTGACAAGAGCTTCAAACAATTTTTAGGTCTAAATGCATTTTGTGAATAATTTCTAGATCTGCATCTATCTTAGAGTCATTTGTTATCTTACCCTTAGCGTCAAGAGTATCTTTATAGAGAACTTGTGAACCAATTGGCCAGATTCCCCAATGTACGTTTTGCTCCAGTCCGTATGTCCACAATTTGGGGCGGAGCCAGTCTTCTACAGATGCTTCTCACTTGTATTAAAGATTTATTAGCCATGAAAGATTGGAACTGGCACTTTGTTCTCAATTTAAGTGAGTCAGACTACCCTGTCAAGTAAGTGCTATTGGAAGAATCTTCTTGGTATTTGTTGATTATTCACCTTTTTATATTAAGTTTGATGAAACTTACTTTTTGCTCTCTACTGTCAGTTAATGATCTTTACTGCTGTTTGGTATTGTGGTTGTTATTTATTAATGTGTTTATCTATTTTTCAGAACCATTTGGGATTTAACCAACTTCCTTACAAGGTACAGACACAAAAATTTTCTCAAATCACATGGCAGAGATACCCCAAGGTAAGAATTTCTTTTTTGTGTCTTAATTTGGCATATTGAAATATGAACTGTTGATATTAGAAATGGAATATTATATTATGTCAGGATATTACTGTAAGTTTTGGTGTAATACTAGCCTCTTTCTTTAAAGTATCAAACGGATTAATAAATCCTATCCTGAAAATGAAAAATCAAAATGCATTCAAAGGATTTGATCAGACAGAGTGACATTCTTTGTCATCTCTCACCTTTGCCTATTTGTAAAGCCTCTGTAAGTAAATGTGTCATGCCATCTAATGCAGACTAGATAAAAGTTTTGCCCATTCATCCTAAACTTATTATTAATATTATAATAGATATCTTTCATATTTCTTGTATGACCATGTGGGTTATTTGATTTTGACTCTATATGTTATTATCAGATTTATCAAGAAGCAGGGTCTAGACAGGACATTCTATGAGTGTGACACCCATATGTGGCGTCTTGGGACCCGTAGCCTTCCAGATGGCATTAGGATAGATGGCGGTAGTGACTGGATTGCCCTAAGTCGTCCATTTGCCTCTTATGTTGTTCATGGGGATGATGCCCTCCTTGATGGGTTAAAAACAATGTACAGATACACACTTTTGCCTGCTGAGGTATAATGATAATCCTCAAACTTTGTATATTGATTTAGAAATGTGTGCTTTTGGCCTACTTATGCTCATAAGTTTAAACATTACTTCAAGACACAAAACACCTGATACTGCTAATTCATAATTTTTCTGGTAATGATATAAAGAAATTTCCAATTTTCTATTTTGATTAATTTGTTTATTTTTAAGGAATCTACTTAGAAGATGTGTTTATAAAAATAGCCTACAATACATTTATATCTCAAATTTCATAATGTTATATATATGTTTTTAAATATTTTTTCAGGAATTAAATTATTTCTGTTTGTAAGTTAAGAAATTTGACATCGATATTATCAAAGAATTTATTAAAAACTTTATTGAAGAACTGTTTTGGCTGACAAGTGTCATCCTTAAATTAATTGTGAGACTCTCTCCAAAGTATTTATGGCTTATGGCTTATTTTCCTCTACAGTCCTTCTTCCACACAGTTATCCAGAACAGTAAATTCTGCACTACATTTGTGGACAACAATCTTCACCTTACAAATTGGCGCCGTAAGCAAGGCTGCAAGTGCCAGTACAAGCATATTGTTGACTGGTGTGGATGTTCCCCAAATGACTTCAAACAAGAGGATCTCTCAAGATTACTGGTAAGAATGTGGTTTCCAAAAATCGTTTTTTTTTTTTTTTTGTTTTTTTTTATACTTGTTTGTCTTTGGGTAAAAACATTTGGGTATTACTAGATCTACGACACATCATATGGAGTGTATATTCAAATATAGCACATTGAATATTATACACATGGCAAATAGGTAAGAATAAACTTTTTGTTCACATAGGGAACTGCAGAAAAAGTCACATTTTTTGCACGGAAATTTGAAGCCATTGTGGACCAAACTGTGATAAACAAGCTGGATGCTGTCTTATATGGAGACTATCCAAAAGGTAGGAATAAAATTTCACATTATCAGATTTGTATGGCATATTGATCCACATCATGATAAATTGTAAAATTTCAGGTTGTGGCCATCATTAATAACTTATAAGTTTATTGTAGAAATGCACAATATTAATTATGCCATGTTTTTCACACAGGAATGCCCGGGCTAGACCTGTACTGGCAGCATGACTTTCACCATGAAGACATCAACACCAAAACGGATGACGCATACTTCACTTTCTACCACTCATTTAGTAGACAGACGGCCGATAGGCTGGAAACAATAAATCGTTGCAGAATTACACCTGATGAAATCAGAGAAGTAACTTTGTTTTCTGAATCAGATACAATGTCTGGGATATTGGTTCTTTTTTCTGTTGTGTTTGAAGAAAGGCAGTATCAAATTGAGACTTACATGAAACCCAAACACAAACCAACTAAAATCCACAGTGTTGTAGGACCTGCTGGAAGACTGGTTTCTTTGCAGGTAAGTGAATATTTTACATACTGGAAGGAAGTATCAGTTATTTTATGATAATATACATTGAATTTGGTGTTTGTTTATACTGTTGTTTTAAAAGCTACTCTCATCTGAAATTGTTTGACAAACAGTTTTTAACTAGCATGTCTATTTTTTTCAGGTCGGCACAAATTTTGACCCCAAAGAACTTGTGTTTCGAAATTTTGGCAACTTTCTGGGACCCTACAGTGACATTAGTTTACGACATGAGTGGGGACAAGGCAAGGAATTTGATGTTACAGTTGTTTGGGTTGATCCAGCTGGTGTGATAGCTGGGTCTTTTGAAGAAACAGTGAATCAGGGAGTATATGTAGGTGCTCATAAACCACAGTTCCAAAATCCTCTCAGACCAGGAATATGGACAGTTAGATTATTGACAGATTGGCATTTAATGGCAGAGCAGGAATTTTTTATCTTGCCACTGTCACATATCAACAAGAGAAAGATCACAAAGGATGAGGCTTTGGCTGCCCACAAGGGTCCAGAAGGATTTTACAAAGAGAAAGATTTTTCAGATCTACAGAGTGTGATTTTAGTCACTGACAAGAAGGCGGAATGTGAGAAAAATGGTCAGAAATTTGGCAAGGATCTGTTTGACTGGATTGACACGCTGAGTGCACAATTATGGTGGATTGAAGAAACGTGCGTGGTTGAATCATCAACTTCTTTCCCATGTGGAGATTTAAGAATCTGTGCAGACACAGACTGGAGTTCCAGAGCTCCAGATCCCAAATCAGAAATAGGTTCAGTTGATCCCCGTACAGGAAGGATAGAGAGATGACATAGTTAATATTTATTGTCAATGTCTAATTCTTATGGTTGTTCTAGTTTCTGATTCCGTAAGTAATCATGGTGGTCAGTGGTGCGTTTTAAAGTCTTTTTCCTGCAATTTATGCAATGATGCACAAAGGTGCGCCTGTTTCCTTGCTGTAACTGCTATATGTTATTGAGGTATATTATTGTCTCATTTCTCTCAAATGTACGTAATGACATTTTTACATCATGCCCTTTACACATATTTGAGCTTTGCTGTCAAATTTATTTATGCTATGCAGTTATAAAGGAGTGAACAGTATAAACATTGTCGTTGCCAGGGTATGTTTTATGAGTATATATAATATTTATATATTTATTGTACTGTATAACAATTCCAAAATATTTTCCCTGTTTTAAACATCTCCACTTCCAAACAATTTGTCTCTTAAGGTGCTCCTCCACTTGAAAGTACATGTAACTGTCCCTAGTTTTTCTTGCAAGCTTCTCCCAAGAGAAAGCTGAGAGACTCCATTCCATTTGCAGGTAACATTTGCCGAGAGCTACTCTTGAAGCTGAAATTGCACATTTGCAAGAGACTTTGGCTTCGTTCACATGGAATGTCTATTTTCTAAAAATCTATTTCCTATTCGCGCTATCTTATGATCACGGTCTGTGCCCTGAATATCCTGCCGCATAATTACTGGCAGCGCGAGCCAGTTACTTATAGTAACTTATAGTAACTGGCTCGCGCTGCCAGTAATTACGCCGCGGGATATTCAGGGCACAGACCGTGATCATAAGACATACCGCGAATAGAAAATAGAATTTAGAAAATAGACATTGCATGTGAATGAAGCCTTTATGACAAAGACTGTGAGCTACCTTTTCACTTGAGATGGAAATTGCTGTAAATTTATACAGAAATCCTCAACTGCCCATATACTGGAAAGGGGATGCTGTGACATTTTCTTGCTCCCCTTGGAAGCGAAAGCAGGTCTCCGCAGCTATGTTGTATACATGCTTTTGAAAGAGAAAATATAAAGAGGAAACAGAATCTGAGTGTCAAAGGGGATGGAGAGGCAAGAAAGATTTATCATTGAAATTGGAGAATTCCCAAGTGCAAGTTATATATTTCCTATTAAACTATGAATTATTAAATTTTTTACAGTGTCCTACTGTCCCATAACTACAAGTTAAAGGCAACAGATTATAAAGTAAGTAGATGATAAAGAATTATTTCTCACGGCATTGGTGCGAGAACGTGTGAACGTGTTGCCTGGGCTAAATTTGAGAGTGATTGAACACAAAAAAACTTTCAAGTGGAGGAGTGCAATCTTTTATTCTCAAGAGAGTTTATAGAAGGTGCAATTCTTTTTATTTATCTTTTATATTAATTTTTTTTATATACTACAAAGAGCTGAAAATATTTGGTTGAAAAGAAAAGATGTAACACTTGGGGAAAATGCTCTGGAATTTTCTATAACCACTAAAGTATGTTCAAAGAAAGACAATCCATGTCAAGCTTTTCATAATTGGGTATTTTTTCTTTTATTAATTAGGAATAATGTTCAAATGTCTTTATTGAAAAACAAACTTTTGAATTACTATTTTAGGAAAATGAAAAGCTATAATACTTACTCAGGTTTTGGTCCCTGAAAAAACTTACATTCAGCCTAATTTCACTCTAAATTTCATTGTTCTGCCAGTGATTCTTACCAAATATAACACAGTATTTTGAGGAAAAGGCATGTGGCAAAATGCATGTAGGTCATATATTTAAAGGTGCACTGTGTAGGATTTTCCAGCAGAAAACTTGTACTTATTAAAGTTTCCTTTGGTAAACAGTATTTTTTTTTTTTTTCGCTAACCAACCTTTGATCCTCCTTTTTCTGTCACTGGCCAACACTATAACCACCTGGAAAAATTAAAAAGTTCTTAACCCATGCTTAAGTGATGATGTTGCAAATTCTGATCTCCCTTTGAGTTCAATTCTGGCATTGACTTCTGGATTCTTCTTGAATTAAAGCTGTCAAGATGGTTGCTTGGCAGCAGTGTTGATCAGGAGGGGAGTAATTTTTTTCCAACATTAATTCATATCATTTATCAGTTAGAATTGAGTCAAAAAGTAATGTCATTGTTGGAATTATACTTATCGTGGGTTAATTTAAAATCCTAAACTTTGTCACTTAAACATGGCTTTATTGGGTGAAATTACTATATAATTTGTTAAAACATCACTGTTACAGTGAAAGAAATGAAGTCTAAATTATGTTTAAACAATCTCTCTCTCTCTCTCTCTCTCTCTCTCTCTCTCTCTCTCCAAAAATGTTACTTGATGAAAGCTATATCATCCTTTACAGTTCATACTTTAATACATATAATTATATTATTTGTAGCATATACATGTGCCAAAGTGTTTTACTATGGCTGGAAGGGTTAGAATGTCTTCTTAAGTTGCTTTAATGATTTGTTTTGTAATTTAAAAGATGGCCAATTTTCAAAGTCTTGAAACAATAATTACTAGAATCTTACATCAGTATTGTTTGATGCTGTGTTCATTGTGTTCATGTTATGATTGTGTGATCTCGGAAGTGTTTCCACAATGTCTGTTACAGAAAGTCAAATGATCTGTTTTTACTGACATGAAAATGTCCAGAATAGGTCAGTTATCTTGTTTCATGGTAGTGAAACTTACCTTAAAGATCTTTATATTGTCTTACATTAAACGCATATATATCTATATCCCTATAAAGCAATTGGTTGTTTGTGTCCCATTTCTTTAAAGATTGCATTTTACTTCAGTCAAAATGCAAATGATGCAGGTAAATGTTCTTTTGGTATTATCTAAGTGAAGAAAATATGGTAATTATGGTTAAAATTTATTAGCTATTTTTTAGTTTGGAATGAAAACGTTTTTTTTCCCCCAAATAAAAATCAACAGCCAGGTCAATTTGCAATTATACAGTTTATTTCCAAGGAAGAAGGGTGAAGTGTTGTAAGATAGATGTAAGGTTGTGTTCAATTTTTACCTGAAAGGTCACATAAATCCAGCTATGTATACATTTTTCCATAACAAATTTAATGTCATATATGATATTATCTTTTTTAATGCATTTGAAAAGATCTAGTCAAATAAGGCGTATATATCTACATAATTATCATTAAGTATATCATCTTTTTTCATAAATTTCATTATGGCTAGAAACTGCTTTTGCTCAATATGGTGCCAGTTGATAATGTTCATTAATCTAAGTTTAAATAGGGTGAAAGCAATAAGAAATGAAGAGCACAGACTAGCACAATAGCCTTGCTTAGCATTTATTTTCTTAGTAAAATTTCGAAATCCAAGCAAGTATCCAAATCATGAAACCAGATTGATAATTCTGTTGTACTGACAATCCAATGCTTATTACAATGTACAAATGTTCAAGTTTAACACTTCTTTTTACTCCTATAGATTGTTAATACATTGTTTTATTATTTATGGTTTAACAGCTGTATAACTGAAGTTTAGAAATGAAATTGTAATTGTTTCAGTTAATTATTATGTACATGCATGTTACATAATTAACTGTTAAGTCTGTTTTCAAGAATTTGTTGGTGGTGTTTGAAATGAAAAATATGCAGATGCTTTCAAGAAGTGGTGTAATTTAAAAATGCATTTCATGTGAAGGTGGCAAGTAATAAAATATTAAGAAAAAAATAATGCACTTAGTTATCACTCTTTCCATTTTTGGTAGGTCTGTTTCCAATTGGTGTTAGTAAATATCTCTGCTAATTTATTAAGTGATAGGTTTCATTGATATGTTTTCATGCTAGAAAAAATCACTGTTCCCACAAAGACTGATTTTGCTGAGGGCCCAAAGGATTTCCAGGGGCAGAACCAGGATTATTTGAAGGGAGAGGGGGTCTGCGAATGTGAAGCCCCCCCCCCCTTGACATTGAGTTCGGGGCTCACTGAAGAGCCCCGAAAATTTTTGGTATTTTTATTTAAAGGACAAACGGTTTAGAACTATGATTCAACTAGTCAAAATTCTGATTTCAAGAGGGGACCATTGGTGTGAATTTTTTTTAGAAATTCCTGACACCCCACCAAAATCCGCCACTGATTTCTAGTTTTAGGGACCATTCCCACAGATATTTGGATTGATATATCTCCCTGGGTAGTCTCACTAAATTGTTGTCAAACTAATGGGCTTAAACATCTGTCACACCAAGTAAAACTTTTATGGGGGGTAATTAACTTTACCCCTAGCTGATTCGGTAGGCGTGACAGACATTTAAGCCTCTTGAGCTGATAACAATTTAGCGTGAACCCCCAGGGAGTTAGGTCGATCCAGATGGATCGATCTAAGTATGGGAACCCAGTCTTAGTTTTGGTCAAGGAAAATTGGTAATCCAGAAAATGTCCGCCACCAAGTGATAGCACGTACTACAATATGTAGTATGTTTAAGTCTTTTCCTGCATGCAGTGAATGCGTCCTTCTTATTCCACCAAATTTATCGAAAACCCCCAAAGGTTTTGTGTTTCTAACAGGTTTTGATTGTTAACAAAAGTATTTCCCGAAACTAGACTGATTCCTTGAGAACAATATTTAAGGGTGAGGAGCACATCGTTTGGTAAAAAAGGAAAGAGAAAGGACCTCCCTATCACCGTTAGAAGATAGGGGAATACCGCGGGTAGATAAAATAAGCTCAAGTAGAACATAAATTGAACTTCAGTGGAAAAAAAGTTAGGTGTATACAGTGTAAGATATGCATGGTGCTCTGTAGGTACCCGCCTTACCAAATTTAGATTATTAAGATTACTACAATAAGTGTATCACCCCCCCCCCCCCAAAAAAAAAAAAAAAAAAAAAAAAAAAAAAAAAAAAACACACACACAACCACACACACACACGTACGCACTCTGTAATCGCAGTAGTTTGCTGTGTATTTTATTTTTAATAAGGGGATAAGCCAGGGAAGTGCATTTTTTTCCAATGCTCAAGCAGTAAAATAAGCTAACTTACGCTTGACCTGCTTAAGAATTAGATATAGGCATTGGAGGAAATTTTCCTAAAGCATCTACAGTATTTAACGGGCCTATGTAACATCAACATCACTCCTAAAAAGCAAATTATCAAAAATATTTATATTTTCAAGCTATTTTTTATCTGCAAATATAACCTAGGACGTCCTTGATAAGAGTCACAAGGTTTTGGACTGATTTTGCCATGCCAAATAAACGCGGTTGTAAACGTGGCTTTTTACGGCGCTTGCGGTTCTCACACACTGAATGCTCTGTGCAATCTTATGCAGTTGACACCCGACCTCGATCCAGCTTTTGATTGGTCGCTGTCTTGTGGCCTCATATCATCTGAGAGGCAACATATACTGAATATAAAAGCATATTCCAACGAATTTATGACTTTAATATTATTCTTCTTGCTCTCAGATACACCCGGATCTTAACAGGTAAGTCGAAACGACCGTCGAAAGTATTCTACTTAGTTATGGCTAGAAACGATATTCTGTATCTGAAACGAGCGCCGTTTGTTGAATTTTGATACGTCAGAATGGACTTTGTACTGGCCGGCTAAATTTAGCTCCCAAACAAAATATGCACGTGGAGGGGGAGTAGTAGTGGTTTCTTATTCATTTGATTCATTTTATTAGAGATATATATTCAATTCCTTATCGCTAGGAGTAAGTATTAGGCAGCTTTTTGTATTGTGGCTATTTGTTTTAAGTTTGTGATTTTTGCTATGCCCAGGTGGCAAATGAGCTTACTCAGTATACCCTCTAGTTATTTTGACATAACAACACCATATACAAAATGTACGTGTACCGCCGAATACTTCTCGAGACTGGGGAAAGTAACATCGTTTTAAGACAAAAGTATTACAGATCGATCCTCTAAAATTAGACTGATATTTGATGTGAGCAACCTCCACCACTTCACAAACTGCGCATATGTGCGCATTAGAAGCTGCAGCTAATGTTTGTGGGTTTTGTACCGTGCTAAAACAGATGAATACGTTTTGTGAAAAAGTTTAAGTGTAATATACATAGATGCATTCTGTTTCATGGGTGATTGAGTTTTCTCTCGTAATTGTAAAAGAAGATTTACAAAGTAACCTAAATGTATTGCAAGGCTTTTTAAAACAACTAGTACGGGAAGGATTAATATTTATAATAAATGGGGTTTAATTAATTGGTGTTAAAGGTACACAGATCAGTTTCAGTTTCTATCTAGATTGTTGAGCAGCCATTCGGCAAGACGAGTTAGTAAGGAGTGATGTTTTGCACTAATATGAAATAGTAATAATAAAAAACACTGCTGTCATTTCATTGGTCGCTTAAAATAGAACGTCAATAGTTGTGGTTTTGTTTATGGTATGTACAGAAGGTGGTGTGATGTGTGGTGTGATGCTTTACTCTACTGCCACGTACTGCTGATGTCACCGTGTTATTATGCTAATAAGGGCCTACAGGTAGTGCCTTTACCAGTTTTCCAATCTGTGAAATATTTACATAGCATTTGAAAGCAATTCCCAAGTGATATATTTTTAAAGTTCGTTAATTTGGGCTACTATAAATGCCTCATTGTTATATTTTTAATTATTAAATGCTGGCAAATTTTTTTTTTAATTTTGAAGGTTATTCAGTAATATCTGCATAGTTAATTAATATAACCAATAAATACTAGTATGCTCACTGAAATTAATTATAAATAAAACAGCAACAAAGATTTGTTAGTGCTATTATTTTATGTATTTTATCTTGATCATATTTTTATACAATCAAGATGAAATGATTACATATATATATAAAATAAATTCATTTTCATAGCATGAATCTATACAGAAATATTTCAGCCTTTTAGAAGAGGTCTGCATTAGTGATTTCTTGTTCTCAGGGTTTTATAATTAACTATTTATAATTATACTGCCCTAATTTGTTCTATATATGTTAGTGACATTCTTCTATCTATTCAACACAGTGATGTTTTTTTAAAAAACATTGTTTTAGCAGAGAGCAGATGTCTCCGTGATTTTATCATATGGTCGATCTAGTAATCATTCCATCAAAACTGGTATCATGATATTATTTATTATCATATTTCTTGTCCTTTGATCTAACTGCAAAACATTCAGGAGTACATGTGATTTTTTTTTCTTTGTCAATAAATTACATTTGAATGTAAACGGGTGTGAAGGGTGTAATTTAGATGTTCCCATTGTTTGTTGCAGACAGCAGTTTAAAATATGATTATATACACGGTAGATGCCACTTTAATGATAGGTTAACCTGGATATGCATCAGTTGTTCTAGCATGCTGGTAGAGTGCCGGGCTGCTAAATATGTCTTGGTGAGACTTAGAACTAAATTACACAAATACATCAGACATCAGCTGTGCAAATCTTTTGAAATTTGCAGTTTTGTTTTCAATTATCAATATTCATTTTCAGATATAATTTTGGAAGCAGTATGCCTGCCCATATCTTTGATGAGCCAGCTCCAACTGGTGAGACACGAGGGGCAGAGGATACGCTGCCAGTAAAAATGGACACAAGAAATGACATTGTCATCAGTGGTCTCTCATGTAGATTGCCAGAATCTGAGAATGTTCAAGAATTTCGTGATAATCTGATGAATGGTGTGGACATGGTCACAGAAGATGACAGACGCTGGGAACCAGGTACAATTAAATTTCACATAACTGATATATCAACAGATATGATATTAGATTAATTATGGTGGAAATGTCAAAAAATTAACAACTACAAATTGGGTGTATAGATTGTTATTTTCTTAATATCAGTTTTGGACAGGATTAGGTATTACTTAATTATACCATAATTGGTGATAAAAATTTTCCTGGAATCTTTTTTTTTTTCAAAATATACCTCTAACATCCCTTTTGTGCCCTTAATATCAGGTCTCCATGGCTTACCCAGAAGAAATGGTAAACTAAAGGACCTCAGCAAATTTGACAGCACTTTCTTTGGTGTGAATCCTAAGCAGGCTAATACCATGGACCCTCAGATGAGGCTATTACTGGAAGTCACATATGAGGCACTTGTTGATGCAGGTAATGGCAATTTTATATTGTATACAGGAATAGTTACTGTACTGGCAGCCTATTTAAATGAAATGAAATGTTTTTTTTTTATTTTACAGAAGAAAATAAATAAATGATATTTAATTTATGCTTTTTATTGTTTGATTATTGTCATCTTGAGAGACAAAATTAATGTGAAATGAGCTGAATCAACTGTATTAATCTCTCAGTTGTATTTATTAAAAATTGATTAATATAAGAATGTATATGTTTATTTGTCACATATAATCATGATGACCTTGGCAGGTGTAAATCCTTCCACATTACAAGGCAGTAAGACCCGGGTGTATCTGGGAGCAAGTGGATCTGAGGCAGGGGTTGCCTGGTCCTACAACATGGACAAAACAGATGGAGACGTGCTTTTAGGGTGCCAAACCTCCATGTTTGCTCATCAAATATCTAGTTTCTTTGATTTCAGAGGTTTGTTGCTAGCTAGGTCGGTGCCAAAGTGAATGGGGTCCATTTGTATTTGATATAGACACATATAATGTGACAGTACATGTGACTCAATTGTATGCAAAAGACTATTATGGTTTGGACTTTATATAACCAGATATATAAATCAATATTTTGCAAATTATGAAACATTAAAAGAAAACTCAGTACCAGTATGTGTGGCATATTGAGTCCTATATACTGTTCCATGTAGGTTGTACACTGTATATTGATAACCGTAGTCTACTAATACAACTGCACTGTGACATGGTAGGGTGTGGCTGTATTACTTCAATTAGCACTGTATGTCATTACTGTGCCAAAGGGGTACCATAGGGGGCACAGTGGGCCATATTATCCCTCTTCACCCCTTAACCTTGAAGTATGATAAACAAGACAAAATTAAGCACTTGCAGTATCCCCATTTACTATTTTATATTTGCAAAGCAAATTGAAGCAAAAAATCACATATGTGCCCCCCCCCCCCCCCCAGCACATCCTGGGTCTGCCAGTGTATAAATTATGTACTATACACTGTGGTCACTATTTACTAATTCTGTAGGACCTGAATGAAGTGAACCATCAAACAAATAATTTGTATTTTTTTAAAGATAATTTTTGTTTATTTGGTTATCTAATCTGTTCCATTTTTGATACACATCTCAGTCATTGATTTAACTATCAATAAATGATGTAAAATATTTTATTCAAAATATTTGAATGGTGGTTCAGTAAACCCTTATATAGTTTAATATACATATTAATTATCTCTACTGTTGCTGCCTTACTGTCTTTTTCTCACATTCTGGGCTTCCTGCTTTCAGGGGTTAATCCTCAGCATGTACGTGGCAGTAGAACGGGTGTCTATATTGGTGTTAGTTCTTCTGAAGCAGGGGAGGTATGGTCTGCAGATCCTGAGACACTAATTGGTTACAGCATGACTGGCTGCCAACGCGCCATGTTTGCAAACCGTCTCTCTTTCTACTTTGATTTTAAAGGTTTGTGGGGTGACATTTATTAATTTAATGTCAACTAAAATATATGAATTTAACATTATGTGTATGTTGAGGAAAATGGACCTCAGAATGCTTGGCAAGCATGATGTAATTTAATATGATAAATCGGTCTTATTTCTTTTATTTAAGTCGATTTCCTTATTCACATTTCACACAAAATGTTCTCATTAATTTCTTGCGTTGGATGTCATAAAAACAGATAAACAGTGAAGCAGTCATGTTTTAATTTTAAATGTTAATTCTTTATTTGTATGTCAGTTTATTCAGGATATAATTGACTCTTGTATTCTTTCCATTTTTCAGGTCCAAGTTTTACACTGGACACTGCCTGTTCGTCCAGTCTACTTGCCCTGGACCAGGCAGTGATAGCCATCAAGACTGGTCAGTGTGACGCAGCCATTGTGGCAGGGTCCAACCTGTGCCTGAAGCCAACTACTGCTCTACAGTTCATGAAGCTAGGGATGCTGTCCCCAGAGGGCGCTTGTAAATCATTTGATGCGTCAGGTCAGTGGAAAATTTGAAAAGAGAATGATGAGGAAGGATGACTCTTTTCTCTAACACCCCATTTCCATAGATTTTTAGATCGATCTATCCCTGTGGGGAGTCTCACTAGATTACTGTCAGCTTGGCTGGCTTAAGCATCTGTCCCGCCTACTAAAAGCTGTAAGGGGGTAATTAACTATGGTGCCTGCTTGGCTGACTGCATTTTAGTGTGAACCCCCAGGGAGATAGGTCGATCTAAATCTTAATCTCTAGATCGATCTAAACTTCTGGGAAAGCACCCTAAGATACTGATTACCAAAAGTATTGTTAATAAATATTTGCATGTATTTTCTCCGCATTCTCATCGTAAACTTTATATTATTTATGACAATATATTCATGTATTTTACTTTCATTATTACAAAGTAAGATGTAACACAGAGAGCTATAACACACCTTTAAAAAATAGATACAGATAATAATGACATTGCAAACTGTATGGTTATCTAAATTTTGAGAGTATTTTTTATTATGATTGCTTAAAGAGCCAGTTAATGCTTTAATGAATAAAAACTGCCAGTGCATATTTATATTTTTTCATCAAGGTAATGGATACTGCCGGAGTGAAGGTGTTGTGGCCATTTACCTCCAGAAAGCTTCTGCTGCTAAGCGCATATATTGTACTGTCCTTCACTCAAAAACCAATGTGGATGGAAGGAAAAAACAAGGTCAGATTACACAAATGTTTCATATATTATGTTTAAATATAGTGTGTGAAAGGTTTTTATTTTGACAAAGTTAGGTATAGTTAGGTTTTTTTTAAAAGTTGCATTACGGCAAGTTAAATTATTTATTTTGAAGGAAATTTAATACAAAACATACATATGCTTAATTCCTTTTAGAATTCAGATGCATAATTGAAGTATATCAAAACATTACTGAATTTTGAATATTTCTTTAGGCATTACATTCCCATCAGGAGAAATGCAAAAGAATCTGCTCACTGAAATATACACAGAGGCTAAAGTGAATCCGTCCGAAGTGTCTTATGTAGAATGTCATGGGACAGGAACCAAAGTGGGAGATCCACAGGAGGCAAATACAATAGCAGATATCTTCTGTCAAGACAGAGATCAGCCATTGTTGATTGGGTCCGTCAAATCCAACATGGGCCATCCTGAACCAGCATCTGGTGAGGAATTAGTGTAAATATATGTTGCATTAAAAGCAAAATTGAAAACAAAATTGTAAACTTTCGTTTGGGCGTGGCATAACAGGCATAAAGAGCTGGCCTTGATTGCCCATACATCAAATAGCCTATACATATTTTACTTGTCACATATCTTTTTACTGAATTTTGTTCTGCATAGGATGGAAGAGA
Organism: Lingula anatina; assembly: GCF_051362555.1. NCBI lineage: Eukaryota > Metazoa > Brachiopoda > Lingulata > Lingulida > Lingulidae > Lingula > Lingula anatina. The sequence continues at coordinate 32,804,634 of NC_141768.1, forward strand.
TATAAATCATCTCATTAATGATTTGATGGATATTCTCATCTAAATTTGAAGTGTAGGTGACTTTGATTCATCATCCATAACCACACATTCAAAATGACTGAGATAAAACAGTACATTTTTTATTTGACAGGATTGGCAGCGCTAGCAAAGGTCATCATATCCATGGAAGACAGTGTTATTCCACCAAATCTTCACTATACAACCCCTAATCCAGATATCCCAGGACTGTCTAATGGAAAGCTTAAAGTCGTGACAAACTGCACAAAGTGGAATGGGGGCCTTGTTGGACTGAATTCCTTTGGGTTTGGAGGAGCAAATGTACACGCAGTTCTAAAGTCAAATAATCAGAAGGAAACAACAGTTCACCCAGCAGCCAATGAAGTAAGACTATTCACATTTTGTGGAAGAACAGAAGAAGGTATGTGTATTGCTTTTCTGATTGATTATTAATTAATTAATTTATTTATTTATTTATTTATTTATTTATTTTTTATTTATTGGGGGGAACAGCTTTGTAAAACAAGATAATGCAATCACTGTAACTTAATATAATCATTGAAATAAAAATAAAAGTTTGTACCATCATCAGCACTAGTCAACTTACATGACTCATCTTTGATGATAAACAATTAGTAATTGAATTCTTGAAAATGTTTGCAGGTGTGCAGCATGTTTTAAACAATGTGAAACAGCACCCAAAAGATCTGAATCTCCAGGCACTGCTGAATCAAAATGCCTATGGTGACCCCAAGATGCATCCATACAGAGGGTACACACTGCTTAACACAACTGATGAGATTCAAGAAATACAGGTAATTAATATATACAATACTTACAAAATTTAAAGAATTGTTTTTTAATGGTTTTGTTATAAAAAATTCATAAAAACATAATAATTTTGTAAATTTCTAGTAATCATATTTGAACACTCTTTATGCATAACCTAAACAAACAAAATAATTTAAAATAAAATATCTACAGTAAAACAGATATGAAATTAATTTTAAAAAGTGCACTTAGATTTTAGAAATGGGCTGTTAATTTTTTTTACTTCCTATGGATTGTTTCTGGGAGTTATGAATTTAAGTAAAGCAGACATGAAATCCCAAATACTCTCATGACAATGTGCCACAGGTTTTTGATGCTTATAACCTTACAGATATATTTTATGGTATTTTCAGAACTGCCCATCAGAACCCCGTCCAGTATGGTACGTCTTTACAGGGATGGGCACCCAGTGGCATGGCATGGGGAGAGAGCTGATGCAAATAGATGTGTTCAAACAGTCCATCATGAGATCTCACCACTGCCTGAAGAAAATGAATATCAGTCTGTATGACCTGCTGGTGAATGGCACAGAAGACACCTTCAAGAACACTGTCAACTCTTTTGTTGGAATAGCGGCTATACAGGTAAATTGATGATGATTTTATTTTGTAGTAAGAAAAGAGTGAGTTAAAATATAGTCAAGAAATGTTTGCTACTATAAATTTGTAATATCTAGAGAGAATAAAAACTTTTCCATTAATGATATGTCACAGGGTAGAATGAAATCCAGGCAGATTTAAATCCACCAAGACGAGAAATTTCAGTCTCTCCTAAGGGGATTTTAAATCTGCCTGGATTTCAATCTTGCCTGTGACATATTATATCTTTTGAATGTGCTTTTTAATTAAAAAAAGTAAACAGATTCATATACAAAACTTTCTTAATTAAGGTGGCACTGGTGGACACTCTGCGTTCCCTGGGGGTGAAGCCAGATGGTATTGTGGGTCATTCTGTGGGGGAGTTGGGCTGTGGCTATGCTGATGGTTGCCTGACTGCAGAGGAGACTGTATTGGCAGCATACTGGAGAGGAAAGTGTATTTTGGAGGCAGATTTAGAGGCAGGGGCAATGGCTGCTATTGGTAGGTGTTCTAAATTTAATTCTTTAATTTAAATATTTTATTACATTTTTAAATGTGAATCCTAGATGCAGGCCAATTGGTGGCAAAAATGTTGCGAAAAAAATCGCTCTGTCAATTTTGAAGGCTAAAGTGTGACCAAGATCTTTATAAAACATTCAAGAAATTTTACAGGCTCATAGCCAGCAATTTCTAAAGAGGGGTTCTTTTTTTTTTGAAAAGGTGGGCCTTTTACAATGAAACCTTTCGTGTACCTAGATCAGATTTTATCCAGAATGAACTTTTACCCGGCAAAAGGGGCAGTTCTTTCAAACCCCCAAACCTCGCTATGGGCCTGTTTTAAATCTGTTTTAAATATAGATCCAGGGTTCTCTGCCCAAATTAAATCATGGTATTTTCTTACATTATATTTATTGTTGTAAATTCTTTCCATTCCATAGGTTTAACATGGAAAGAGGCCCAGGAGCAGTGTCCAGCAGGAGTAGTTCCAGCCTGTCACAATGCTGAGGACACTGTGACCATCTCTGGGCCCAAGGAAGCAGTAGCAACATTTGTTCAGGAGCTCAAGGATCAAGGGGTGTTTGCCAAGGAAGTTCACAGTGCTGGGGTAGCTTTTCACTCCTATTACATGGCTAAAATTGCACCCAACTTGAAAGAAGCACTGGACAAGGTTTGTTCCTTTACAGATTCATTGTTCATTTGAATTATTGAAGACATTTGGTTTTTGAATGTACCCAAACATAACTGCAAATTTGACTTTTTTTCTAGGTCATTAAAACCCCAAAACCAAGAAGCAGCAAATGGATCAGTTCTTCCATCCCAGAATCCAAATGGACCTCTTCTCTTGCTCAGATGTCGTCTGCAGACTACCACGTCAACAACTTGGTCAGCCCCGTGTTGTTCCAAGAGGCACTGCAGCATGTTCCTAAGAATGCCATCACTGTAGAGATAGCTCCACACTGTCTGCTGCAGTCCATACTAAAGAGGTCCCTTGGCCCAAAGTGCACTTTGACTAGTCTAATGAAGAGGGGGCATTCAAACAATCTTGAACATTTCTGGGCCAACATTGGAAAGTATGTCAATAAGTGATTTATTGGGCAATCGTGTATTCTTCATTTTAATTCTTGTGGTAATTATACCATACTGGTGCACAGTTCTGCTGCTGTATGGGAGTTGTAAGAAATAAGGAAATTATTCTTTGGTTTTGCCATTCTTTGGATAATGTGGTCAGGGAGTGTAATTTTTTTTGGTGCGTAATTATAACGAGTGCATTTTTTTTAATCTTTCAACCAGCTGATTTATGTGTCGCATATTTTAAGGTTCAAGGTTTGACTTAATAATATAACAGAATTTTTTGAGTACAGCAAAACATTTGTTGTTCCATTTTCCTACGAAAAGAAATGTGTAAATTAGGTTTACACCTCATTTTCCCTTTCAGGCTCTACATGAATGGAGTGAATCCAGACCCCTTGAAGGTTTTCCCACCAGTCCATTTTCCAGTTCCCAGTGGCACCCCAATGATATCTCACCTGGTGAAGTGGGACCATTCCCAAAACTTTTCTGTTCCGACCCAGGATGACTTCATGGCCTTGTCTGGGAGCAGTGGGAAAAGTACGGCCTTTGTGTATGAGGTGGACATGTCCCCGGATTCTCCTGATCATTACTTGGTTGGCCACAAGATAGATGGAAGGGTTCTCTTTCCAGCAACAGGTACAGAATTAGAGTGGTGTTATAAAACAGAAATGTTTCACAGAGAATTTTTAACCCAGCTCAATAAAGATATAGTTTTTTGCTTGATGCAATTAAAAGCAAGAACTAGTTTTGAATGTTGGTCCAATTTTTTGTCTATACGCATTAGACAGTATCTTTACTATATATATATATATGTATATGAATTTTAGAATTTAAAGTAAAAGAATTAAAAGACGGCTTTACTATTTATGGTAGGTATGTATCTTATTTAGTCATATACAAGCTCCATTTTACATTTCAGGATACCTTGTCCTAGCTTGGCGGGCTCTAGCAAAGATGAAGGGACAACTATATGAACAGATGCCAGTGACTTTTGAAAATGTTGCCATACATAGAGCTACAATTTTATCAAAAGATGGTGAGTACAGTGGTGTATCACACAATTCAGTGTTGAGTGCAACCCTGTCTCTGTATAACTTTTAATTTATTTAAATTAGAATTTTATTAAAGTTAGCAGTGGTCTCTCATATGTAAAAGACTATAAGGGCTTTGGGAGAAGCATAGACATGCACCCAGTAGAGGAACACACAATTTAAACCTCAAAAAATAAATTGAAGCCCAAATTAAAAATTTTGAGAAAACTTTTTTAACAATTAACAAACAAATTACAGCTTGGTGAATCAGGTGGGGCTTTTAAACACAAAAACTTTGTATTACATATGATTCTTACAGTATTACTTTTGTTACTTTCATGTAGGGGGTGCTTCATGTTCTTTATACTTTTCTTTTTCTTTTTTTTTTTATTTTTCAGCCAAGGTGAAATTTGAAATCTGTATAATGCAATCTACAGGAGAATTTGAGATTTGTGAAAATGGGGCTATGGTTGCGAGTGGAAAGGTGTATGTTCCAACGGAGCCAGGCTCACAGAGATCTACAGAATACACGTTGGAAGATGATGAAGAGCCAGCACAGGAATGGAGAGATCTGACGTCTGGAGACATCTATAAAGAGTTGAGGCTCAGGGGATATGATTATGGTCCAACATTTCAGGGCATTCTGACCACAAACAATACAGGTTAGTATCTTTCAAAGACAAACATTATTTACTGTGTGTCTTCATTGATCTTGAAAGTTTTCAGTACAATCTTGCTTCTAATATACAGAGATTCAGTACCAAGGAGACTGTTACTCTAAAAGATGATTGTGCCTAAAAATTGTTTTATTTTATGTTTATGATAATAAACATCTTTTAAATCCACACAAATAATTTGTTGATTTTCCTAGGTGATCATGGCCAGTTACTCTGGAACAACAACTGGGTTTCTTTCCTGGACACCATGCTACAAGTTTCTGTACTTGGCGCCTCTGGGCTTGGCCTGCGTCTGCCAACCAGGATCACTTCCCTTTCAGTTGATCCTGCATTACATGAACAGAGAGTTGTGCAATTTGATGAAAGTACTCAAGGTAATCATGTCTGATGATGCCAATTATTTTTTAAGAGATGTAACCCCTGTTATAATTTTTTTTTTAGATTAGAAATTGCAAAACTACTGATAATACTCATGGTAGCACATTTTCTTTGAATGTTTGATGGGACATTGTTGAAAGTATTTACAATGGTGTCTGTTTGAGAACCATTTATAAACCTTTAAATTTCTTTTTTTTATTTCATGCTTTTAGCTGTTCCACTTAGTGTTAACAAATACACTAACACATGTATTGCTGGTGGTATTGAAATCCTTGGCCTTCATGCAACAGTGGCACCCAGGAGACAACAACAACAAAATCCACCCGTCCTTGAGGAATACACATTCGTCCCATACAAAGAATCAAATCTGCTCAGTTCTTCAAATAAAGCTGAATATTCAAAACTTCTCACAGATTCTACCATCCATATTTTGAAGAAATTGCTTGAGAAACTAGAAGGTCAAGAGTTGCCAAACATGGAGCTACTAAGAAACATTGTGGATTCTTATGAACATTGTCCTGCAGATATTGAGGAAATGCTGGGGTGCTATGAAGATGAAAATTGTCATCCAGCTGCAAAATACTTCAAGAATATCACGTCCTTGAACAATGCTTCCACAAATTTCAGAGAACTTTTAATGGAGAATCAAGAACTCTTGAGAGATCCTCTCTTTACTTCTGCGTACCATCCAACAGTTTTGAAACCATGCTTAGATGTTGTTCTAGAAAATGTCAACAGTTCTACGTTGAAGGTAGTTGAGGTTGGAGCAGCACATGGGCAGATGTACAAACCAGTTAATCAGTTTCTAGGGTCACATCCTCTGGTCAAATTGGATTATACAGTGACTGATGAGAGAGTCCAAGATTTGGACCACGAAGAATTGGAACAGTTGAATATTCAAAGCACTGAATGGAATTTGAAATCTCCACCCTCAGACAACCTGAAATCTACAGATTTGATTGTAGCAAAAGGTTTGCTGCATCAGCAGGAAGGGATTTCAGAACTTTTAGTCACACTTTCTAGTTTACTGAAAGATGATGGCTTCTTGTTGATAACTGAGCCTACACAAAACTTCCCACTTGCATTCATGTCATCGTACACAGGAAATGAGGTCTTCATAGCAGACGACAATCACAGGCATTGTGGGATTTACTTAAGTGAAGCGCAATGGACGGACACATTTACAGCAGCAGGTTTGCAGATAATTGCCCAAAAGAGTGATGGACTTATGCACACAACTTTCTTATGTAGAAAAACAGCTACAGTGACCAATGCTGTGCCAACCTTTCTCATCATTGACAACATGACCACATTTGAGTGGGTAGAGCAACTAAAGAAAACCATGGCTGACCACTTGGACAAGCCGAAAGAGGCCACTATCTGGTTGGTGTCCAAAAATGAGCCTTGCAATGGAATAGTGGGACTAGTGAATTGTCTCAGAAAAGAGCCTGGAGGTGATAGAATTAGGTATGTAAACCAAATATGTGAGATAGCGGAACATTTTTTAAACATTCATTCACTATAAAAATCCATTCAGACTAGATTATTCAGGCCCGTAGCCAGGGGGGTTAAAAAAAACGCCCCTTTTGCTAGGAAAAGGTCCACTCTGGGTAAAATTTGATCTAGGTAGCCTACATGATGTTTTTATGGAAAAAGGTCCACTTTTTCAGAAAACGAACCCCCCTTTTGAAATTGCTGGCTACGGGCCTGTTATTTCAAAGGTATTTAGTAAATTGGAAGGTATTTTTGACAATGTAAAGGAAATTTAAGTTCCTGAATATGAATGACCTTTTTGTGTATTTTTACAGGTGTATTTTCAATGCCAGTGAAGGTAACTTACCTGATTCTTGTATGGAAATGGAAAGTCCAACCTTCATGTCTCTAAGACAAAAGGACCTTGTGATGAATGTGTACAGAAATGGCCAATGGGGTTCCTTTAGACATATGCCACTGCATCAGGGTAGGCCATATTTTAATGTGAATACAATGTTATCTCATTGAAAACATGAGCACACTTAAAACATTCTTCACTTTAGTTAATCTAATTGAAAAAAAAACATTTTTTATGAGAAGTATATAGTTTGGATAATATATAGTTTTTATTAAAAAAAGCAGTAGATTTGTCATAAATCATGATTAATGTTTTTTTTTGTCAGTTTAACTTTCTTTAAGTGTTAGTAAGTATTTAATTAGCACTGACATTGGCATATCATATTGTTTTAACCACACCACCATCATTATTGTCTTTACAGACTGTCAAGTCCCTCACACTGAAGTCAACCATGCTTTTGTGAATGTGCTGACCAGAGGTGACCTGTCCAGTTTACGCTGGATCGAGTCTCCCCTAAAGTACTTTGACCCTGACCAGAACCCCAGTAAAAAACTGTGTAGTGTGTACTACGCTGCTCTCAACTTCAGAGACGTCATGCTGGCCACTGGGAAACTGCCTCCTGATGCCATACCAGGTATGAAGGAGATGATTTTTTATGCAAAAAAGTTGCTCTATATACACAGGAATATACCACTATAGTCATAGGGGATTTTAGGCAGGGGGCACAGGGGACAGAGTACCTCTCCCCCCCCTTCTTTAATGTAATAAACCATGGGCTATATGGGATGCATGGGGTACGACATCTTATCATTTAATAGTTGTGGTTCAATTTTTATTTATATTTATTTGATCTGCAGGTGATCTTGCATCACAAGACTGCCTGCTGGGTATGGAGTTTTCTGGAAGAGACCAGAAAGGAAGAAGACTTATGGGTCTGCTACCTGCAAAGGTAATTAGAACTTGAATAGTAGTGGGGTTCTATTAAAATTGAATTTCTATTAATTTTTTTCTTTAAAGGCACACAAATGAATATTAGAGCTTTTTATGGCAAAAATTAAATTTTCCTTGATACTTCCACTCTTTTTCCCTTAATTATAAGGCATATCCAATCCTAAACATTCATAAAACCATAAACCCGATTTTGGGTTCTTAGTGTCCACTCTTCTAATGACTTTTGAATTTCACTCAAGGTGGTGAAATTTTGAAACTTGGAACTTGTAAACCCATTCATAAATTATAATATTTTTTTTCAATGGTTTTAAATTTCCAAAATTTACATTTTTTTTCTCACTATAAAAAGGTCTATCGTATATTGTATGCTTTAATATATTACTTAAATACGAAAGAATATGAGAGCTACATGTTATAGTCTGAGGCCCTCATTTTATCCACCCTAAAAAAGGCTGACTCACATACTTTATAGATAAGTAGTATTGGCATTGCTATTCTGAATTCCTCAGGGCCTTGCTACCTCAGTGGATGCTGATGGTAGGTTCCTGTGGGCAGTTCCAGATAGATGGACACTGGAGCAGGCTGCCTCTGTCCCAGTGGTCTATGCTACAGTCTACTATGCCTTGGTGGTCAGGGGACAGATGAGGAAAGGAGAGAGGGTGCTGATCCATTCTGGCAGTGGAGGTTAGTATATAGACTAGTTAAGGTATTAAAGGTGGCATTTTGACAGACATGAATTTACAGAGATTGTTTTTTCATCTACAGTCATATTTTTGGTGAAAAAGGTAAGTCATTGTCTCTTGTGTAAATCATTTCTAAATAATAATGTTAATCATTTCTACAGATACTAAACATGCTTTGATGAATGGTCAAAACACCCTGCCTCATAGGTGAAAAATATTACATGAAGTCTCAATAGGAAGTGCTGTTGAAAAACATTGGTATATTGGTATCCACAAATTATATTATTTTATTGTCATTTAATTTTTCTTTTTACAAAAAATAAATAAATAAATAAATAAATTACCCAATAAGGTATAGCTGTATATAGAATTAATTTTGATATTCCTATGGCATGTTTTCATCTCATTGCAGGTGTTGGTCAGGCAGCTATATCAGTGGCTCTTCACTATGGTTGTGAAGTGTTTACAACTGTCGGTTCTAAGGAGAAAAAACAGTACCTCATGGACCAGTTTCCTCAGCTGAAAGACAAGCATTTTGCCAACTCACGGGATACATCATTTGAAATGGATATTTTGAGAGCAACCAAGGGGAAAGGTACATTGTAACTGTCTGCTGTTCAGGTATAATTTAGTCTTTATGAAAAATACTAAATTATTGAGTATTTCTTATGGTATTCTTATTGATAAAAGTGCCAGACATTGGGGTGATGATATTTTTAAGCTTTGGAAATGCCATTCAATTTAAAATCTAGACACCTTGCTGGAAGGCTGGTTACTAATTCTGTTCTTTTTCAGGCGTCAACTTGGTACTAAATTCCCTGTCTGAAGAGAAGTTGCAATCTAGCATCAGAGTTTTGGCAAACCATGGAAGATTTCTGGAGATTGGAAAGTTTGATCTTTCAAACAATTCTGCTCTGGGTAATTATTGTTATTATTATTTTTCTCTTTTATTGATTGGTTGATTAATTAGTGACATACCAGTACATGAATACACGGACCTTGATGATTTTTTAATTGTTTGTCTTTGGAATAATAGTTGTGATGACCTTCTAATATTTGGAAATTAGATAAAAATTAATATGTCTTATCATACTGCCTCAAGTTAGTCGGATTCTGCACAATAAAGCAAAATGAGCTGAAAGAAAGCTGAATTTGCAAACTTTTTATATATAACCTATGCATGAATGGTTCCTGATTGTTGTCAGTTGTTTGAAATTAAAGGTACCATGTTGAATTTCTAATTTTTTGTTGTGATAGACATAAAATTAATTTACTTTTTATTTGTTAACAATTTTAGGTATGTCAGTGTTTTTGAAGAATGTCACATTCCATGGGATATTATTAGATGCATTGTTTGAGGAAGGTAACAATGACTGGCAGATTGTAGCAGATCATGTGACTAAAGGTATCCAATCAGGAGCAGTGCGTCCACTGAAGACAACTACCTTTGACCAATCAAATGTGGAAGAAGCTTTCAGGTTCATGGCTCAAGGAAAGCACATAGGAAAAGTACTTATTAAGGTAAAATAATATAAACAGGTAATTAACTTCAGTTTGTCAAATTTATGAGGTGAAATTTAACATGTGAGTGTCCAAACTACACAATGGAAATGTTAAAAATTAAATTGCATCCATGAATTACAGAAAGAAAAGAAATAAATGAATAATTAACATATGTGCTGTAATTGAAGGAGTGGCTAAGCATTCAGAAAAAAGACGGGGAATTCCTCTTAGGCAACCTGCTTCCTTTGCTTATGACTGACTTGTGGTTGAAAAGATACATCAAAATTTGTTGATTTGATAATCTAGGTCAGAGATGAAGAACCGGAGACAGTAGTGCCTCCATCCTCAATCAAACTTCCTGCCATATGCAGAACTACCTGTGACCCCAAGCTGGTCTACATCGTCACAGGAGGCCTGGGAGGGTTTGGTCTGGAGTTAACACAGTGGCTGATTGAACGCGGAGCAAGACATCTCCTTCTCACGTCTCGCTCAGGAATCAGGACAGGTTATCAGGCTCGGTGTATCAGGCAGTGGAGAGAACTGGGACTTGATGTGAGGATTTCAACCAGAGATATTTCCACCCTGCAGGGCACTGTGGGACTTATTCAGGAGGCCTTGGAAGAAGGACCAGTTGGTGGAGTCTTTCACCTTGCCATGGTATGCTTTATTTCTTATGTTTTGTTACATTTTTGTATGAACTGTTGATTGATGTAACTCCTTTATTGTAAAATATGTAATTTGTATTGAATGCATCATAATAAAGTGTAGTCTTTTATGCTTGAAGTGTCAATTAGAAACTTCCAAACTAAGTTTTGTTATTTCTTTACATTTTTGTTCTTTCAGGTATTGAAAGATGGATTACTGGAAAACCAAAATGCAGAAACATTTCAACAAGTTGCTGACTCTAAAGTGGCTGGCACAATGCATTTGGACCAAGTTACTCGCAAACTCTGTACTGAGAGTTTAAACTGGTTTGTGGTGTTTTCTTCTGTAAGCTGTGGCCGAGGAAATGCTGGCCAAACTAATTACGGTTTCGCCAACTCTGTCATGGAAAGGGTGTGTGAGAGGAGATGCCAGGACAAACTTCCAGGCCTGGCAATACAGTGGGGTGCAATAGGTACGTGTAACAGATTATGGAAACACTATTTACTGTATAATAACAGTTTAAGTGATTATATATATTTTTTCCATTTTTGACTAAAATACTAGTAGTAGAGGATCATTACTTTGTATAGTTTAATTTTTGCATTTACATTCATATGTGTGTGATAAAACTTGAAAAGATAATTCTATATTTAGAAGTAAATGTTCTCTTCTAATGAGAGAAAATGATCACTGCTCTCATTTTGTCCTGCAGGTGATGTTGGCATTGTTTTGGATAACATGGGCAACAATGATACTGTGATTGGTGGTACCATACCACAAAGGATCACATCTTGTCTGGCCACTCTTGACCACTTCCTTAATCAGCCGTGTCCAGTTATGTCCAGTTTTGTGCCTGCTGACAAAGAAAAATCCACATTGAATAAAAGAGATGGTGGTGCTGATTTGCTGGATGCTGTAGGAAACATCTTGGGTAAGTTAGTCATACATTGCATATGGTCAACCTTATGGTTTTTATTGTATAGGTGGTCGCATTTAATTAAACAAGGACTTGCAATGAAATAACTTAAATGCAATAAATGCTGAGTGTAGGATTGAGCAGGGCAGTGATTGTTCAGCAAAACTCTTTATTTGTCTTTTTTGGTTTGGTTTTGTTATAGTCTATGAACTGTTTCTGGAGAAAGCAAGACAATTCAGTTGTGTTGTGTATGAAATAATTCTAATTGAATGTTTGTAAAAATATTAAAATTTAAGTTCTGTTCACTGTGTAAATCCAGGTGTGAAAGACCCCAGTACACTTAACCCTGACACCACCCTGGCAGATCTGGGCCTAGACTCCCTGATGGGTGTGGAGATCAAGCAAACTCTAGAGAGAGACTTCGATGTGGTTCTATCCATGAAAGATGTGAGAGCTCTGACAATCAACAAACTGAAAGCAATCTCAACTCAGGGGGTCAAACCAGTTCAGGACACGAGTGACGGTTCTCTGCATGTTTCTGATGCTGTTGCAGATGTTCAAAGCACAGCACTGGCTAGATACAACCTGGACCAGCTCATTCCTAGTGACTGTCTTGTTAGGATGAATGCTGTAGAAAGCACAGAAACTCCATTGTTTATTGTCCATCCTATTGAAGGTATACCTGCTGACCAAATTATAGTGTGTATGACTAAAGTTGATATAATATTATATTTGCTTCAGCTTAAACACTTACTGTATGAGATATTTGATTAATATTGATTGATTTTCAGATCCATTCATAATTTTTTAATTGCTTTTAATTGATTGACTTTATCGTTACATATCGTTATTGACAACAGAAATGCCATGTTTCAGGTCATATCCAGTGTTTGCAGTCCATGGTCTCCTACATACAGTATCCCGTGTATGGGCTTCAGTGCACCAGTCAGGTGCCTATGACTTCCATAGAAGACCTGGCAGCTTTTTACATACAGGTACACTGATATAGTCTACAGTTTTTGTGTCTAGACCCATAGTAATCCTAGGCATCTGCTGTTAACTTATGTGAGAGTTGTTGACTTTGAAATGAAATACAGTGCATTTTGTGTAAATGGTGGCTGATTAAAACTGCTTGCATTAATCAATTGAAAAATATCGATATAATAATAACTAAGTATAAAGTGAGCTAACTGACTGCAAATAATTTTATTTTCAGAAAATAAGTGAAATCCAAACCACAGGGCCATTCAGGTTAGCTGGATACTCATTTGGGGCCTGTGTTGCTCTAGAAATGGCACTTCAGCTTCAGGGCAAGGCTGTCGAGTTGCAGCACCTTCTGTTGCTTGATGGCTCCCACACCTATGTTGCTGCACACACAGAGCAGTACAGAATAAGACTGATGTCCACTGATAATGAAGCTGATGCAGAGAGTGAGGCACTGTGTGCCTTTGTACAACAGTTTATTCCTGTTGAGTACACACAGGTAAATCCATGACTGTCTGATATGTAAGATATGTAAAATACAAAATTACCAGATCAGAGCCATTTGAAATTTGTAATGGGATTTTTTCTTTTAAAAGAATTTGCTTCACATGGATGTGATTTGAGTGCCTGAAACACCCTTAATTAGTATATAACTTTCATCTTTTTGTATCCAGGTGCCCATTGGTTAGAATTATAATTCAATGTCAGTTTAATTCTATTTTACATCCCCTCTCTCTATGTCTATTTAGCTTAAGCCTCATTTGATGTCTTTGCCATCGTTGGAAGACAGAGTATCAATAGTAACAGAACACCTGATGAAAACCAAGCTGTTCAAGAATGAGGAGGATCTGAAAGCTGTGATCGTCTCATTTTACCAGAAGCTGGTAATAGCAGAGAAGTACAAGCCTTCAGACACTCTCCACGGAGATGTTGTGCTGATCAAGGCACAGACAGAAAATGGTTACAAAGAAAAGTTGGGATACGATTACAGTCTAAATGAGGCAAGTATTCAAAGAGCATCTCTCCTTTCCATGTTACTTTTAGTTCTTATCAGCCACGTAAACCCCCCAGTGTCTGAGGTAGATGGAAACTGATCTCTGTTATCAGCATACCCACCTGCTGTTTTACAGGACAGGTATGGCATATGGGTATGCTGATATCAGAGCCACGTTTCCAGTGACCTCTGAAATTCAAGGTAAACATAAGGACATCACTACAAACTAATTTTATTCTCAAAAATCTCAGTTGACAAAATCTTTTTGTTTCCGTTGACCTTCAGTGTAGAGAAAAATTTCAGAAATTTTTTACCAACAGCATAATATTTCTATTTTCCAGGTCTGTAATGGACAGGTCATTGTTCACACGGCAGAAGGGAATCATGAAACTTTCATTCAGAATGAAAATGCTGAAAAGGTGGCTCAGCTTGTAAATGATACACTTAGGGCAGGATCATCAGACAAGGTAGTTCATGGAGGGGCTCAAACAGAACTAGAGAGCAGGACTTCAGGCAAACATGGTGATTCACAGGTCCCTAAATATGTAAATGCTCAAGACTTACTGCATGAAGAAAAAGACACGGACATTTCACATTTGCACTATAAATCACTTCCCATGGTGTAGGAAAAAGGTACAAAAATGACCTGCTGTGCAGGATAGGCTCCCTCTCCATGGTAAGCTTTAGATGCCATTGGGAGGCAGTCAGATTTAGGAGGGGCAGATGGATGGATGTGACAACTCCATATTCTTTCTATAAAAGAGTTTATATTTCCAATATGCAGAACATTTCTTTGTAAAATATTGATTCTTTACATTAGAAGCATTTTTATAGTGTGCTAAGAAGAAACAATCCCAACCTTTCTATTTACCATAAAAAGAAGTCTTTCAGGCAGCTATGTGAATCCAAAAACATTGCAAAGGGGTGCTTTTTGTATGATAATAAATATAAAATATTGGTTTATTTTATTACAGTTTTTTCCACTTTTTTTCTTTATTAATTTTTTTTTTAGATGTTTTTGAGACAATGATAATAATTTGGCCAGCTTACACATTTTGAGGCATGTAGTGTCTCAAAATCAAAATAATATTCCAGCATAGTGTGTCCATTGAAAAATTGAGCCAAACACTACTATAGAGTTTGAGATGGAAAACAAGGCAGCAAAGCTGTCAAATGTACAGACAAAAAACAGAAAATAAAGATGCAAAATAGGTCATTTTGTCAATTTTGATGCAATAATAAATAATGCTTATTATAGCACTGTCAGTCAACACTGAATTTTAATCATGCACAACAGGTAACATGGTCAATAACAGGAGTAGACCCAGAGATATTGCAAAATTTACCTGCATAATTATCACTGCTTCCTTATTATTAATCTAGCAGACTGGCTTAATCTTTGGGAGTTTACAGGGAAATATCAACAACTGTGCTTTATGTAATCTCATTTAATAACCTATTAATTAGGCAAATGACTTTATAACTCTGAACTTAGCTTAGTGATACCCAAGGGAAATTTACAGACTGACCCTCTCAAAGGTCTTTCAGGCCCATAAGTCACATCTTAAGAAAAGCACAAAGTAATAATGCACAAAATAGGATGCTGTCAATTCTGATGCAATACTATATTACGCTTAACTGCAAAGTCAACATCAAATTTAAATTATGCAAAACAGGTAATACCGATGAAAGTAAAAGCAGGCCCATGAGAGTTCAAGTTCATACTTAGAAAATGCCAGAATGAGAAAAATGAGAATTTCACAAAAAGTTGCGTTAATTCAATAAAAAATGATAATCCAATAGAGCTGGTTTTCTTATTTGAGCTGTATGTCAATCCTAAGAATCATTCTTTTAAGCTAAAAAAAAAATAAGTAACATAGTTTGCTTTTTATCATAACGTTTGTGATGACAGTGCACGAAGTTGGCTTTTTGTCAATTTTGATGCAATATTACATAATGATTAACTATAATTACCACCATTTATTTTTATTAATAACGTAGTCATTTAGAAAATTTGATTACCACTGGGCTTCATGACCATGGGAGTTCCAAGTCCCACATTGAAAATGCCAATATATGAAAGATAACAACTTCACAAACATGTACAACAGAAAAAGAAACCAATTAGATTGCTTTTCCAACACAGGCTGCATTTTAGACCTGTGTTTCTTTCCTGTAAGTTTTAAGAAGAGTAAGTAACATGGTTTTTCTTTAATGGTCACTATAAAAGCAGTGTCCAAAATAGAGGTTTCTTCATTTTCGTTGCAATATTACATAATGCATAATGACCATCAATTTTAATAATGAAATAAAATTATCATGGATATTCAGACTAGCAAAGGTCTTCAAACCCATGGAAGTTCAAAGTCACACCTTGAAAATGTCGATATGTGAAAAATTTAAGGATGAGTGCAGATAACCATTGGCAAAGTGCCCATCGTCAATTTTTTAAATAATTTGCTATTATAAAGTTTATGCATATATTTGTTGTGTGAAAAAATATTATTTGGTTTGAGGCATCGTTTGAGCCATGAGGTATCGTATTTTTAATGAGTAATATGTGGGGGTGGAGGTAACCAGATTTACCTGTTGTATGCAGTCTAATATGAATCAGAGCAAGTTATTTCAGCATATATATTGCATAAATAATTTTTTCTAATGAAACTTGTCTTGTGGTGAAAAAAAGAGTTATATGTTAAATAATTGCGATGTGGCACAAGTAAATGGGAAAGTAATTGTTTTTTTTTTGTTTGTTTGTTTGTTTTTTTTTAATCCTAGAGAAGAGAGGGAGGGGTGGTGTATTACAATATTTTCTCACAGAAACCATCACTGATTTCACTCAACTGTATAAAAGTCTTGTAACTAGAAAAACTTGTATCAGCGTATTTATTAATTTTATATAACTTTTCTCACAGACCAGCATTTGTTGGTCTAAATAATTATATTGTTAACCAATACACATTTTGTACAAAGCCCTATAGAATAGTAAAAAATGCTAAAAGCAAAAGGCTGTTACAGTAACACAAAAAAATCATGTGTTAAAGCACTCTAAACACCTATTTGGAATGTTTCCATTAACCATACAATAAACAAGGTATAAATTGTACCAAAATAATGATAAGGTAAAAGTAAAAACTAAATGAAAATATAGTACATATAATAACAGTAATGGCCAATAATCTGTATGACAATGAAAATAAATCACCTAAAAAGTACTTCATATATGATAATGTATGTGATAAAGACCTTGTATAGAAAGCAATGCAAGAGTTATTTTATACAAAATATATAAATATGAGAATAAAAAATGTATAATAAACAATAGATAATTAATCAGATGTGCTGTCTGAAACACTTTCTGCCTCGCTAATACTCTCACCACTTGATGTTGGTAAATGCAAGAAGTTATAATGAGACTCTTTATAACTTCTTGGTAAATGTGAGGCATCCTATCTCCCTACCTCCCCCCCCCCCCCCCCCCCCACGCACACACACACACACAAACACACACGCAAAAGTTTTTTTAAACCATGCCAGTTCTGAACTGTGAATAGGGGAACTATGGGTCGCTGCATGCCATCTTCTTTCAAGCAAATCAAAGAAATGTTAAAATATTTAAGCAATTATAAATAGTAACTAAAACATTTTAATTTAAAAATCACACCAAGCATATTATCTTTTCGTTATCCTTTCTCCTTGCAAAATCAAAGCAACCAAAAAAACTGGACAACTCCACATAAATATTAATAGCAAAAATGTATTATCACTTTATCTTTATTGTCATCATCTGTGAAACAAGATATGAAATGAAAGTTTCTTCAAAGTGCATTGTGGATCAGTGTATATTGTGGATAAGTGTTTCAGTGTACGCGGACAAGGTCGTTCAATGACGGCCTGGGGCAGGTTAGTAAACTTCAAGTTGATATCATGTCAACAAGATGCAAGGACACTGTCAATCACAATTAGGGGAGAGGCATGCGTGGTTTCCCTTCAAAAACTATTATAGCCTAACATTGATTCTTCCCTCCGAAGTAATTGTGTGATTTTTTTCTTTTTAAACAAAAAAGTTAAGGTATGAAAACGCTGAATGTATTTCAAACGTAGGTGTATATACAATACAAATAATGAAATCTGTGTCTCACTCTCACACGACACCCCCGCGTCCAAACTGACAGGATGGTGGCGACAGCAACGCCCCCAGTCGACAATCTAAGATTGGAAGTCTATGAGCGATAGACTAATTAATGCCAAATTTCCGCATGACAACGATTTATAGACTCCCGGGAATTACTTTCCCTCAACGCTCTTTGTCGCGCTGGCGGTCAATGCAGCATTTATTTCAAAACAAGTTGACCGCAAATTAAGCACGATTTTGCACCTTCAAGTTCCGTGTCACGTTTTCATATCATGCATCTTTTATTTCTACAAGTATTCTCTGCCCAAAATGCGTAAAAAAAGAGAGTTATCTTACCAGGTTGTTTAGAAAACTTCTTTTTCCCCTGACTACACGTCTTCTCTCCCGTTCACCTCCAGGTTAAAATGACCACTCAGCTTCGCTTCTAACACCACTACACGTCACTTCCGGGCACAATCAGTCTTCTCCGATTCCCTTTATTAACACACGTAGGAACTGCAAGTCTTCAAAATGGTTGAATAAGTTTAAATCAGTGAAAAGGGATCCAAAAAATATTTTTTCATTTTAATACTTATCATTCATCAGCTTTTGCATTTTCCATCTATTTTATCTCAGCTGCTTATGATAAGTGTTTAAATCATCAATTAATTCTCGTAAAATATAAATAGTTTAAGTCATGAATAATCCTTAGATATACACCCAATGCATATTTTCAAAGATGCCAGTGTGTTATTGTGATGTTATACAAGTTGTTATTATTTTAACAAAAGTTAAAAGAAAATGATAAAAAAAAAAAAAAAACCAGACTAAGATATGGGTCCCGTGACAATCTTCCTTCTACAATTTAAGTGTGAATAACTAGTAACTATGAAAACAGGAACTCACAAACAATATTACAATCACCATTTACCGAATCTGTATTAATTATTACTTTCAACCTTAAAACATTTAAGTCAACCATGAAACAATCTATAAGAGAATTGAATTGTGTTAATGGTATGGCAACTCCTGAGAACATCTTCAGTTATAATATAATGGCAGTGTTCCAAAACCACGATACATATTAAATACAGGCTTGCTTAAATCTTAAACGGAAAGGAAGCATTATCAAGTGTTGCACCTGCTCAGCAAAGCTGCAAATTTTATTTTGCAGCATCACAATTTCACTAGCACAAATCAGTAATAACTGTTAGTATATTTGTAACATATTTAATATTCGTCATTTGCCTCTAATCTTCGCTTAACATTATTAAAATATTACCACACATATTTATGATAAATGTATGCATATTTGTAATAACTAAATTTTGTCATTTGCTACGGGAATGGGGGGGGGGGGGTCTTAAAAATAAAAATTTTGGGCCGCAATTCCCACAGCAAATATGAAGGAGTACCAGTAGATAAGGCCGGTGCCATGAAACTGAGGGTCCGTGTGACAGAAAGTCCGTCCTCCATATAGTTAGGGTTAGTTTGACCTAAGTAGGTCAAAATCTAGGGCGAGGCTCACTTGTACAAATGAATGGGAAGCGGACTCTCTGTCATGGGGGACTTTCTGGTACATGTCACCGGTGATGGCACAGAAATGGGAAAATTCTTGGTTTTGTCTAGTTTTGCTTGCATTATACATTTATATAAAATCTGATTCTCAAAATAAATGCAATCGGCAAGTATTATGCTACAGGGATGGGAGTGAGGTGTTCTTAAGAATAAAAAAATTGGGCCTTAATTCCCTCAGCAAATATAAAATAGTGCCAGTAGATAAGGACAATAATGGCACAAGGATGGAAAAAATCTTGGTTTTGTCTAGTTTTGCTTGCTATATGCATTTATATAAAAAATTGGGCCTCAATTCCCACAGCAAAAAAAAAAAAAAAAAAAAAAAAAAAAAAAAAAAAAAATAGTGCCAGTAGATAAGGATAACAATGGCACAGGAATGGGAAAAAACTAGTTTTTTTCTCGTTTTACTTGTGTTATAGTCAAGAACATATACATTTATACACAATGTACCCCTTCGTTAACATTAAGAGGTGTTGGGTTCTTAAATCTACAGTGGGATTTATTTAAGTAAGATAGTTACTTCTCTAATTTGACTCAGGAAAGTCTAGGTAACGGCTCGAGTTATTCCTGGGGCTCCGTAACTTAAAAGCATGCGTATTGCGAACGGCGATATCACATAGAGGCTACAGTGTATTACATGGGGCGAGCATGGGCAAGTAATGGAATCGAGGCGCTTGCGCTCGGTCGCAATGCGCGCTGCTTTCGAGTTACGGGGCCCGGGAGAGCAAAGTAACGCAGCACCACAGCTTTGTATCCAAAAACCAAAATTCAATTCATTACCTGGACATCGGCTAGTTTTATGGAAGAAATTGGAGTGACAGAAATAGTGACGAAATTGTAAAAGTTTAAGTGAGGCGAAAGAGGATAATTTCTACTAATGATTAAACGAGCATACATGCGAGTCCATTTAAATTTATTTGCAAGTCTCGCTTTTTTTTAGCGATCTGTACACGACCACTTTTTTTTTACAGAAAAAAAAAAAAAAAGAAAAATAAAATTATAGAATATTTTTTATTCAACTATTATGTACAATTTTGAATATTTACAGTTGATTTAAAAAGGACTAATAATCAGTAATGAACTACGTAAACGCAATGAATTAATACATAGCAGTATTATCAAAAGTTCTAAGATTTTCCATCGTCTTCATCTAGCGTCGGAACGCACACAGTCCGATAATGCAGGTCTTATGGTCGGAAACTGGTACCAGATGCTCTCGGGCCGTGGGGAAAAACCCGTCTAAACCCTTCGTGGGGAATGCCGGGAAAGTGCCCACGCCCGGATAATTCGGTCCTTATAACATGACTAAATCGGTTTCTATTGGCACGGCGCTGCGTACAGTTCAAGAATCGTCCCGTTTTAGACAGCATTGTGTGACGGAATAACCTTTGTGTTGACTAACTATTCTCTATATATACTATACACGAGGTGAAGCATAAAAACTTATTATTAAAGTAATTCTTATAGAAAAAGGCACTGAAGCCAATAAATAACTATCAAGAGACATAACAATTAAACAGAATCATTTTGACTTTATCTTGGAGAATTCATAAATAAAGTTAATCATTTTACAACTGCAAGCATCTTTCAAAACTTGATTATAGTTCTCTTTATGATAAAATGCAAACAGATTCAAGTAATATGATTATAACTCGGGAATATCAATGATTTCAACTAAACTTTGATATATAATTCGACTTAAAATACCAGGTTTCTAAAATGTAACTTTGCACTGAAATCGCAACTACCTGCATGATACAAGTACAGAATAAAGCAAGCTTGCTTCAAAATATTTCGGATCTCACATTACACTGTATGACCGCCCATGTAAATTTCAATCTGAATTTTTTTGATCCGGAGAAAAGGTGCATATGTGATGAAGTGGATGTATTTGTCAAGTATAACACTTGAGAAAATCTGAATATTAGTAATGTGATCTCTATCTTGAGAGATGACAGCATCTCTCAAGAAGAGCAGACTGTACAAAAAATATAATGAAATATTTTCTCACACGTAAAATATTTCATTACAGATTTTGCACAATCTATCAATGTAAAATCTCTTCATGTAAAAGCGTTTACATGAAGTCAGATTTTACAAAGATGTGAGGGTTTGTTAGTAAGGTTAGTGTGCAGGTTAAGACTTTTTCAAATGCCATACTGACAAACAGCTCCACATCATCAAAAGCACAAATATGAAAAATGACCATCTCAGATTGAAACAAAACACAGACGACCACAAGTGGTGGGAATGTTTTTGTGAGCAAAAAACTATCTGCATTCAGAATGTGGATAAAGCAACTCTATATTCAAATTTATTAATATAATAATTATAGCAACTGTAGAGGTAGACTTTTCCTACAGAAGCACACATCTTATTCAATTGATCTTGTATATGGAATGAAGAATTATCTTGAACCTCAGTTTTCTCTTCTGTTATTGAAATAAAATGGTTCACTGCATAAGGCATAAAATACAAATGAAATTTGATGCAATTTCACCTTGACATGTTTGTGACCCATGAACCCCAAATATTCTCAGCATCCAAAAGACTGATACATTATTAGACTGTATTCCCACTACATTCAGTACTGTATATTGCCTCATTACCATTCCACATTCTTTATATTTGTTTGCAGAACAAGCCGTGTCCTTCAACACCAAAACTCGTGGGATGTCCGAGCATCCATGAAAGTGTCCACAGGGCTCCTTGCTAACGCTGTACAGTGTTCAACATCTTGGACATTTGGTCTTGGGTCGACGTTATCTGACATCATGCAGGCGTAATTATTGGAAAACTCCCAATTCGTAGCCTACAAATGAAATCCAACTTTTACTCAAAAGTATGAAAAGCTATATCGAAAGCTTGCAGTAACTGCAACAAAGAAAGTATATCACTGGTATTTACACACCGTTAACATTAATGAAAAGCTTGGTTCTTAAAATGATCAGAGCGTTATTTCCAAATGTACAGTGAAATATGCTTCCTTTATTGAAATATATATATATTAACTTTTTAGAGTAAGTAGACAGCAGTCTTCAAAAAATAAATTATTTCAAACATTTGACAAAAAAGTAAGAAAAGATGTTGCTATATTGAATATTGTAATGTTAGCCTACATGTTAAATTGTTGACTGTCTGTGCTACTTCTAATTCTACTGTTTGTTTACATAGGATATAGTTTTTGATCACTGTCAATAATAAGAAATGCCATAATACACCAATAATAATACTTAAAAAATTCAGAACCACTTTTCTTAAGTTGTTGATCCCCAATAACTTACAAAGTTATCTGTATAAAGATCCCTCAATCCTGAAGAAGTGTTTCATCTGGAGGTTTGGTAGTTGCAATCTTCATTTTTAGAATCCACCACTTTTGGTAGCCTGCAAATTTAAATTATTACTTCAAAATGTAATAAAAGTCAACCATTTGTATATGAAATGTGTTTTTAAAGTTTCAGCAGTTTGATGGGAAATAAATATAAAAAGCACTTTTGTCACATACTTGGAAAAAACATTCAAGCGAAATATTTTGACATGCCACTGGCGACCTTCAGACTTAATGTCACAATGGGGTATTGCACAAATTAGTTTTAACGAAGGAAAAGGAACACTAACAGCATTTAAACGACTCTACTCAAAGACAAGTTTAAGTAAAGCCTGAACAATCTAGATCCAGCGGGAGGAGTGTACTAGTATTCCATCAAGTGTTTAATTTGTGAAGGATTTATATGGGAGAGACAAAGAGAAAGTTGAACGTTAGAGTTAAAGAACACGGGAAGGAATAAGAAAGGGTACCGAAGAGGGAAAAATACACTACAGCCCAAGGTAGCCTTCTGCTACAACGAACCATCACAAAAAACATTGATTGGGAGAGTGCCAAGATTCTACAAAAAGAAAGTGACTGGAGAACAAGAGGCGTAAAGGGAGGCATATAAACCAGGAAAATGCCTAACAATCTGAACAATATAGAGAGATGGAAATAAATACTCACTTCTACGGTGGCCTTTTATTACCACAACCACAGCACTGGAGGTGGGGGTGGTAGCTGCTAGTATACAATTTCTGGACCAGTGACAACGTCCCGGAGTCACATTGGTGGTGGGTGTTGGGGGCGGTAGCTCCAAGTATTCTGGACCAGTAACCACGCCCTAGAGTCACATTGGTGGTGGTGGGTGGTGGGGGCGGTAGCTCCAAGTAATCTGGACCACTGACCACGCCTCGGAGTCACATTGTTGGTGGTGGGTGGTGGGGGCGGTAGCTCCAAGTAATCTGGACCAGTGACCACGCCCCGGAGTCACATTGGTGGCGGTGGGTGGTGGGGGCGGTAGCTCCAAGTAATCTGGACCAGTGACCACACCTCGGAGTCACATTGGTGGTGGTGGGTGGTGGGGGCGGTAGCTCCAAGTAATCTGGACCAGTGACCACGCCCCGGAGTCACATTGGTGGCGGTGGGTGGTGGGGGCGGTAGCTCCAAGTAATCTGGACCAGTGACCACACCTCGGAGTCACATTGGTGGTGGTGGGTGGTGGGGGCGGTAGCTCCAAGTAATCTGGACCACTGACCACGCCTCGGAGTCACATTGGTGGTGGTGGGTGGTGGGGGCGGTAGCTCCAAGTAATCTGGACCAGTGACCACGCCCCGGAGTCACATTGGTGGTGGTGGGTGGTGGGGGCGGTAGCTCCAAGTGATCTGGACCATTGACAACGTCCTGCAGAATATTGAGACTGTTGAGGATCTGAAAGTTGACGAATGGCATGTCAAAATATTTTGTATGAATGATAAGGTTTTTCCACATCTGTGACAAATTAAAAGAGCTTTTTACCTGTGAAAAATGAGCACTGAATTTGCTAGAGTAAATTGTAAATAGAAAACAAATGCCTGCACCGAGTGACAGGTCCCAAACATTCTTAAAACAATTGTCTAAGACCTTGCACAAAATGCTCAGTTTGTTGGAGTTGCACTGATAAAAGATTTGTATTATCTATACAATGAATGACAATCTAGTTCATTTACCCTTATCCTGTCCCATAACTTACCTTGAATGCTCTGTAATCACAACTACTGAAGGGCTCTTGAAACACTATGATATAGCTGACATGGCTTTCTCCATTTTAGCCTTGTTAACCTTGTTAAAATGGACCGTCATCAGGACAGGCGCTCGCCAATGCTATCTGCCTCAACTACAAAATAAAAAATTATAAGTCAAAAGTTTCCCTCTTTACTTCTCCCACCCAAATCCAATCTACTAACCATAAATATCTTAATCCTAGGAGTGGGTCATGGGTAAAAGACATTGCCTTCTGAATGTAAGCTGTCAAATTAATGTGGCTAACGGTTTTTAGTTTTTCAAGGTAAGAAAAATCACTTAAGTGTTTTGTTTTCCCCCAAAAACATGAGTGATATGTACCTTTTAAGGCTTGATAGGTTTCCATCTCTGTGAAACGCCATATGCTTCTGATGCTCCCCCATGCAGCCCCCTAACATACAGACCATGGCAGGACTCAACCATGCACCAAGGATTGAATGCGACCCTCTTCTTGCACCTCTTTCAAAAAAGCGGGACTTTATCAGGAATTGCCCTAATTGAGTTCTGTAAATAGAAAGGAAAATTTGATTAGTTTTCAAAAATTGTATATCAAACGCAGTCTGCAGCCAGAAAAATTGTTGGAATCGGTAGATTTCCAGAATGTGTCAATTTGGTGACATGGCTGTTAGATTTTTTCTATAAGTATGAAGAAGAGCTTTTGATTTATTTTAAATGTAACTGTTACATCATGATTCGAGAAAAATGTCAAGGTCTTGTTAATACAAATATTAATGCAATCCAGTCTAGTCCTATTGAACTTTGTATTCGAACCAGTGAATCAAGATTCAGACATCTATATCTAGTTTTTAGGAAAGAAGGTGGACTGAATGGCCAGTAGGGTGAAAAGTTTATGGCACAGACTGCTGCTGAAAAATTAATTTTAGTGTATTGTTCTCGCCAGTAACACGGGTTACCTTGCAGGTTTTTCCGCCTCAGTGAAACACCATATGCTTCAGACGCTTCTCCAATGCAGCCTCTTCAACAGACCGTGGCAGGACTCACTGGCACCAAGGATTGAGGGATGTATCGGAAGTGTGCACGTGGCCCTCTTCTCCTTGCAGTTGCCATGAAACGTTGGACAGGACTCGCTGGACGCTTCCTAGTGCAGCCACCTCGTAGACAGACCATGGCAGGACTCGCTGGACGCTTCCCCAGTGCAGCCACCTCGTAGACGGACCATGGCAGGACTCGCTGGACGCTTCCCCAGTGCAGCCACCTCGTAGACGGACCATGGCAGGACTCGCTGGACGCTTCCCCAGTGCAGCCACCTCGCAGACGGACCATGGCAGGACTCGCTGGACGCTTCCCCAGTGCAGCCACCTCGCAGATAGACCATGGCACGACTCGCTGGACGCTTCCTTAATGCAGCCACCTCGTAGACAGGCCATGACAGGACTCGCTGGACGCTTCCCCAGTGCAGCCACATCAGAGACAGACCATGGCAGGACTCGCTGGCACCAAGGAATGGTCAAAGTAGCTTAAGTGTAGATGTGGGACGTCTCCTTGCAGTTGTGTTCTGTCAACAGAAAGAAAAATGAATTAATGAATTTTCATACTATGTCAGCACTCTGCAGTCAGGCTTACCTTTAAGTGGTTTCCATCTCATTGAAACACCATATGACAAGACTCGCTGGACGCTTCCCCAGTGCAGCCACCTCGTAGACAGACCATGGCAGGACTCGCTGGACGCTACCCCTGTGCCGCCACCTCGTAGACAGGCCATGGCAGGACTCGCTGGACGCTTCCCCTGTGCAGCCACCTCGTAGACAGGCCATGGCAGGACTCGCTGGACGCTTCCCCAGTGCAGCCACCTCGTAGACAGACCATGGCAGGACTCGCTGGACGCTTCCCCAGTGAAGCCACCTCGTAGAGAGACCATGGCAGGACTCGCTGGCTCCAAAGGATGGTCGAAGTAGCTTAAGTGTAGATGTGGGGTGTCTCCTTGCAGTTGTGTCCTGTAAACAGAAATAAAAACGAGATTAGATTTCTTTCATTTCTCAAACTTCCCTTCCAAAAAGAAAAAAAAATTACATACCTTAAGGAGTGTAGTCGAAGTCCCACAGGTGGCGCCCATCATCTTCTATGTCCTGTAAACAGAATTAAAAACGAGATTAGATTTCTTTCATTTCTCAAACTCCCCTTCCAAAAAGAAAAAAAGATTACATACCTTAAGGAGTGTAGTCGAAGTCCCACAGGTGGCGCCCATCATCTTCTATGTCCTGTAAACAGAAATAAAAACGAGATTAGATTTCTTTCACTTCTCAAACTCCCCTTCCAAAAAGAAAAAAAGATTACATACCTTAAGGAGTGAAGTCGAAGTCCCACAGGTGGCGCCATCATCTTCTATGTCCTGTAAACAGAAATAAAAACGAGATTAGATTTCTTTCATTTCTCAAACTCCCCTTCCAAAAAGAAAAAAGATTACATACCTTAAGGAGTGTAGTCGAAGTCCCACAGGTGGCGCCCATCATCTTCTATGTCCTGTAAACAAAAAATAAAAACGAGATTAGATTTCTTTCATTTCTCAAACCCCCCTTCCAAAAAGAAAAAAGATTACATACCTTAAGGAGTGTAGTCGAAGTCCCACAGGTGGCGCCCATCATCTTCTATGTCCTGTAAACAGAAATAAAAACGAGATTAGATTTCTTTCACTTCTCAAACTCCCCTTCCAAAAAGAAAAAAAGATTACATACCTTAAGGAGTGTAGTCGAAGTCCCACAGGTGGCGCCCATCATCTTCTATGTCCTGTAAACAGAAATAAAAACGAGATTAGATTTCTTTCACTTCTCAAACTCCCCTTCCAAAAAGAAAAAAAGATTACATACCTTAAGGAGTGTAGTCGAAGTCCCACAGGTGGCGCCCATCATCTTCTATGTCCTGTAAACAGAAATAAAAACGAGATTAGATTTCTTTCACTTCTCAAACTTCCCTTCCAAAAAGAAAAAAAGATTACATACCTTAAGGAGTGTAGTCGAAGTCCCACAGGTGGCGCCCATCATCTTCTATGTCCTGTAAACAGAAATAAAAACGAGATTAGATTTCTTTCATTTCTCAAACCCCCCTTCCAAAAAGAAAAAAAGATTACATACCTTAAGGAGTGTAGTCGAAATCCCACAGGTGGCGCCCACCAGTTTGCAGTCTGCTTCCTGGACCTGTAATAAAAAGAAACCTGGAAAGCATGGGAATATGCAATGACACTACGACTCCAGCCCACGACAGCAAAAAGGTGAAGTATCCTGCGAAGATGACCGAGCGACGATTCCTCGTGGGGAGAAGCGAAGATTTTAGCTGGCCAGCTAAGAGAAACGCCGAATCCACCGTCTAGACGTCTGCGTGTGCAGGGAACAATTTGTCGAAGAGCGATGCGTTGACGTAGGATGAGTAGAAGATTCGGAGAAATGGGAGTCGACTCCCGTGTCCTTTGTGCTTGATACAGGGCGCAGCACATGGTATCCGTCCTGTTGCTCTAGATCTGTCCGCTGTTGAGTGAACGCACTTTTAAAATTTTGCGCTTTTATACCTTTGTTGACGTATAGTCACATGATGGCGTTCTTGTTGTCACCAATGGTCAACTTGTTCAAAGGGGATGGCCTTTGATAGTGATGCGCAAAGTTGGTAATAATATCTTATCAACATATACATTTTCTTTTATATTTTATATTTTGATTATTCTGCCTGTCAGTTTGTTTATAATAAGAGTAATAAGTTCTAAGCAATGTCTGTGAAATGTGCAGGCAAATTTGATGAAAATTTCTGAGCAACATACCTTCTCCCTAAAATTTTTATAGGTACGATGTCCGTTAAGCTGGTAGCTGTGAACTTCTCGCAGGCTACTTTAGTGTGCGTGTATTTGAACACTGATCCAAAATGTGGATAATGTAATTTGGCGTAGGGTGACTGCATTTTTGAGGCAGCCTGAGGGAGTATGGTTGTTCTGATTGTAGTGAATTGTAGAGAGACAATTGGAAGTACACTGGACTTAGCATGTTCAGTCACCCAAGTACTCTGAAACACATTTTGTAATCAGCTGACTTGTTATTCTGAAAAATGAAAAAACAAATTATATTGATTTACAAAACTGGAAGATAGAAACAGTGGATCATATTACTTATGCCAGGCAGAAGAAACGACTGAATGTATATTTTTATATTCAAAACGTCTACTGATTTAGGTAATAATTAATAGCCTGGAAGATAGCAGCAGTGCATCATATTACTAATGCAAGGCAGAAGAAACGAGTGAATGTATATGTCTATATTCAAAACGTCTACTGATTTAGGTAATAATTAATAGCCTGGAAGATAGCAGCAGTGGATCATATTACTAATGCAAGGCAGAAGAAACGAGTGAATGTATATGTCTCTATTCAAAACGTCTACTGATTTAGGTAATAATTAACAACTGACGTCTCCCTTCATGGCGTCGGGTTATCAGTACTCCCACACCAGTAACATGAGTTATGAGTTGAGCAGAAACAGAAAAAGATTTTTTATAAAGATAATGCAAGTATATGTGTAGGCCCATTTATCTTTTTTTTATATTACTAAACGTAAGAATTGTTTGTCCAAGTGAAACTTTACTTACATCAGCCTAGCAACTAAATCTGACGTTTAAACGTCTCCGAAAATAACTAGAATTTTTTGAATAACGCAATAATGCGGCCACCTTCGAGGTGTCGCCCGGTTTTTAAAAATTAAAAAAAGAAACTTTTCGGGGCGTCTTTTGTCGCGGGTCATTATTTTCAGTTGTTTGATGTTTTTTTGTAATATTTTAGCCATTGATAGAATCTATAATTCAGTTACATCCACGATTAGCTAGACGAAATGGTGTCAGGGAAAAGTCAAATTTTTTAAACGGCAAAAACTGCATTCTCTTAGAAAGCAATTAGCAAACATTCATTACTGTGAAAAATTCAACCGAAGTTGAAGACAAAATGTGTCAAAAATAAACGTGCATGTCGTAATACCTATTTAAAGCAGTCTAATTTTTGTTAGTATTAAAAAACGTGTAAATATTATCCACATAGGATATTTTTAAAGCCTTCGATATTTAAAATATTTAAACTTCCCATACTTTGAGGCATGCATGAGTCGGAAAATGTTTGCATAATTACATAAAAAACTAGAATTATCTCTTTATGTGACCACAGTTTACTCATGTGCCTTACATCATTCCCTTAAACCCTTTCCCAGTATCGATTTCAGATATTTTTGACACATTTTGTCTTCATCTGAATCACGTGAACGTTATCAAGTGTCATAAGGCGTACATTACGAAAATATTTAGGTCTTGGAACGTGATTTGATGACTTTTTTAAATGCATATATATACAATTATAAATTTATAATTAAGTTATTTAATATCAAATTATAAGTTCTGACCGAGTTTTAAAATTTATTTTAGGAGGGGTAAAAAACCCCAACCCCATCTAATATATATTGGATACATCCGTAGGCTTATGTCCTTAGAACTAGGCGTACAAAATGTGTCTTCTAGCTAAAGTTATTATTATGGTGTATGTGTAATTAAAAAAAACTACGTAAGAGTGACAATAGGTCATGTGTTTCGAATGCACCCCCACTCTCCGATCAGACATTGCTTTTGTATAATTCACAGTCCATCTTCGTTGTAGTTTGTGACTTTACGTCATTTCTTAGTGAAGCGGTGTTGTCCTCAATTTACCTTAAATGTCCAAATTACTAAGAAGAAACCACTTGCAAGAATTATAAGGCTTTTTATACTGCTAGGTCTATAGATGTGATACACACGATATTTTGCAACCCCACAAAATCTGTTTCTTAAAATTTTGGTTCCACCACAAAGCTTAGCACTATCATTCTTTTTTGCTTTATTGATATATTTTCAGTACACAAATATCCATTGTCTGTTGCCCAATTTTGCACAAAATTAAGATAATCCCCAAAACCTCATTAATTGTGTTTCCTCCATCCCAAAAAATATTAAAAATTTCTCCTCATAATTTAGTAGTGCACTGGCATCTACACAGTACATAAATGTATCATTATAATAACGTCTTGTTCTTACTGATAACATAATTAGCTTAATTCCATAACAATTCTAAAATGTTAATAACAATGAAAATTCAAAGTAGATGGCAAGATTCTTATTGTGCTGATAAAGATAAAATATGTAAATTCAATACTGATTAGGTACTGTATACTGGCTCATTGAAAAAAGGGAACCGTTTCACAAAAAAATTAAGCTTAGACTGCTAAATCTGGATAGCCAACTATACA
Organism: Lingula anatina; assembly: GCF_051362555.1. NCBI lineage: Eukaryota > Metazoa > Brachiopoda > Lingulata > Lingulida > Lingulidae > Lingula > Lingula anatina. The sequence goes on from NC_141768.1 coordinate 32,835,243, forward strand.
AAGTCAACTTTGCGATATTGTCTTACAACTACAATTTTTTAAGAATGATTGGTCCACAGTTGATGAGTAGAATATACATAAATGGGCTACTGACACCACTGCAAGTAAAAGACTTGCCAAGACAATCAAAATGTAAATCAAAGGAAAGTGAAAAGAAAGTAAAAAGACTGGAAAAAATGAGGCAAAATTGATAACTTGGTTAATGAGCGAACAATACTCTAGTTTTGATTAAATCAGAACTTTTCTTGCACCTTTTCTTGGGGAATAGGGGATTGGTGTAGTGAAAGCCCAACCTTAACCTTTGGATGTTATTCTCATTAAACATATGCATAAAAGACAAAATTTAGACCACAAATAGATTCATGCAATCTACCAACCTTTTTTACAGTGAGTCATTGCAACTTATCAGTTATTTCTGGCCTAGGTTATCTGTAAGATTCTTAAAACTGTGAAGTGCAACTTAGCCAGCTAAGTCTTTATAGGCTCAGATTTTAGACTACAAACCAGCTTCAAACATTTAGTAAAGCAAGTGCAAGGAATAGTTAGTTTGAAGGCTCTGCCTCCCCATAGGGTGAGAACAAACACAGTCACACTGTATGATACATTACAGAAAACATTGGTTAAAAATATACACTGGAATTTTACATTTTCACTAGTATAGAATCAATTTGATTTCTAAAACTGACTTATTATAAAAATACTCCTGTCAATTTAAAACTTTTTCATAAAGCATATCTGAAATACACTGATAAAATGTTATTAAAAATATCAAAATTTGATATTCACAGATAAAATAGGCTCAAGTCAAAATGATTAAGACAATTATTGAAGCATTATTCAAACCCCAATTTTGATTATTTTCATACAATTAGTGATTCACAAGTTCTTTAACAGAGTTGTACCTAATCTGACTACATGATATCTATCAAAATCTCTCTAAAATCAAGTGACAAAAAATGCCCACAGTTTCAAGCACCATAAAATATGGCTTAAGTAAGTAATATCCTCAATTGTTTCATAATAAACGTCATGTCACTTGAATGTACCATTCTCCAGAAAAAAAGATGAACTTGCAAGGTTTGATAAGTCTGCGTTTACAGGTAGATGTCATAGTTTAATATACATGAGGCAGCTTTATATCGTGGTCAACAATATTACATTATATCAGTTTCTCTAGCCTCCATGTCTTATTCGTCATAATATTTTGATTTTCAAATTCAGGGTCCCCTAGTAAAAGATCTTGCATTTCCTCTTGATCACAGAAGAATCTGAGTTAAGAATACAGTTGAGAATACAGAGTTAAAATTAGGCCTCTCCTCTCCACTCGGGGTCCTCTTGCAACTGAACCTGGCTGACATCCATGGTTACATCTTGAAAAATAATATATTCCCAAAAAAGTTTAAATGGTGCAGTAATAATAATAATAATAATAATAATAATAATAATAATTAAAATCAATAAATCTTGGACACATTACTTGTCGTACGTCTGAATAACATGACAGACAAGAAGAAAATAGTTGCTCTTGAAAATGGACTTTAAGTAATGAAAATGCAAGATGACAGCTAGTAGATAGTACATGTGCATGCAATTTATTTGAAATTCTGACTTTTCAGTCCTAATGATTTAGATTATTTATAGCCAATAATCTGAGAAAATAAAATATTCAACAGAAAAATTGATTGCAATAAATCCTGCTCGTACCTGACTGCTTAATATTCACTGCAGCAAACCTCTCTACGACATCGTCGAGCTGATCAGTAGGGTCATCGTAATCACATCCTGTGTACGCTTTTTTCTCGAGGCAGTACTTAAGGAAACTACACCAAAGAGAAGTTGAAAATAAAGAAAGAATTGCCTACTTTCTTTTGTCTTTCTGTATGGACTTTCATTCACAATAAAAGAAAGAATTGCCTAGTAGACACTATTTTGTCTGTCAGTTTGGAGTTTAATTTACATGTTTTTTAACTTTCCTTTTTTTTCTATTTTTTTTTTCATTTAACAGTCTGTCTGAACTAAAACATAATAGCTTTCTCTTTTTCATCTTTCTATCCTCTGTTTTTTTTTTTTTGTCAGTCTGTCTGAACAAACATTAAAAATTTAATTTATGAACTTTATTAAATCCTTAACATTTCTTTTTTTGTTGGTTTGTCTGTCTGTCTGAACAAGAGTTCTTAGAAACAATGAGATTAAATAAAGATTAAATAAAGGAAAAAAATTTTGAACCTAACATGGCTGATTTGTGTTTGGTTTGAAAAAGTCTTATAATTTGCTTACTGATCAAATAAATTAAAATAATTCACTTCACCTGTTCCAATGTTCATCTTGCGAAAGAAGAAACGGATTCCCTACAACAATCAATAGGGCCTTTGCTCTTGTGATCGACACATTAAACCTCTGAAAAAAAAATTAATCCCACATGTAACTGTATGTGCGGGTGAACACTGAAGACAGTATAGTCTGAGACTAACTGTTCATATCTCTTCTGTGAATTCCGCATCACATGGCATAGTCTCTGCAGTGCCATAGTGGAAAGAAATGATGAAAATAGTATGGACTATAGCTGTTTAAATAACCTTACATTTCAAAATATGTGTGTGCACATCCACATGTACAAAGTCTTATGAATTATGTGTTCACGCATGTACATATGCCATAGCACAATCATGGTAATGACACTATCTTTTCAATGGGCAAAAATTATCAAACTTTCAAATGTATACCTTTATAAACACACAAAGTATATAGTATTAGTGGTACTCTTACTGCACAGATTAGAACTATAGAGTAGCTTACTTTTTTATTCTGTTGTGACCATCAAATAGGAATTGGGTAGGAGTATCAAAATTTTAAAAATTAATGGCCTAAAAAATACCGCATCTGTAAAATTCACGATTTCCCCCCCACTGAAAAAAAATCAAGTTATTACCATATGCTGAGGTGGCACTAGCAATTTTTTCTAAAGCCAAATTACTACTTTTTCATCACTTTTTTCTCCAAAATGGTTTAAATTTGACTAAAATAAGTCAAATCAACCCTATTTTGTTTAGCCAATTGAAGTCAGTTTTAGCATTTGGCTTAATTGGGCAGTGTTAACTCTACCCCAGTTTGTGTGTCCACATGCATAAGTGTACAAATGACTGACCTTTGGGTTCTTTAAAAAGCCCAGCTTGAACTCTGCGTCCAGAGCCAGGTAATCGGGGTTACTCCTCACGGTGGACACCATGATGACCCGTCTCTCCTGACCCTGAAATTCCTCCACACTGCCCACCTTTATGTCCCGAAAGTTTTTCTTGAACAGCAGTTGCCTCAGTTTTTGAACCTGTGGAGAGAATAAAAAGGGATGTCTGTGCATTTACAGGCCCGTAACCAGCAATTTCAAAAGGGGGGTTCTTTTTCTGAAAAAGTGGACCTTTTTCCATAAAAACTTCATGTACCTAGATCAAATTTTACCCACAGTGGACCTTTTCCCAGCAAAAGTGGCAGTTCTGTAAAACCCCCGAACCCCCCCTGGCTATGCGCCTGATTTAATACTCATCCGTTACATTCAGCATTTACTTTATCTTTATCTTATTTTACTAGTAGTTAGCCATAACTCTGAACAGGCTGCATATTGTTAGTACATTACATTATAACCAAGCTCAGGTGGATTAGTAATTGAATTTGCCATGTGAGATGGGAGTGAGCAAATTCACCACAATTTTAATTTTAATTTTTTAAATTTTTCTTTATACTTTATCACATGTACACTTCTGTAGTTAAAGTAGGACTTTTCATAAGCCTAACAGTACCATATCTATAACATACTATTAACTCAGATGTATTGTGGCTGTACTTTAAGGTAAATGGAATGTTGGACCTTTAAAGAATGTTGACTACTGGCTCTTTAGAGCTACGCCACATTCTTAGAATCTATTGCCCTAACTAAGCAAAAAGGCCCAGTTAATAATTGTAAACAAATTTGCAAAGTTTTACTAGGCAGCTTCAATTAATTGGCATTTGGCCTGAAGCCCGATTTGATATTGCAAACTGTTGTTAGTAACTTGAAAAGGGAGAGGGACTGGGGAGGGGTTGCCTGTATTCATCATGGAATAAGCTCTGTCATATTTCCCTCACTTGTTTTCTGTAGGGGGAAATAATTCCAATTTCATTCTGCAAGACTCGGATGCCTCTGGCCTCCAGTAGCTTCTCCACATATCCCAACACAATAGTTGCTTCTTCTGGATTGAAGAATGATGGACTCCTTTCCTCCCTCATGTCCTCCCCAACCACTCCATGGAATACAAAGGGACACCCCATTTTTGGTAAACCTTCCCAGTTGCAGAGGGACTCCCTGGCAAGTCGGTCAGCACAGGCTTCTAGCTCGTTGTCGTAGAACTGTTCATTTGGAAGCTTGAGGATAGCAGGATGTGATCTGTAGTTTTTGAGGAGTTTTGTAAGGAGGAATGGGTTGTAATGGCCTTGACGTTGGTACAGTACATCTTGATCGTCGTCATCTGAGCCAGGACTCGAACCACCCCTCTTCTTGTACACATCACAGTAGGTCATGTATCTTTCTAAGAGTGAGAGTCCTGTAAGACATTAAAATGATGAGACATTTCATATACATGTATAAATATATAAATGAAGTTATTCTTTATCAAAGAAACTAAATAACTATGAGGTTCAAAAGGTTTTAATCTCACCATTATATGTACAAAAGAGATGAAAGAGACATTTTGTCAATGCTTAAGTACAAAATCTCTACTACCACATGTAAAAGTATTTCAGTGTTTGCAATTTTACCAGAGCTTATAGAACTACCAAAAAAAAACTGATCCTTGTCAAAACCTAGTCCTAGTCAAAAGAAAGACTTTCTTTTGTCAAATTTAAAATTATTGAAGGAATAATTCTTGGCACATCCATAGCAGTAAAAATGTTTCATTAATTGCATTACCTTTTATTTTACTTAAATCTTAGAAGCAGAAATCACTGGTCAATAAAAAGCTTTTAGAATAAGTCCTACATGTATATGATTTTACCAGACTCTCAAACACCTTTGTAAATATTATAGTTAATCATAGTACTTTTGTCCACAATTTTCAACTTCACTTTTCTTTTAGTCATAGTCTTATTTCATTTTTATTTAAGCCCGAGGTAGTAATGTAACTTCCCCTTTTAATGCATTTCATAACACATACACTCACACACACTGGCAGATTAAAACTTTACTATTACTCATATTATCATTTTTATCATAATGGCTGTTGGGGGCATATTATTATAATTAAATATATTAAAAACTATTATAATTATAATTATATATATTAAAAACTTATTTGCAATATAAAACAAAATTTACCTGCATAATTATCACTGCTTCCTTATTATTAATCCAGCAGAGAGCTTAACCTTTGGGAGTTTACAGGGAAATATCAACAAGTGTGCTTTATGTAATCTCATTTAATGGCCTATTAATTAGGCAAATGACTTTATAACTTTATAACTTAGCCTAGTGAGACCCAAGGGAAATTTACAGACTGACCCTCTCAAAGGTCTTCAGGCCCATAAGTCACACCCTTAAGAAATGCACAAAACAATAATGCACAAAATAGGAGACTATCAATTCTGATACAATAATACATTATGTTTAACTGCACAGTCAACATCAAATGTTTTAAAATTATGCACAACAGGTAACACCGACGAAAGTAAAAGCATAAGGCTTCAGGCCCATCAGAGTTCAAGTTTATACTTAAAAAGTGCCAAAATGAGAAAAATGAAAATTTCACAAAAAATGCATAAATTTAATAAAAGTGATAATCTAATAGAGCTGGTTTTCTAATATGAGCTGTATGTCAATCCGAAGAATCATTCTTGTAAGACTAGTTGAAAAATTAGAAAGTAACAGTTTTCTTTCTATAACGTTAATGGTGGCAGTGTACAAGAGGTTTTTTGTCAATTTTGATGCAACATTACATAATGATTAACTGTATAAATACCACCAATTTTTAAATATCTACTATTAAAAACATGGACATTAAAAAAAGGTGATTACCACTGGGCTTCATGCCCAAGGGAGCTCTAAGTCCCACATTGAAAATTCCAGTATGTGAAAGATAAATATTTTCACAAAAAACCTCTATAACTTCCAGAAAATTAACTAATGAGACAGATTTTCCAACTGAAGCTGTATTTCAGTCCTATGTTTCTTTCCTTTAAGTGTAAAAAGAGCAAGTGACATGGTTTTCCTTTCACGGTCACTAAGGAGGCAGTGCCTAAAATAGGGTTTTGTTCAATTTTGATGCAATATTACATAATGCTTAACAGCATAATAACCATCAGTTTTTTAATGATAAAATAAAACTATCATGGATATTCACAAAATGTGTCTAGCCCATAGAGTTCAGAAACACTTTGAAAATCCCAAAATCTAAACAAGAGAAACTGTATTAAAAAGAGTTTATTTCCATTTTCAATACCTTTTTTACATGAAAAAAAATAATCGATTTACTGTCATTTTTATATGATCAATTAAAATATGTTGCCAAAGGAAAAATATCAATAGAACAAATTTAAATGTCCAACTTGCTCCATTCTGAGATTCTTAACTTAGTGAATGATTGAATCTGACGAACTTCAATGATATGAGTTCCCTTCCATTTTTGATACTTTATTACACAATGCACAATAAAAGGTGTACTGTCATTTTTATATAATCAACTAACAATATTTTTAAGAAGCAGAAAATGTCAAAACAACACTTTTACATATCTAATTTGTTCCATATTGAGACTGTTAACATGCCTTAGAATTAAATCTGAAGAAAAGCCACTTATATGCAAAAAGGCTAATAACTTCATCAAAACTTAACTGATCAAGCTTATTTTCAAACTTGATCTGTATATTAGTCAGACTGATCACTCCTGTAAGTTTCAAGACAAAAGGCTGATTGGTTTTCCTTAAAATGTGTTATCAGTGTTGCATATATGCTGAATAATGGAAAAAAAACAGCATAACTTTAAATTTGTAAAAATAGTCCAATCAAGCCAATTTTTGAACTTGACCTGTGTATTATGAATGTTCATCAGTTCTGTAAGTTTCAAGCCAAAAGGTAAAATGGTTTTCCACTTATCGTGTTATCAGTGCTGCATATATGCTGAGAAAATGCAGAAAATGGTTCATTTTGTTAATTTTGATGCAATAATAAATCATGCCTACAATAGCACTGTCAATCAACACTGAATTTTAATCATGCACAACAGGTGACATCGTCAATAACAGGAGCGGATCCAGAGATATTTTCTGACAGTATTCCAAATTATCTTTGTTGATCCATCCTACATTTTTGATGGTCTTCCAACAGAAAAAAAACAGATACCCATCAATATGAACTTTAAAATCTGAAAGACCCAGAAGACGGCCTCAATCCACCCCTGCAATAAGATTACAGTTTCAGGACCAAATTCACATAATGAAAATCCCAATATTTGAATAATGATGACAATGCATAAAATAATATTACATAATGTTTAAAGACATAAAAACCAATGCAACTGTTTATGTGGAAATACAGAGAATGTGAAGAGCTTCAGGTGGATGGGAGCTGAAAATGCCAGTGTTTGAAAAATAAATTAAAAAGAAAACACAACAAAAATATCCCATTAAAGCTGCTATTCAAACTTTTAATCTTGCTGTAATAACATGATATGAATAACCCCAATGTGTTTGAGGATAATAAGGCACTGTTATTCAATATTTTTTTCTTTTGTTAACTTATTTGCAATATTAAACAACATTTACCTGCATAATTATCAGATTCCTAATTATGTGACACAGTTAAGAGAGCTTAACCTATGGGACTTTACTGGGAAATCTCAACGTGTGTTTTATGTAATCTTATTTAATGGGCACTTGGAAATTAATTAGGCAAATGATTTTATAGCTCTGAATTTAGCTTGTGACTACCCCAAGGGACAATTACCACCATCCATAAACAGTAGCCCCATATAGCACTCTATAGAGCTGCATTGCTTCCAGAACAGAAAACCATCACTCTGATTTTCCAACACAAACTGCACGTCAGTCTTACAAAACTTTTCAGTAAGTTTGAGTATCATAAGTAACATGGTTTTTCCTTAATGGTCATTCCGGCAGCCATTTCCAAAATAGGGTTTTCTTCAACTTTTATGCAATATAACATAATGACCATCAATTTTTAATAATAAAATAAAAGTATCATGGATATACAGAAAATGTGACATGGAAAGGTCTTCAAGGCCATGGAAGTTCAGAGTCACACTTTCAAAATGCCAAAATGTACCTGTATACAAGAGATAACTGTATTGAATTGATTTTCTTCCATTTTCAACACCTTTTTTTCATATAACAAAGTAATCAATTTACTGTCATTTTTAAATGAACAACTGAGAAAATTGTTGACATAGGAAAAATATCAATAGAACAATTTTAAATGTCCAGTTTGCTCCATTCTGAGATTCTGAACATGGTGAATGATTGAATCTGACAAACTGTAAAGATATGAGTTTATTATTATTTCCATTTTTTTGACACTTTATTACACAATTACAGGTTTACCATCTTTTTTATATAATCAACTAACAATATTGTTAAGATGCAGAAAATGTCAAAAGAACACCTTTACATATCTAATTAGTTCACAGATGAGATTGTTAACATGCCTAAGAATTAAATCAAAGGAAAAAACACTTATATACAAAAAAGGCATAACTTCACCAGAACTGAACCAATGGAGCTTATTTTCGAACTCCATCTGTATTTCAGTAAGACTGATCACCCCTGTAAATTTCAAGACAATTGGCCAATTGATTTTCCTTGAAATGCGTTATCGGTATTGCATACATGCTAAAAAAAGTGAAAAAACAGCATAACTTCCATAAAATTGGTCCAATCACGCTGATTTTCAAACTTGACCTGTGTATTATGAATAGTCATCAGTTCTGTAAGTTTCAAGCCAAAAGGTAAAACGGTTTTTCACTTATCGTGTTATCAGTGTTGCATATATGCTTAAAAAAAATGAAAAAAGAGCATAACTTCCATAAAAATGGCCCGATCATGCTGATTTTCGAACTTGACCTGCGTATTATGTATATTCATTAGTTCCATAAGTTTCAAGCCAAAAGGTAAAACGGTTTTTCACTTATCGTGTTATCGTTGTTGCATATATCCTGAAAAAAGTGAAAAAAACAGCATAACTTCCATATAGATGGCCATATCATGCTGATTTTCGAACTTTACCTGCATATTATGAAAGCTCATCAGTTCTGTAAGTTTCAAGCCAAAAGGTAAAACGGTTTTTCACTTATCATGTTATCGGTGGTCAAAGTGCACGGCGACGACAACAGACGCAGGTGATGGCTATATGTATAGACACATCTGTGTCTGTACATAAAAAGTGCTCATTATTCATCATTTTGCGATATTAATTCCATCTTTGTTTCCTTCCTTTCTTGTAAGAACAAAACCACATATTATGGATACCAATCACTCAAAGTATTTATTCAAATGACTTAAATGGAAGTTGACTTCCTTCAATAAATATTGCACTATTACAACATATGTATGGCTAGTTTTTACAGCACAAGTTGAAATTTTACTAACATGTAAAGTGGTACAAAAATGCACAAGGCCTTGTGCCTGAATAATTGGGAAAAATACTTCTGTCTAGATGATGCATCTCTGAACATGCATTTCTTGTTAGTATTAAAGACTGTCTATATAATTATCTAATTAAAAAAAGCCAGCAATCATGGATTTCAGCCGTGCCATAAATGCCAGTAAGTTGCATTTAAAACTTAAATGGAATGTATTTTGCAGCACCAACAAGATTAATTCTTATTCATTAGCGATCATTAAAACTTTGTGTTTATAATAGAACTTAATATGATCATTACAATGGAAAGACAAAAAAATGCAAAGTTCATCTTCCTAACAAAATGCCACAACCGAACTGAGACTTCAAAAAAGAAAAATCAAAGAAAAGAACAATTCATCCCCAGAAAAAAATAGAAAATACTGTAGCACACGGGCTGTATTTTCTTAATTATACAACTTGCACAATATTCACAAGTTTCAGGACTTTTCAGAAAGTAGCCTCAATACAAGTAGCAGCGGGGTCTAAGATAATAATTCTTACTAAACTAAGGCAGTAAATGAAACAGTCCTTGAAGGAAAGCTATAATCAAAGTTGATAGTAGTAACAAGTAACGATAAATTTGGTCTGCCAAGAAATAGGTTATTCCAAACTTTCTTACATATCTATTTACATATTAAAATATGTTTCACTTAGAAATGCCAATGTTTTGATGTGGCTACCAGCTTCTATAATCTTAAATGTTGTTTAGCAAACAATGGAATGAGTTACATTCTTAATAAGGCTAAGAATGAAAAAAATACCTTCACCTTGTGTTTTTTGAAAAACAAAATACAAACACATCTTAGTCTACGACTTCATAAAAGAGAAACAAAGCTGTCAAATGTACAGACAAAAAACAGAAAATAAAGATGCAAAAAAAAGGCCATTTTGTCAATTTTGATGCAATAATAAATAATGCTTATAATAGCACTGTCAGTCAACACTGAATTTTAATCATGCACAACAGGTAACATGATTAATAACAGGAGCGGACCTTGAGATGTTTTCTGACAGTATTCCAAAGTATCTATGTTGATTCATCCTCCATTTTGATGGTCTTCCAACAGAAAAAAATAGATACCAGTCAATATAAACTTAATAACCTGTCTTCCAGAAGACCCAGAAGATGGTCTCAATCCACCCCTTCAATAAGATTACAGTTTCAGGACCATGAGAGACCAAAGTCACATGATGAAAGTCTCAATATTTGAAAAATGATGACAGTGCATAAAATAATATTATATAATGTTTAAAGACATAAAAAACAATACAATTGCTTATGTGGAAATACAGAAAATGTGCAGAGCCTCGAGTGGATGAGAGTTAAAAGTCACAAATGCAAGTGTTTGAGAAAAAATTGTAAAGGAAAATATAACAAAACTAGAAAACCACCGAGAGTGCAGACCTCTGCCAAGGCAGCAATTGTTGATTATTATTGATTGATTATTGAGCCAGACCACCACTAAAAACTAATCATTGTCCTCTTTGGCCCAATTCTGACAGTTCCTGAAAATTTCAACAAAATCGGTCCATAACTTTTTGAGTTATGTTGATGACAGACAAACAAGGGTGAAAATATAACCTCCTTGGCAGAGCCTGAGGTAAATATAATTTCAATGAAGCTGCAATTCAAACTCTTAATCTTTGATTATATATATATATATATATATATATATATATATATATATATATATATATATATATATATAGCAGAGCTTAACTTTTGAGAGTTTACAAGGAAATATCAACAAGTGTGCTTTATGTAATCTCCTTTAATGGCCTATCAATTAGGCAAATGACTTTATAGCTCAGAAATTAGCTAAGTGATACCCAAGGGATATTAACAGACTGACCCTCTCAAAGGTCTTTCAGGCCCATAAGTCACATCTTAAGAAAAGCACAAAACAGTAATGCACAAAATAGGAGACTACCAATTCTGATGCAATAATACATTATGTTTTACTGCACAGTCAACATCAAATTTTAATTATGCACAACAGGTAACAACGACGAAAGTAAAAGCATAAGGCTTCAGGCCCATCAGAGTTCAAGTTTATACTTAGAAAGTGCCAGAATGAGAAAAATGAAAATTTCACACAAAATTGCATATATTCAATAATAAATGATAACCCAATTGACCTGGCTTTCTAATTTGAACTGCATGCCAATCCTAAAAATCATACTTGTAAGTTAAAAATAATAATAAGTAACACAGTTTTCTTTTCATAATGTTTGCAGTAGCAATGCAAAAATATTGTTGTCAATTTTGATGTAACATTACATAATAAATTATAGAATAATTATCACCAATTTTTGATTATTGACAATAAATAGCATGGACATGTAGAAAATTTAATTACCATTCGGCTTCATGTCCATGGGAGCTCCCATTCCCACAATGAATATGCCAAAAAGATAATGAATATTTCACTCAAATGTATAACTTCCAGAAAAAGAAGCAAATTAGACTGCTTTTCCAACTCATTCTGCATTTTAGTCCTGTGTTTCTTTTTTAAAGGTTTGACAGTCATAACACGGTTTTCCCATAATGGTCATCATGGCAGCAGCACCAAAAATTGTGTTTTCTTCTATTTTGATGCAACATTACATAATGCTTAACAGTATAATGACCATCAATTTTTAATAATAGAATATTAGTAACATGGACATTCAGAAAACATGACAAGCAAAGGTCTTCAGGATCTTGGAACTTCAAAGTCACACCTTGAAAATGCCAATAAGTGAAAAATTAAATTTTCACAAAAAACTGTTTAACTGCCAGAAAAAATTAACAAACAGACTGCATTGCCTACTGAAGCTGTATTTTAGCCCCATGTTCTTTCCTGTAAGTTTGAGAACAGTAATTGACATGATTTTTGTTAAATGGTCATCATGAGAGCAGTGCCCAAAATAGGGGTTTCTTCAAATTTTGATGCAATATTACATAATGTTTAACAGCATAATGACCATCAGTTTTTAATAATAAAATATTAGTATTATGGATATTCAGAAAATGTGACTAGCAAAGGTCTTCAGGCCCATGGAACTTCAAAGTCACAACTTGAAAATGCCAAAATGTAAACAAGACAGCACTGTTCTGAAATGTTTTTTTTTTTCCATTTTTAACATAAAACAAAATTAACAGTTTACTGCCATTTTTCTATGATCAACTAAGAAAATTGATGAGATGTGAAAAATATCAATAGAACAGTGTCAAATGTCCAATTTCCTCCATTCTGAGTTTCTGAACATAGTGAATGATTGAATCTTACAAACTGCAATGATATGAGTTTATTTCCATTTTTGAAACTTTATTACACAATACACGATAACAAGTTTACCATCATTTTTACAAAATCAACTAACAATGTTGTTAAGATGCAGGAAATGTCAAACAAACACTTTTATTTATCTTATTAATTAAATAATGAAACTGTTAACATGCCTAAAAATTGAATCTGAGGAAATGTGAAACAAGACAGCACTATTCTGAAATGGGTTTATTTCCATTTTTAACACTTTTTTAACATAAAACAAAATTAACAGTTTACTGCCATTTTTATATGATCAACTAAGAAAATTGATGAGATGTGAAAAATATCAATAGAACAGTGTCAAATGTCCAATTTCCTCCATTCTGAGTTTCTGAACATAGTGAATGATTGAATCTTACAAACTGCAATGATATGAGTTTATTTCCATTTTTGATACCTTATTTCACAATACACAATTACAAGTTTACCATCATCTTTTTGTAATCAACTAACAATGTTGTAAAGATGCAGGAAATGTCAAACAAACACTTTTACGTATCTTATTAATTATATAATGAGACTGTTAACATGCCTAAGAATTGAATCTGAGGAAATGCGAAAAAACAGCACAACTTATAAAATAATGGTCCGATTATGCTGATTTTCGAACTTGACCTGCGTTTTAGTAAGATTGATTACTCTTGTGAGTTTCATGACAACAGGCCTATGGGTTTTCCTTGAAATGTGTTAACAGTGTTGCATATATGCTGAAAAGTGAAGAAAACAGCATAACTACTAAAATAGAGGCCCGATCATGCCGATTTTCGAACTTGATCTGCGTTTTAGTAAGATTGATTACTCCTGTGAGTTTCATGACAACAGGCCTATCAGTTTTCCTTGAAATGTGTTAACAGCGTTGCATATATGCTGAAAAGTGAAAAAACAGCATAAATTCTACAATAATGGCCCGATCATGCTGATTTTTGAACTTGACCTGCGTTTTATGAATATTCATCAGCTCTGTAAATATAAAGCCAAAAAGTAAAACTGTCTTCCACTTATGGTGTTAACGCTGAAAGTGCACGGCGACGGCGACATGATCGGCGACGGCGACGGCGACGACAGACGCAGGTGATGGCAATATGTACAGACACATCTGTGTCTGTACATAAAAATAGAAAATAAAGACATTACAAGAAGTTCATAACAACCCGTAGCTTAAATATTCAATAACATAATTTAGTTTTCTTTCTAAAGAAAACTTTAGTTTAAAAGATTCAGTAATTGATATTCAGTCAAAACTGATCAAATGCCACTTCTGAAATAAATGCATTAAATGAAATAAAGCTCTGGGTATACTATGAAAAAACAAAGAAAAACAGAAAACCAACTTTTATCCTATACATGTACATCTTTTGAAGAAGACCCTATCTAATCAGTACTGATGAGATCTCCACTGAAAGCCCCCGTTTGATTTCTAGCTGTATCTGTGCCTTCTTCTTCCTCCTCTTCATCCTCCTCATTGTCATTAAACTGGTTACTAGTGTCATATGTGAAAGTACTTCTGGCCAAGTCCACTTCTATTGGGAACACATCCGCTTCTTTTAATACAACTTGACAGTCATTGTGATACTTGGACATGGCTGTGACTAAACGTTGGAGCTGAAAGACTATGTCTTGAACTGCAATAAAAGAAGTATTTTCTGGTAAGTCACAAGAAGTTCCAAAAAAACCTACAATCACAACCTATTAGACAATTTACAACCTTCAATGCTAGTAACTTATGTTCAAATACCAAAAAATATATAAGTAACATTTTACAGTTTTTTTTTGTGATGCTGCCATTAGATAACATATTTAGATCTCATAAAAAAAATTCTCCTTAATAAAGTCCACACCCTCACCGTGTTTCTGATCCAGCAGCTCTATCTTGACCAGCACATCTGACCTCATTTTGGCAAACCTGGCCCTGGCCTCCTGTCTGCACCGCAGGATTAACCTGATATTATAAACAATACTTTCATACACGACTCCGTCAGTGTAATATGAAATATTTACACAAGAAAAGTACATTATCTCATAACACTGAGAAACAAAAGGCAGGTTTGTATTAATAGAGCTTCTGAATGGGGTCACTTTATCACGAAGGAATACACTGACAGACTTGATCTTTTCAGCTTTATGGCTACCTGTATTCATAATTCCCTGTCTCCACTCTGTACAGAGGTTCACCCAGGGCATTATAAGCATATTCCTCATCATCCATCTCTTTGACTTTCAAGCAGTATGACTGAAATACAGCACAAATCATAAATAAATGCCTGCCATTCTTATTTTCTGTGCCAGAAAAGTTCTTTAATATCTAAATCAAAATGCCAACTACAAGAATAAATGTAGAAATTACACAAGTCAGATTATAAGTTAATTGAACACTTCACTTCTTAACATTATTCTTTCTGCATATATCGCTAACCATCAAATTATTTAAGTGCTTTATATCCATGTGATAAAATGTATTAGAAGTCTTACCAAATACTCAAACTTTGCATCTAGGTATTTCTTTAAAGTCAACCTGGTGTCTGGTACTGCTTTGTTCAAATACGTATTCAGATCTGCTACCATCTACAAAAGAAACAAAAATTTCCCATTCTGGTAACTGTATTCAGAATTCATGAAAAGCAGCTTGTCTGCATAAATCATCAATAATAAAACAAAGACTGTTGTTTGTTGTTTTTTTTTCAAACAAAGTTGTGAAATATTCAAGTTAAATAAAAAAAAACATTTACTATGAAAAACATACCGGCTTCACTGTTCTTAGCATTTTAATGGCATATTTTTCTATATCCCTGTGGGCTTCTCCAAACTTAGAAAATGCTTCACTAGCATTAGGCTGGGGTTCTCTGACGCCGATGCCTGCAAATGTTTCTCCAAAAGCTGGAAATAAATCACAATACAGCAATCAAATTGTTTTCAAAAACATTCTTCTGATGTTTGAGTAACTATTACATGCAGTCTCCAAAAGAGAGTAAAACATTCCACAAAAAGCATAAAACTGCATGCTTAAACTGTTAAATAATTTGTAACAATGGAGAAAGTTCAAGGCATATATCTTCAATATCCATAATTCAAAGTCTTTATCCATAAAATCCTTTGTTACCTTTACTTTCTTAACAATATCATTAATTTTTTTATATTATTTGCCTCTAAGTATATACCATCGTGAGTTGGTGTCAGCTATCTAAAAGGCGATTAAAAAATGTCTCTTTTTTTCCTGACAATTCATATCTCAATATTTCTTACCTTTGTGAGTTTGAGCCAGGTTAAAAAAGGCTCGGAGTAACTTCTTTGTGTGTTCCATCATTCCTTTGTACATCCCTGCTGTTCTCTCTAACTCTTCAAGCTTCTTCACCAGACCATCTGAAAACAAGAAATACATATGAAGGCTATAAAAACTTGACAAAAAAACTCCCAATGCAACAGAAACACAGTGCGAAACCATTCAGATTTTCACTA
The DNA here is from genome assembly GCF_051362555.1 of Lingula anatina. Taxonomy (NCBI): domain Eukaryota; kingdom Metazoa; phylum Brachiopoda; class Lingulata; order Lingulida; family Lingulidae; genus Lingula; species Lingula anatina. Next base: position 32,851,665 of record NC_141768.1, read on the forward strand.
AATCAAGACTCTGTAATTACGTACTGTACATGTACACAAAATGGTATGGTGTCATTTCTAAACCTCAAACACTTTTTGTTTCAGTAGCACAATTTTCCCTTTTTACTAATTGGACTGTTCTGTTGAAAGTGGCTCTCCCACTAAGGCTGTATTCCCAGAGCTTTTGGATTGATCTATCCCTGCGGGGAGTCTCACTAGATTACTGTCAGATAATCCAGCTTAAATGTCCGTCCCGCCTAATACAAGCTGTAAGGGGGTAATTAACTTTCATGTCCGCTCGGCTGACAGCTATTTAGCGTGAACCCCCAGGGAGTTAGGTCGATCTAAAGTAGATCGATCTAATCTCTGGAAATGCTGTCTAAGAGGCCCTTTTCACATCAAGCTGTATACCTCACTTGACCGATCCCCTATGAATGCTTGAAAACCTAATAGCCCAGCTTTTATTTTGTAGAAGAATCACCTAAACAGAACCCTGCGCTTGACACGGCTATACATAATTAACTTAACAAAACAGAAAAAGCAAACTTGTGGAGAAATTATCTAAGGGGGAAAATCCCTTGTAGCAGAGGTACATGTTAGGGCCTATTAAAGTGAGGGAGTCTAGATATTATAAGTATACTGATGGATGTGAAATAAATTGTGGAATAAGTCAGATGTTGGAAAATTTTAACTAATCACCATACCATTGCAGAGGATGGCTCTGCTTAGTCCCAGTGCATCAGCTGTGCTGGAGCTCATGCTTTCCACAACCTTGTGCTTCACCTTCTTCAACACTACACATGGATAAGAAAGATTATTAATCTCTGCCATTCATTATTCTTCATGCCATATTTTACAACAAGAAAATAAATTAAAGATAAAAAAAAAAACTAAAGACCTTATTTGCAAGCTCCAATCAGTTTTTTTTCCAAAATAGTATTGAAATGCTTAATTATCCATCAATCAATCAAATTAGACACTAAGCTTCAATTAAAACAGCTAAGTTGATTTTGACCCAAATAATTACCCTGATATATAATATGTGTACAGAAACAAGACCTGTTTTTTATTTCATATGCATCAAGTCACAGATGCAACCAACAATAATAACTTTGACTTTGACCCAAATAATAACCCTTATATATCAAATGTGTACAGAAACAAGACTTTTTCTTTATTTCACATAATTTTCTATTAAGTCACAAATGTAGGCACACAATAATTACCTATATCTAAGGTCTTCCCCTGTTTAGGATCAGCATGTAATTTATTGTAACTGATTGTGACCTCCTCCTGATGGAAATAAATACTATCATGTTAATGATATGCGAGAATTACATTTTTCTGATTGAATATTATATAAGTAAATATAATAAACCACCACTTTTCCAGGAGGCCCGAGATCTTTCAAAATTACCAAAACAAACTCATAATATAAAATTGCAAGTTTTTCATGCCCAGCTACCAAATGTACTCAACAATATGCAGTCCATACATACACACATATGCATGCACACATAAGCTCACGCACATGCAGACACTCATCAACAGACAAACCAGTCACCTCCATCCTATACATAAAGTGGTTCAAATCAGAATAGTACCACATGTACCTGAATGCTCTGTATCATTCTTGCCACCTCCACTTTGGTCCTTCCCTTCACAGACTGTCCATTGACCCCCACAATCTCATCCCCAGAAGCCAGGGTGCCGTCCTTGGCCGCTGGGGTGTTGTCAAATATCTGGACCACATACAGGCAGGGGCAGACAGGAGCCCCACCTCCTATGCTGATACCTATCAGGTTCTGGGCGTCCTTCTTCAGGGTGGCTGTCCCCGAGGTCACGGTCATCCCCCTGAAAGGAACATCCATATGTGGCAGTTGTGAATTAAAGTTTTCAGCAACAGGAACATCATCATTTTCCTCTCCCGGCCACTTAAGATCCTCATCCATCTTTCCCTAAAACTAGTGCACCCCTAGTGAAAGCTTACTGTATTCAGACAGTCATGAAATGATGTTATGTATAGGCATCAAGACGGGAACTTAACACCAAGGTCGTCTCACAAAGTTCAACAATGTAGGTAGGGGGGTCTTATCTTTACAGTATCAAGAACAATCAAAATGTCACGCTCTGAAAATTTTGTTGTTCATAGTCTAATGACATGCACCTGTAAGAGGTGTGTTGAGGTGATAGTGGAGTGATATGCCAACATAATTAGTAAGTTGAATTGGATCATTTTGCAAGAAAGAGAGTAAGGTAGATGGAGAAAGATAGAACATAAGGAAACTTAATAACATAGTTCAAGTTTTAAGGAAATTATATCAAATTGACAAAATGAGTACTAAACCCCAAATTTAACTCAAATCAAATGTTTGGAATTTTGAACAGTTTTAAATTTGCACAAGAAAACATTTCTTTATCAATAAGTTTTCTTGTGCAAAGCTAGAAATGGAAGTTAAGATTTTCAAAGTGAAAGGAAAGCAACAAAATAATCCAAATAATTTGATTGAACATTTTGAAATAAAAATAATTTAAAAAAAATTAATGTTAAAAATCATATTTAAGAGCCACATTTGTGATTCACACAAGGCTCAAATTTTAGTCCATGCTGAAATAAGTTTTGAATGACTGGATTACATCTGATTCAATCATATTAAGAAAATCCAAATTGATCAGGTCACTGCATCAAGTAAGGCAATAAATCCACTTCTTAGAAACCCTAACTCCCTTTGATCAGATGGCACAAATCTGTTAAACAACGCCCAACACCAATTAAGTTGGCATATAAAAGTTAGTTCTCATGCTGAAAGAGCATAAAAGCAAGAGTCCCAAGCCAAGAAATTTGGATGATCCGTATATATTATAGAAGCCCACATCCAGTATTATCATATAGCCTACCAGGTGTCCTCCCAAGGAAGAGCCCTGTGCTTGTTTTTGTCAGACCAGTAGTCGTCATCATCATCCATTGTGGACACTAAATGGTACTGGCAATCCTTTGCCATATGACAGTCAATAACCCAGATCTAGTTTAACCTATTTTCCTCTGGATAAAATATGAATGGAAATCAAACATTGACTTTTCGGTAGAACAAGGCTAATACAAATGTAGACCTATTTCTGCAGTATGAAATGTGAAGCAAACTTGACATCAGGTTTTCTATGTCACTTTGCTTATTCAGCGCCTGCTGTGCTTACCACTGCATTCAGTTCAATGTAACGGCTGTTTCCACAAACTAAATTATAAATGCTAACCAGCATTATACAGTGCACACATCTTAATATAAATATATATATATTGCTCCTGTCGCATTGTTTAAAATCTACTATACATGCATGTCCGCAGTACTGGGTAACAGCAATGGGTTATCATCTTTGAAAGTCTGTCAAAATATTCCTGTGTTGGATTACAATGGGGTTGTTTCATGTGAAAGGGGATGGATTCTTCTCATTATAACAAACAATTTTGTGTTTCCAAACATTGGTGTGTACGTATTTTAACAAACAGCGTTTAAATCTGGGACACAGACACACCAGTCTGTTTTGCAGCTGTACATTATGGAAACAAAAGCTCTCAGAATAGTATTGTCAAGTTTTTTTGCTCACCTCAGGGATCACTTACAGCACACAAACTAGATAAAAAATGTTGCAAATTTTGATGGGTGAAGAAATGGGTTATTGTGCTTTACCATCATTTCTGTTTTCAACTTCAGTACAAAGTACAATCTCCCATACAGGTGAACTATACAAATCATCTTATTTCAGAATTTAAATACCTGAAATACACTCTGCATTTCATAAAACAACATGGTGTAAGGAAATCCTGTCATCTGAGCATGTAATCACAGATGTTATGACCCAATCCTGTTTTGATTCCTTCAGACATGCATGACAGTGAAACCACAGTTACGTAGCTTTAGTTTCATTTCCCCATTCAGATTTGGCCCAGGGACCTAGCATACATAGTAGAAATTTCCAATGACCTAGTCACATGAACTTAAGGGACCATTCTCACAGATATTTGGATCAATCTATCTCACTGGAGAGTCTCACTAAATTGCTATCAAACTAACCAGCTTAAATGTCTGTCACGCCTAGTAAAACTGTTAGGGGGTCATTATCTTTACCCCTAGCTGATTCGGTAGGCATGCTAGACATTTAAGCCTCTTGAGCTGATAGCGAATTAGCGGGAACCCCCGGGGAGTTAGGTCGATCCAGATGGATCGATCTAAGTATGGGAACCACACCTTTCGTGGTGTGTAACGCACGAGAGATGATTTCATGTCATCGCTGTTTAACCACTGATTCAGGATAGCAGCGTGTTTTCCCAACTCTGTGAAGTTAAGTGTACTCTTCCCTAATCATTTTTATATTCGTTTAATGTTACATTTTCCAAAATACGATGCACACAAGATCGGCCCCATGTTACAATTTTGATGCCTATGTCCCATTGTGGTTACCCAGTACCATGTCCCAATGTTATTACCCAGTTACCAGTATCAGTGATAGAAATACATTACGTATAATTTACCAATCAGTCACAATGCTCATAAATAACCTGCATAATGCCAGCAATTGTCATATTGATCTACTAGTATGTTCAAATGTCAAAAATGACAATAGAAAATGCAAGTTTTATACATTTAAGTTTTTTTTCCAAAAAGATGTGTTAAATATATATCTACTGTACATGCAACAATTGTTTCACTCATTTTATGTTAATTCTGTTAATCTATTAATCTGACTGCATTCTGAGAGAATCCCTGCAGAGTTGAATTAATGTACAATAGTTTCATTGGGAATGAGACCTTAAAGAGAAATTCACTCACACCTCAACCATCTAGTATATATGAAATCTTTACTTCAGGGAAATAACAAGCACACTTTCTTGACCAGAACAGACTGTAATTAAAGATGCATATAAAGTCCGTTTTTTGCCACAAAAGCCAACCAAAAGCCAGCATACAGTTTCAAGTGGTATAACTAAGAGAATTACCAAAAGGCATCGTTTAATTTTACCCAAAAAAGTAATTTGAACAGATATTTCTGCTAGCATTCTATGTTGTTTATCAATGGGGCAGAAAAATAGGTCATTAAAATAGGTTAAATTTATGACCAAAAATTTAAAGAAAAGAGCAGTCTAAAGCTTTTTTATGGCTGATTGAGTGTTTTATTCAGTTTATCCATTGGCATTTCAAATTTATTTGAGTCGTATAAGGAACTAGTAGAAGTGGTTTATATATGTTACTGGGAATCCATGCTCTACCGATGCTCAGTTCATATGTACCTTTAAGCAGCACATAAAAATGCAGGAAGGGAGAGAGAGTAAACCAACCCAAATTGTATCAATTCACAGCAGATTATTATTTCATGCAATAAGTATAACCTTGGTTTTTTATATTCTTTAAAAATATTGCAGTGTGATATGACTGAATAGTAAATGTCAGTAGCACAAACAGCAGCTGTAGGAATACAAGATAACTTGTATTACTGGGTGTGCCATGCATTTTCAATACATTAACTCTATTTATATGCAAAGACTTTGTTTTCTTTTTCTTTTGCATAATAAATATGAATTGATAAGCTTTATCCTTTTCAAACGGTAGCGTTAAGAACGCTTTATTGTTTCTATTTTGTTTTGGTGAAATACAAAAATAAAATAGAAGCTTTGATAATATCCATCAATGATACAAGTGGCAATTTGCCATACTTAAAAAAAAGATACTAGAAAGAGGTCACACTGGCAAGAGTAAGCATAGTCAAGGACTAAAGCCTTTTAATGTTTTCTATATCTTATGCCTCTGCAAGAGAATGAGCAAATAAAGTATGGACTGATCTCATACTGTTTATATACTGTTTACTATCAATCAAGATATTGTATTTTATTTCTCTGTCATTCCCATTTTACACTTTACATTTTCCCTGTTGTGCTTGAGAGCAAGGATCCTGAGAGAGCTGTCCATCTGCGCCAGCCATCATTTGCACGGTCAGTTTACTCAGAAAATGGCCAATATTTTCTACGACAGGCAAACAGCTTTATAATGAAATTTTGAAGATATGACAGCTTGATTTATCAGGACGCATGGTTGGCCTAGAAAACCTAGAAAGTATTTTGATGTACCCAGATTATCTGATGAGTCAAGATGAAACAGTCAAGTTTATCCAAGCCAACTAGATGCACGTGCACTACCGATATAATCAGTTAAATCCACAGTGGGTCATCGACCCCACATAACTGAGTGCTGCTCAGTAACCACTTAAAACCGATTTTGTTCTAGATTCTTCAGTGTCTTTGAGATCACCTGTAGCGCGGATATCCGGTTCAGACTTACTGGGGTATTTGTTGCTGATTCACTAAGGGTGCTTTCCCAGAGATTTAGATCGATCTAAAGATTAAGTTTTAGATTGACCTAACTCCCTGGGGGTTCACGCTAAATTGCAGTCAGCCGAGCGGGCACCATAGTTAATTATCCCCTTACAGCTTTTAGTAGGCGGGACAGACGCTTAAGCCGGCCAAGCTGACAGTAATCTAGTGAGACTCCCCCAAGGGATAGATCGATCTAAAAATCTATGGAAATGGGGTGTAAATTATGCATGCACAACCAATCGGCATAGAAAACCTTCTTTAAGCTTTAAAGCATTATTTCAATATCCATTCACTCAAAGACCAAAACACTTGAGAATTTCAGAGAAATCATTTGAAAACACTTTAATTTGATGACATATTACATAACAAAGTAAATCCTGTTTCTGCTCTAACTCACACTTTTTGTTCTCAAGCACAGCAATGAATGTATAAATCCTAAATAGGAATGATCAATTAAAGCAGAGAATTCCACCTAAGGCTAATAGTATGATGAAACTAAGAGGTATGGTTAAACTATTTACTATACACAGTGAACACCTAAAATACACCATGGATTAAATGTAATATGCTATATAATATGCTTATCAATCAACCATATTATTATCATTTAAAATAGTAGCATAGTTTCTACAGGCTCTTCTTGAGTTTCTAATATGGCAGAGGACCCCATAATTGATCAACAAATCATGACGATTTGTCAAATTATGTCATTAATATCAATTACCTAGCAATTTATTACAGTCTACCTAAAAAGTGTAACAGTGCAACACAACACAATACACTATAGATATGATGCCAGACACGAGTAAACACAGGAAACCTTCAATCTCAAGAAAATAGGGTAATTTAGAAGCAAAATATATTACTACATGTAGGTATTGATAATGGTCCAACTTTATAAATTGGTAAGATTTGTCCACCATATTGCAAAGAAGAGCCACATCTTCTTGAGTGATCAATATAGCAGACAACCCAACAATTCATTTATATAAGCAGATCGCACTGACATGTCAAGTTGGATCAACAATTTTAATCACTTAGTATTTAATTTTGCTTTTATATCACCCCATTTTCTTGGAAATGAGCGCTTTCCTGTGTTTACTCGCATCCAGTGAGGAGTTTGTTTCTTTTTCAGTGTAATGCACTGTATTGTGTATTACAGTACGACCCTACACCCTAGCCTGTAGGTCAACTTAAAGGCCGTAAATTATAACAGATTAATAACATTTCCAGCTACGTGAAAGTGGGTCATTTACAGTACATCACTACATGATTTAGTGCAAATGGTAAAGACACAGAAGTAATAAAATGCAATATCTGACTTCAGAATGATACTGTTACTAATGCACTTCTATTTCTGTTTGCTTTACATGATCAAAAAGATGATTATGTCGATGAACAGAGCTCGACATGTAATGTTATGATAACTGATATATGGTCGGATATACAGACCAGCGTCACAATTGCGTCAATCACTTTCTAGGTGTTTTCTTATAAAATATCAAGCAGATATAACAAAACTTACATCTTATCTTCTTCTATTTCAAAATCCATTGTACTGATGTCTGTATCTGAGTACATGGACCCCCTAAATTGTAATCAATACTGTTGTACTCTCAATTTTTCATCTTCTCGGCGACTTCTCACAGCTATAGGGGGCACACAAGTCAAGAAAGGACAGTCCCGTGCTTAGGGCTACTCACACGACCACTCTTTTCTTCCAAGCCGATGCTGCCTCTTGGAAATATGATGCACGGGGATTGAGGTACGGGGAAGAACTTATCAAGCTACTTAAAAATATCAAATCTTATTAAATCTACACTGCCACCATACCAAGTCTCTAAGTTGAGGTGATTCTTGTGTTTACTATGTGAAGGTTTTCGACAGACACATTAAAGGTCTGTCATATGACGGTAGCGTTAATAGTTTCAAACATTTTACTTCTATTCGTGTATCAAAATCATAGATATGAAAGTTTTCAAAAGACACTATAAAATCGTAAAAAGAATATATCTATAACTATCAGACTAACTGTCTGAAATTTTAATTCAATTTATTTCCATCGTGTGGATTTTTACCTCTGCCAAGGAGGTTATGTTTTCACCCCTGTCTGTTTGTTTGTCATCAACATAACTCAAAAAGTTATGGACCGATTGTGATGAAATTTTCAGGGTAGGCAGGAAATGGGTGAACTTAGAAGTGATTAGTTTTTGGTGGTGATCCGGGTCAATAATCAATCAATAATCAATAATAATCAAAAATCGCTGCCTTGGCGGAGGTCTGCGCTCTTGGAGTGCTTCCCCCCCCCCCCCCCCCCCCCTTTTTTTTTTCGTTAATGAACATTATGCATGAGTACTAAGTTTTGGTCTAGCTGATCCTGTAGCATGTAGCTAAATACGCCATAAAACCGAAAAAAACATAGGCCTATACAGACTAACAATAGTCTAAAATAGTCGAACTGGTTATTGTTATTTAGATATAAGAAAAGTGTCGAATTTGAGAAAAAATAGCAAAGACGAACAGCCTATTCTTGGCAATACGGTGAGCCCGAGATGGCCTAAGCCTACCTGACTACAATGAATCTAACCTTTTAAAAGGTACGAGCATTACCTGGATATTGACAAAACGCACAGATATTAAGAATACAAGCGGAAAAGCACTTCTACGCCCTTCCTAAATTATAGATACACATAACCTGGTGGGAATACAACATCGTAAATATCTCTTAGATTAGCGAGCATCTCAAAATAGCTTAAATGCTTCCAGGGTAATTGAGAATGATAACACGGGGTTTGAGCCGAAAATGAAAGGGAATCCTGCGTGTCATTTCAGCTGAAATCATTTTGCACAGGCCAAACTTCCTATTTTCCAGAGAGGGAAATGGGACCGTTTCAAGCCGCTTGCCCTTTCAGAAGCTTCTGGTTTTTTGTCAGTGCTGTGTGCGAGCAGTTCTTTTTCGTGAACACTACGGTCAGCTGAAGTTGGAAGAAGCATTGAAACTCGTATATTTCCAGATTCAAATTTCACGAAATCGGGTGACATCAGCATGGTTCCTTCTGTTCCGGTTAAGTAATTGCGATTATGTCAAGGGAAGGTTTGAGAACGGGCAGGTGGTGCACGAAGGATGCTAATGCCCATCTCTATGAATACAGGCAGACACGTAGGTCAGTCAGCTGCTAGATCAAGGCAGCCTTTCGGTGAAAATGAAGTTGTTTGCCGCAATTTTCATACCGCTCTTGGCATTTGCAGGTAAGTCCAGAGTTATGCTTATAAATAGTTAGATAATTACAGGGCTACTAATTTCAAGGCGAGTTTTTAACGGCTACTGCTAGAAGGAAATATTCTCTATGAAAATTTAACTGGATTTTGTCGTCGTTGTAATTTTACTCGTCGACCCTAGAACGAAATTAATGTTGGCAAATCATTGATGCACTGTAAATAAACATCCATTGGCTGTCAGGTTGAGTGCATCGATAAATGATCTTTGGAATTTTTCCAAAATGTGCACGCGGAGCAATCAAGCAGTTAATGGAAATTTTAATGTCAAAATTTCTACCCAATTAGTCTATGCTGGTCTCCAAAAGACAAGTGACATGCTTTTTGAACAATAAAATCGTAACTGTCTTTCTAATAATAAAGTAAAATCAGTGCACGTAAGCGTTCTATTAGCTTAGATGAAAATATATATAAGAAGAAAAAACGCACGCATTTAAAAAGTATGCTGGAAGTATGCTGGAACCACAAAAAGCCCCAGGAGAAAGTATTTAAGTTTTTTATCCCATCTATAATTCCACGACATGTCTCTTACTTAAATTCTAACATATGTGAAGTGACATGCATAATAACAATATTGTCATGTCATTTTTAGTTTGCGAAGGAAAGCCGCTGAGGGTGGACACTCTAGAAGATGACGGTGAGATTGACTCAACAGTTCAAGAATTCGTTCAAACCACAGTCGGTGTTCTGCCCTCCCTGATAATAAAAACTTGACTCAATCCAAGCATGTATATGTTTATAACTCCTTGACTCATGCAAAGAAATACGAAAAAAAGTGCCGAAGTTCCATTAGTTTTATTGCCTCAGTTTACCTGTTAGGATCTGTTCACACACGGGGCTATCTCAGTTCGAAACTCTGTCTGACGAAATCGGGTTTGAAGAAAGCATAAAACACAGTGGCGGGTCCAGTGTGTGTGTGTGTGTGTGTGTGTGTGTACGTGTGTGTGTGTGTGTGTGAACGAATCAAGACCAAATAAAGAAATATTTCCGTCCCTATGACCAATATATTCAATATAGTCAGAATTTCCCCGTCAACTTTTTTCCAATGTCGCCCGCCACCCACCCAGTAGCAAAAAAACCTGGATTCTTCAGTGGGCATCCCATCGTGTGTGTGAATGGGTCAGGCCCGTAGCCAGGGGGGGGGGGGGGGGGGGTTCGGGGGGTTCGAAAGAACCACCCTTTTTGCTGGGAAAGGTCCACTCTGGGTAAAATTTGACCTATGTAATTGAGAATTTTATGGTAAAAGGTCCACTTTTTCAGAAAACGAACCCCCCCCTCTGAAATTGCTGGCTACGGGCCTGTGGGTCCTTCTCCATAGATTCATAATCAACTTTTATTTGCTTCTGTTTGTTTAACACACCCAAATAAAGAAAGTAATCTAAACGCTTATATTTATCTATTCCACTTTTATTGCGTTTACGGTCCAGTATTTATCCAGTGCGAACGTAACCAGTTTGCTTGTGCAGATAACGTCACGTGTATAGCCGCTATGTGGGCGTGTGACCAGGACCCGGACTGCCCAGATGCGTCAGATGAAAAGAACTGTGGAAGTAAGTAACAGTGTCTTAACTGTTTGTTCTAGATTGTCAAAAAAATGTTAAAAAGTCATAAGCTGCGAATGCAATGTAACCAAGAGATATGTGGAGTAGTAAGAAAAGAGAAACCGAAGAAATCAAAAACACATAAAAAATGCAAAGCCGTTTATTCTTAATTCTGTACTTATGTAAATAAAAAAGCAAAGCAAAACAAAACAAAAATAACACATCAACAGAATTGAAGAAAACTGCCAGATAAAACAGTGTGGATGTTTTTTTCCCACCACGCAGTTGTAGACGGCTCGTGCAGTTACTATGAATTCACGTGTGCCAACAAGCAAGAGTGCACTGCCAAGTGGCACGTGTGTGACGGCGACAAAGACTGCACCGATGGATCAGACGAAGAGGACTGTGACGGTAAATATAGCTAACCCCTGAAATCTTTCCTTTTCAGCATCTTCATATTCAGAGGTGCCTCTAAAATTCAGGTGCTGAAAAAGACATTTAACGAGTTTTTGACCCTAAAAAAATCAACGACTTATTCTAGGATATTCTCCATAGCTAAAATAAGTCCTGTGGGATGTTGTTACTATATGTTATCTAAAAAGAAAGCTGGAAAATTTTGAAATATTCCTACCTAGCATTTCGTAAAAAATATCAGTCACACCCGGTAGCTTATATAACTAAATATACAATCAAGTAAAGGGAAATTTCTTGTAAATGTGAAAACAGGTATTGTATCTGACAGCCATTCCATGAATGCATTTATTCACCTTGAATAGATTACTTACTTTTTTCATTATATTTTATTTCCTTAAGTTACCACATGTGCGCCGTACGAGTTCCAGTGTGCCAATAAAAAGAAATGCCTTAGCAAGACTTGGATGTGTGACGGCGATGACGACTGTGGAGACGGGTCTGACGAAAAGAACTGCACAGGTGACTTGTTCCTCACTTTCTGAAGTTTTAACTCTATCTTTTCAAGATACGAAAAATATATTAATTGTGAAATGTGTCTCTAAATCCTGGACAATAAGCCTCTTTTCATTTGGCATTCCTGCCTTTGAAAATCTTCGAAAACTAATTTTTATGTTTGTAAAACATATTCTTAGCCTACTCAACTCATTTGCTCCCCCAATTCCATATCTATTCTTGATGGATTCCTTTGACTGGATCAAAGATATTTTTGTCTAATTGTTTTCAGTGGTTGGGACCACGTGTAGCTCGTGGGAAATCAGCTGTCCTAACTCTGACCGTTGTATTTCCCGTACTTACATATGTGACGGGGACGACGACTGCGGAGACAACTCGGACGAAAAGAACTGCACAGGTTGGTGTTGATTTAAATTTAAAATCCCCTGAAAGGGACAGTATACTGAATTTTGGCTCAAGAAAAAATACTGTCAACAAAATATATTTCTAGGCTGTGCAAAAGGGCATGCTTTCTAAAAGAAAATCAGGAATATTTCAAACAATGAAAGCCCTTGATACTTCCTCTTCAAACTTTATTTAGTTTCAACAAAAAGAGAAATGGATATTATTTCATAATATTTTATAATAATAATAATAATAATTTATTTGGGAATTATTCTTAAAGATCCACATTTTTTACATAGTCTTTTTTTTTCTCTTCCAGTTACTCTCGGGAATGGCTGTCTCGTCCACCAGTTTGCTTGTGCTAACAAAAAATGTGTCCCCAGCATCTATCTATGTGACGGAGACAACGATTGCCGGGACGGTTCGGATGAAACCACGGATGTTTGCGTCAGTGAGTGAATACAATCGAACTGCATATAGTTTTAGTGCACAAAGGTTTGGTTATTATTTATTCATTCTTAGGATATTGTGACAAGCCTTGGGTTTTGACTGGTTAACGTATATTTGGCATGAACTGACCATCATAATTGGTAGGTTTCCCCTTCTCTTATTGCATATCAAAGAAAAAACAACAGACGCTGATACACCATACCTTTCCTCTGGTCTCTATTTTCCTGTTGTTTATCATTTAGATGTCCATGGTAACCGCACATGCGACAAGGACGAGTTTCGTTGTCAGAACAAGCGCTGCATAGATGTGGGTTTCCGCTGTGACGGAGACAACGATTGCGGGGACAGCTCTGACGAAGCGGATTGCCCACGTGTGTCACTCATTTTATCTACATCATAACATATTACACTTTTTGACATATTCGTTCAGGATTAACAAAATTGCCTCACGTAGTCTTATTTTAACAGTGCATTCTCATTGTACAATGATTTTTACCATCACACACTCTCTCTGTCTCTCTCTAGCCCCAACGTGCAGAGCAGGCCAATTCCAGTGCGGTGACGGCAAATGTGTTCCAGGCTTTTATAAATGTGACAACGACAAAGACTGTGATGATAATTCCGACGAGTTAGGATGCCCGAGTAAGTATCAAATAATGGCCTGCTTCCTTGAGATGTATATTTATTAAAAGTTTTTCAGTAAATCAACGCACTTAGAAAAGAAATACAAAGAAAGGCATTTCATAAGAATATAAATGAGCAGCTCATAAACACATAAATCGCTTTTAAACAAGGGAACGCAAGCTACCATCACATTAGAGATAAAAATGTTTATGCTATAGTCAAGACCTGTCAATGAAAATTTTGCTCTGTTTTGTAATTATATGCATGACATTTTTTCTTGGGATGGGGGTTGAGGGGTAATAGGAGAACTTTTCGAGGGAATCAGAGAAAAAATTTATAAAATATGTATCTGATGTATCACCTGTAATCATGAAAGGTGGGGGTCTAGAACGCATGTAAATTGTGTTATTCCAGCCACACCAACACCTACCTGTAGAACAGGCGAATTTCAGTGCGGAGACGGTAAATGTATCCCTGGCGCTTATAAATGTGACAACGACAAGGATTGTGCTGATAATTCCGACGAGCTAGGATGCCCAAGTAAGTGTCAAACTTTTAAGAAAATAAGTGGTTGGTTGCATAAAGAGGGGGAAGGGTTAGAAAAATCTGAATAAAACATTTTATTAAATGGCTCTTTAAAATAAATCTTTTAGACTTAACACCGATCATCCCTAGCAAGCACATTCTCCCATCTTCATTTAAGCGAAAGATTTTACGTAACATTTTCTCGTTTCATAATTCAGAATGTACAATTTCTTGATACAGACGTGTGCCAAAAATATGAACGTAATATTTATTATTCTAAATCAACAACCACGTCAGCTCCAACGTGCCCATCCAGCCAGTTCACTTGCAGCAATGGGAAATGCATTCTAAATGAATGGGTTTGTGACAATGATGATGACTGTGGAGATAAGTCAGACGAACAAAACTGCACAGGTTTCTTTCTCTCTTTTCGTTTTAAACACGAAATTATAGTGGAATAGCCTACAATAGTTAGCCAGGTGCAATGTTAGTATTTTTATTTTTATGTTGCTTGTTTTTCCTTGGGGTGGGGGGTAGGGTGGGGTGGGGGTAATAGGAGAACTTTTCGATGAGAATCAGAGAAAAAAATATATAAAATGTGTATAATCTGTAATCATTAAGGTGAGTGTCTAGAACGCATGTAAATTGTGTTATTCCAGCCACACCAACACCTACCTGTAGAACAGGCGAATTTCAGTGCGGAGATGGTAAATGTATCCCTGGCGCTTATAAATGTGACAACGACAAGGATTGTGCTGATAATTCCGACGAGCTTGGATGCCCAAGTAAGTACCAAACCTGAAAAAAGAAACTTCAGAAAATATAAGTGACTGGTTACATAGAAAAATCTGAATAAAATATTTAATTAAATGCCTCTTCAAAATAAATCTTTAAGACTTGTCCCTTGCACCGATCTCCCCTAGCAAACACACTCTCATCTTCATTTAAGCGAAAGATTTTACTTAACATTTTTTTCTCGTTTTATAATTCAGAATATACAATTTCTTGATACAGACGTGTGCCAAAAATATGTATGTAATATTGAATATTCTATCTCTGCAGCCACGCCAGCGCCGACGTGCCCATCCAGCCAGTTCACTTGCAGCAATGGGAAATGCATTCTAAATGAATGGGTTTGTGACAATGATGATGACTGTGGAGATAAGTCAGACGAACAAAACTGCACAGGTTCTCTCTCTCTCTCTCTCTCTCTCTTTTCGTTTTTTAACACGGAGTTAAGTGGTATACAATAATTTACCAGGTGCAATGCCAGTATTTTTATTTTTATATTTTGCTTAAAAGAAATTGAATTGAAAATTTTCCTCAGTTTACTCGAAGCGATGAGCTGGTTCATTCTTACAGGAATGTTGCAATACATGTTGAAAGCAAACAAATCGTAAAGAGACTAGACATTTTACCTCCGCCAAGGAGGTTATGTTTTCACCCCTGTTTGTTTGTTTGTCTATCTGTCTGTTTGTCTGTCTGTCTGTTTGTCATCAACATAACTCAAAAAGTTATGGATGAATTTCGATGGAATTTTCAGGGTAGGGTTAACTTAGAAGTGATTAGTTTTTGGTGGTGATCCGGATCAACAATCAATCAATAATCAATAATAAAAAAAACTAAGTTATGGACCGATTTTGATGAAATTTTCAGGAACTGTCAGAAGTTGGCCAAGGAACAGATGATTAATTTTTGGTGGTGATCCGGATCAATAATCAATCAATAATCAAAAATCAAAAACTGAATCATTATAGAATGAAAATTTAGGGGTGAAACGGCATTGGGTGGAGATTTTGCTGCCTTGGCGGAGGTCTGCGCTCTCGGAGTGCTTTTCTAGTTACCAATGTTTCGTGACGTTTCGACACCACTTCAAAGGTCCTTGGTCAGGTTGCTGCCTCGTAGATGTGAACTTCTTAAAAAACAATTTACTTCTTATAATCATTGCACAAGAGACAGCAAAAAACCTATTTTGTTGAATGATCTGATTGTCTGTTTTAGTTCTCCTCAATGGATATTGTCGCTCTTCTGAGTTCACCTGTGCCAATAAGGAATGCGTCCCCATTGGTTACGTGTGCGACAGAGACAAGGATTGTTCTGATGGGTCAGATGAAGTGAATTGTACTGGTAAGAAAATAAACATTATTGTAAACATAGAAAACAACAGTGAGTTTTCATGGGTGGAGTGGGAGGAAACATGCTATGCCAGTTTGCTTGAATAGCGAAGTGAAATGTAAGTGGACAAGCAAGGGAAAATATAATCCAAGCAACTTGTTGATATTAAAGGGATAATAACTCTTCGTATGAGATCTATATTTCACAATAAAAACATTGTGAATAACTCATAGAAATAGAATATATTCTGTTTTACCATAAAAACGGCAGTTATAACTATAAATTCTGATATTTGAGCTTGTCTTTAAACCACGTGACCTCCATTGATAACTATACTCTGTTAAAATCTCTTAAGAGATTTTAACAAAAAACCAAACTTTTTAGAAAAAAACCAGGGACTAACTTTGAATGTAAAAATGGATTTATTAACCATTGGTAAGTATGGGAAAATTGTTGTTTACTCCAGGAAAATTCATTTTTTGGCCGAAACGAAGAGTTATTATCCCTTTAAATATTTAGCATGTTCAAAACAAATACAAAAAAAGAAATTACGGGACATTTGAAGAACATCAAGTTTGGGTTTGATATATTTTATACTCTAAAGAAGCAACGGCCAACTTTTTATCTTAAGCAAAAAAGTAAAAATGTATTATTGGAGTTTTCACATCTTTTTATTTTAAGGTAGATTATGGTGATTTTTCTTGAACAACGAATTTGAAATGTCAAGAACTAATGTCGAAGTGGGATTTAAAAAAATTCGCTCCTTAAATAGATGATAATGATAATTTTCCTTGAACAGCCGTGGAGGGAACCTGTTCACCGCTTGAGTTTAAGTGCGCTGACAACAAAACCTGCGTGTCCAAACTGTTTCTGTGCGACAGAGACAACGACTGTGGAGATTGGTCAGACGAAACTCTTGACCAATGTAAACGTGAGTCCAATCTACATGTCTGATCTGAAAGAAATGTATATTGGCTAGGTACACGTGACTCCGCTCAAAGTCTGATTTAAAATGTTCGTGATACATTGGTACATTGGTCAGGAACAAATTTATTTATTTATTTTTTTATTGCTCTGTCAACTGTCGGGACCTACGATATGAAAAACTGTCTTAATCGATTGCATGAAAAGCGAGTCACTTTATGTTGAGTCCCCAGTGTATTCGTGACACAAGGAAAATGGTAAACGAAAAGAAATAAGTGTATATACAGACTTTACAGAAAATCACTTAACAAAATAATATTATTATTATAATTGTTTAAATGGGTATAATAATAACTGTATAAAATAACGATTGCATCGATTTGCAGGCCCTAGCGCCGGCGAGTGCCCGTATTACGAATTCAAGTGCAACAACTCCGGAAAATGCATCTCTCGGTCGTTGCGTTGTGACGGAGATGACGACTGCGGTGACAATTCAGATGAGAAGAATTGCGACAACAGTAACGAAAATTATTATCTTTTAGATTTATCTTATAGCAATATACTTTCTTATATTGATGTCAAAGTAACAGACTTCATTGTCGTTTCACACACGTTTGAAATTAAAATATATAAGTTACACAAGTGTGGAATTTAATACAATTCAGTCATTACAGGTTAAGCCTAGGTCCCAACTACGTTTTGGACGCACTGTTTTTTAGGTTCCTTGCGTCCGGCTAAGACGTAGCTAGATCGCAGGGAAGGAATCAAGTAATTGGTGATTGCAAAGAACTGATCATGTCGAAAAGTTTCTACATGCTGTTTACGTCCACGATGAACGTGCTCCTTACGCACGAACTCCCAAGTTTCCCCCAATTTTAGGGGCCGTAGATCACACGTAGCAGCCCGTACGTTCGGTTGGGACCTAGGCTTTACGAAAGACACGTGCGGATTTGGTTTTCAGCGGACAAACATTTTTGTGAAATGCTGCATTTCAGGCATCCTGCAGAATGGCTGTCTTTCCCACCAGTTTGCCTGCTCTAGTATACGGAAGTGTATTCCCAGGACCTGGGCTTGTGACGGTGACGACGACTGCGGAGACGGCTCAGATGAAACAGCCCAAACATGCAAAGGTACACTACAGCGTGGAAATTCTTTGTAGGGTTGTATTGTTATGAAAGCGTATTTTATAGATAAGAGTCCACCAGTGGGAGAAACTCGTAACTGATCTGTTGTAATCGATGGTGGATCCGGGGTGGGCACAGGGTTGAACCCTTAAATTCTGAGGTACCCACCAAAAATTGTCCCCATCTACTGCTGTACATTTTCCGAGCGAGGCGAGTCAAAAATTGCACCACCCTCTTCCCATTAGGAATATCCTGTATCCGTCAGTGAAAGCTGGTGCGGTAGAGGGTAAACGTAACTGGATGTATTTAGATTGATAAGTAATACATATAAACCATGAAAAAAATTTAATAAAAAATCTTTTTCATGTGATTGCTACTCAGTTCAGTTACACATGTTGTTATTCTGTTCCATATTAAGGTATCCATGGCAACCGTACTTGTGCCCCCAACCAATTCCAGTGTCAGACGGACAGACGTTGCTTCCCCATGTCATACCGCTGTGATGGGGACAATGACTGCACTGACAAATCTGATGAATTTAATTGCACAAGTATGTGAACTTTTTTTCTTAATTCTGATATATCTTTTCTTCAGTTCTTAAAACATTCGTTGTAAAGGAAAAGGGTGTGTAATGCTTCCTAAGTTTGTGCAAAATTTGTGTTCAGATGTAATTTTTCAACGTTTCAAGATTGCCAAATAAAAATATTCTGGTTACACTAACCCAGCCTTGTCTGAAGGCCTTCTTCAATTATTCTAATAGAAGAATGAGGCGTAATTACACCAAGATATTTTTTCTATTTCTCCGGAATCAAGAGCCGACCTGTGCAGCCAGTAGTTTTCAGTGCGGCGACGGCAAGTGTATCCCGAGTACTTGGAGGTGTGACGGGGATGACGACTGCAGAGACGGCGCTGATGAAAGGCAGTGCGCTGGTGGGTTCTAACGGTTGCCCGTTCTTAAGGCACTGTCATACCTAGTGTATATAGCACCAACCTATGGCAAAAAATGTCCTTACGCATACAAACGCGAGGGGTTCATTAACCTTACGTTGCATGCATCTCGAATACGCTGACAAACATTGGTTTTCGTTCGCATACCCAGAGGGAGATAATATATTTTGGGCATGTTCAAAAACGATTCACACGCTGCTAGTATCTTCATTATAATACGCAGAAACAGGGTGATTTAATACCCTCACAGTTGTGCGTAATTTTCTCCATGCGCTAGATGTGACGGAGCCTTTACTGTGGCGTTTAAGCTGAGCTGCATTATACATACTAATAGAGTAAAAACCATTTACGAGAAATGTATGAAATATGTTACCAGATATTCATTTAATAATAGAAGCTTTATTCTTTACTAGCTCTAACTTGGTGTTCACATGAAACATATAAAATAAGCATAAGCGTATGGTGAACGAACCAAAAATAACTGAACAAAGAAGAACAGTGGAAATTATTTTACCTGTCATAAAAAATAAAAAGAATATTCTGCTACTTCTTGATTGAAATTTTAAAAAAATCTTCACCCAGCTCC
This sequence comes from Lingula anatina, assembly GCF_051362555.1. NCBI lineage: Eukaryota > Metazoa > Brachiopoda > Lingulata > Lingulida > Lingulidae > Lingula > Lingula anatina. The sequence continues at coordinate 32,871,432 of NC_141768.1, forward strand.
ATCCTGTCGCTCCAAAGAGTTTTTATGCCGAGATGAGGCCCAGTGTATTCCCATAGGCTGGCGCTGTGATGGAGACAGCGATTGCAAGGATAATTCGGACGAAGATAACTGTGGTAGGTTTCACAGTATGTGGATACAAAATTGCCATCCGCTGTTGATTGATCTTTTCAAAGGAAATAGCCTTTTAATTTTGCGAGTCCAATATTTTTGGTTAGGATAGAGAAAAATCCATAATCGTATAAAGGTTATTAGAGACACCGGGTGTATTTTGTATGTTTTTACTCAAAAAATATTTCCCCGCTTCTCCTGCGCCCGTTGCTGTTTCTGTCATATGTTTATAATAAATATAAATTAAGAAATTATCTTATTCCTAACGCCAAACTAACTTTAATCTAAGCTCAATTGTTGCTTTATGTCTATGATGCAATGCTTTATTTGATTCATGTTATATTTTTCATTAGGTTTAATCGGCTAGATGCTGGTGTGGTCAGAAAAGAAAGATGATACACGGCCAAAGTTACGCCTTTGCAAGGATCCTTGTTACTTTTGAAAATGAATAATTGCTCTGAAATTTAAAATAAATAAGCTGTTTTGTAAATATAGTTGTTTAAAGTCTTGTATTTATTATAAAAAATGTGCAAAACATTTTCATTGTAGTATTTCATACATAGCATTAAATTATGTAAAAATCTAAAAAAAATTTATTACATGTGTAACAATAAAACCAACAAGGAGGTGAGTTAAGTAAACTTTTTCTTATGGGACTCGGAATTGCCCAAAAGTAATTAAAAAATAGCTTTTGAAATCCTAAATTGATAAGATTTTTTCGATAAATGCAGATATGTATTTTGAACAATATAAAATAAGTTGCTTGAGTAAAATTAATTGTACCTGTGCGTGCAAAATCCCATTCATAATCATTATCTGTTATCCAGCTTATAAACTGGTAGGGTATGCAAAAGACAATTTTTATCCAGCTGATAAATCCGCTGGATAAAAAATTGTCACTTGCATACCATACATCTTTCTACGTGTGCCCTGAAAAAAACATAAATAAATACATAGATAAAATAAATAAATGTTGAAAATGTTCAATGCTGATTGTAATAAAAATCAACATGTCTTCTTCATTTAAGAGTTATTTTTCATTTACTGAAGGAACCCTTAATTTGGCAATGTTTTAAACAAGATATTTCTCTGGCTAATTTTCTGCACATTTTGTACTGTGTCCAGCGACAAATTAATTTTTCTTCAATCAACAGCTTAATATTTCGATGTTTAACAGAGCATCTTCATCAGGAAACGAGGCTATCCAGGTGAATAGCCTCTTTTCAGGAGGTATACTTGACACCCCACTCCCACTCACCCCACCCCACCGATTGCCTTAGGAAAGGCAGATATAGGTCAGTGAAATATTGGAGATAAACTATTTCAATATCATACTGTTGGTTGGCGAAAAAATTACTTTATCCTAATAACATAACACATTTTTTATTTAAACAATCTGTGATAATACTTGTTCCAAAACGCACGCCTGTTTCCTGTCTCAATGACTACAGACCTGTAGGTCATACATCCATTGGTATGAAGGTGATTGAGAAATTTGTTCTGCAACATGTGAAATCAAAATGTCAAAATGTCATCAAGTCGACAACCTTCAGTAAAGGCAACTTCCCACACGCATTAAAAATAACTTTTACCCAGCAGTTATACGTATTTAAATGAGCAAAACGGATTTTAATTATTCTGTTGTAATTTATTTTATCGACAGATCATATCAATTTTCATTTAAGACTTTTATGTATAAATGAGACAATAAATTATTATTATTATTATTATTATTATTATTATTATTATTATTAATGTTATTATTATTATTAAATTCTTCTCTGTGTTCAGCGATAATTTTTACACGGCATTAACGTAATCACCCAGCTGGTCTCGGGTAAAAAACAGAGGATTGTGAAGAAATCCATTTCTTTGAAACACCTCAAAATCACCTGTTGCATGAGGGTAGAAGGGGGATGCTCATTGGATTAAGATTTCTTTTCGGAACATTTAACCATAATTCCACTTCAACACAATCTTAACCAATTGGTCAGTTAATCTGTCAGCTAAAAGGATTAATTCAGATCAGTGTTGATATTCCTAAAACAAGATTTTGTTTATTCGGGATATTTGACGAGACTAAAAATTAACGCAAAATGATAATTTTAAAAGAATACACATACATCATAGATGAGTTTTAAGTTTTCAGTTCTTTTTATTTCGTAAACGTGTCAAGCCCAGTCTTCGTCACTCTCCGTAAGAAAACCGACAAGATAAGATATTACAGTGGCGGATTTAGGGGGTTATCAGGGGGGTTATGACTTCTGATTTTAAAAAAGGCACAAAATTACGTCTAGCCGAATCACAGTTCTAAACCGGACCAAATGGCACCATTTGTCCTCCAAAACACCAATTCTTTTCGGGGCCCTAGAGCGTGCCCCTCGCAATCCGGGGCCTGTCATTCCTTAAAAAACGGACCTTCCCCTTCAAAGAATCTGGATCGGCCCCTGTATTTAGATATATTTATTTCTATAATATACAAAATATGATAAATATATATAAAATTCGGGCAAAACAGAGGGAATCTAATACATGGATTTAACCAAAAACAAACAAACAAACAAACAAACAAACAAACGCAACTCTGCTACTGTGCTACAAATGTCTGCCATGCTCAATACGATAACCAGCACATATCAGCTTAGAATGCGGGTAGTTTGCCTTGTAGCTAAGAAATAACTGAAACAGATGCTTTTTTGTGGCAATGGGCACTGTGACAACAACAACACCAACAATGATATCGATAACTACGGTTAAATACTTTTTCTTGCCTTGTGAATGACTAATTGAAAATGAATCTTACTTGAATTATTGAATATTTACATATTTCAGGATATTTCTTGGTCCCAAGTAAAAACTGTCTATTGACAACTCGAAAAAAAGCCCAAGCAGTTTTAATCCAACCGATTCCAAATGTTATGTCACTTTTGTAGGGTCATGTCATATTAAATAGATTTACATTCTAAAAACTTGACATTAAAATTTGTTTAAACATAACCATAACTCTAAAAGTTGCCTGAGATAATAAGACCTAACATTCACTTAGCTTAAAACTTGTTGACATTCATGACATTACGGTTTTAAGACCTATCAATTTAGAATAAAGATATTTTCCTTCAATCAACAGCTAATATTACCTCCAATATATCGATGTCTCTCAGAATATCTTCCGCGGGAACATGGAGGTAATATTAGCTATCAATATAAGCTGTAGATTAAAGAAATATTACTTTATTTGCATAACATAACACGACTGATGCAATTCCTCTCTGACTATCAGTTTAGGGAATTTATCTTTTTAAAGAAAATATATGCACATCAGCTAAAATATTTGTTTTTATATTTTTTATCTATTAAGGGTTATGGGGTAGGAGTAGGGAATGGTCGGACCTCCAGTTTCTCAATTTGTATATAAATGTTTTCCCGTTCTTTTCTGTTCATTGACATCACTAGATAGGCTTTACCTTTAAGTAGCAAATTTACTTATACTGCGCTCATCACACAATTTAAATTGCAAAGTAATGAACGGTACATGTTTTATCAACTGTCTTTCCCTACTTAATATTTAATATATAATATTTAATGATAATATTTATATTCTCAGATTATAGGCCTTACCTCAATTTTCAGGGGAGGCACCACCTGTAACTCTCTGCCGTCTATCCATGGCCTGGCCACCATATCCTACGATGTCCACGCCTTGTTTTCTTGCTGCATGTCTTTAGCGGGCATTGAACTTACACACACAGACACCAATACCTTTACAGTGTACAGTAAGCAAAATAGAGAAACAATACTACAATGTACAGAAATACTAACAAAAAACACAAACATTTTACAGACATGGACAATGACAAAGATAAAGGGTATAAGCAGGTTAAAAAAAACAAAGAACACTACACCAAAAGACCCATGCATTTTTATATTATGGATGGATTATAATGACGCGCTTAAAAAGTAAGTGCATTATTATAATTCATCCATAATATATTTTTCTGCGCCCATGAGCCTTTTATCTCGTCCTTTTTCAGTATTGGTAAGTAGAATATAAGCATGTGAAGCATACCTTGAATGTAAACAAAGAGGGTCAGTGGAATCGAAGTGATGAATACAATCAACATGCAGGAATTAAAAACAACAAGCCTAGCGGGCTTGTTAGGACAGGAATTTAACTTAAATCTTTTTCTAGAAATATTCTTATAATAAAGGTAAATGTTTGATAAAAATATAAGTAGATTTTTATGATTTGATTTTCAAAAGAATGAAATTGTAAAAGGTATCTGCAATTTTGTTTTATTTTATTTTATTGGTTTTCTTTTTGTATAATGAGTGAATTTCTCAGCAGACAACCTTCTAGGTTCGACCCCCTTTCCAGCTACAGACATGTTTATTTTGGTAATTAAACAACATAAAAGATCACAGGAGCTACCCCCCCCCCCACACACACACACACACGCGAAACTTTTTTTAAAACCATGCCAGTTCTGAATAGTGAAAAGGGGGACTATGTCATCACCTGCATGTCATCTTCTTTCAAGCAAATATAAGAAATAGTTAAAAGCAAATGTAAAAAGTAACTAAAACATTAAATCACACCAAGTATATTATCCTTTCGTTATCCTTTCTCCTTACAAAATTAAAGCTACCAAAAAGCTAGACAATTCCACATAAATGTTTATAGCAAAAAATATATTATCACTCTATCTTTAATATCATCATCTGTGAAACAAGAAATGAAATGAAAGTTTCTTCAAAGTGCATTGTGGATCAGTGTATATTGTGGATACGTGTTCCAGTTTACGCGGACAAGGTCGTCCAATGATGGCCTGGGGCAGGTTAGTAAACTTCAAGTTCATATCATGTCAACAATATGCAAGGCAGCCCGTAGCCAGCAATTTCAAAAGGGGGGTTCTTTTTCTGGAAAAGTGGACCTTTTTCTATAAAAACTCCATGTACCTAGATCAAATTTTACCCAGAGTGGACCTTTTCCCAGCAAAAAGGGCGGTTCTTTCGAACCCCCCGAACCCCCCCTGGCTATGGGCCTGCAGGGACACTGTCAATCATAATTGGGTGAGAGGCATGCGTGGTTTCCCTTCTAAACTATTACAACATTGATTCTTCCCTCCGAAGTAAATGGTTTTTTCCCTTTAAAACGAAGAAGTTAAGGTGTGTAATCGCTGAATGCATTTCAAACGTAGGTGTATAAACTTTACAATAAAATTTGAGTCTCACTCTCATACGACAACCCCGCGTTCAAACTGACAGCATGGTGACGACAGCAACGCCCCCAGCCGACAATCTACGATTGGAAGTCTAAGAGCGGGCAATTATGAACGTGTGATCACTCATCAGCACACAGAGCAGTGGGATGGACATATTGCGTTGCACTCAAGAGGAGAACAAAAGACATGAAGTGAGAGCGATTTAGTTCTGGGAACCGCCTTCAAATGTCATGTGATGCTACACCAATGCATCGCACTTGAGGATAGTTTCTTTACTAGCACAAAACGCCGAATGTTTCGTCTTTTTCCCTATGGTGTGCTTCTGGAATTCGACTCTTCAATCCATGCGGACTCGTCGCTCTGGGAAATGTACATGTACAAATAACACTCAGCTATTAGCCCGGACGTCGAATAACCGCCGCGGAAAATTAATCTTAAATGGACTTAAATCCAAGATACTGGAGGTGGGTGAGTGCCACCATATCATACTCTCTTTTCATTTTTGTCATATTCCTCTTACGCCCATGTTTCTAGGTGGATCTTGATTGCCCTTTGAGACTAGTATCAAAAGCTTCACATGCCCTATTTAGGTCACGCTCGTCGAGTTTTGTTGTTTCTTTCTAAGGCTGATGTGCATTTGCTCTCAAGTGTGAGTGAGTGTTGTTCCCTTTTAATGTACAGACACAGAAGTACATAAAACCGTCACCGACGAGGGAGGGGGGTTGGTAAATTGAAAAATATCTAATATCATTCTGATTTCTTTTTACAGGATTTTATTGGGGGGACGGGGGGACAAGGGGGGTTGGTAAATTGAAAAAGATCTAATATCATTCTTATTTCTTTTTACAGGACACAGAAGATGAGTGCCTACCATCGAACATTGACTACTCTTTGGAACAAGAATTTAAGGTTAGTAAATTTAATTTTTTGGAGGGATAGGTAAATTGAATAAGTCTAATCTTGTTTTATTTCTTTTTACAGGACATAGAAGATGATGAGCAACTCTACCCAGACACTGACTTCACTTGTCGATAGATGTTAAGGTAAGTAAACTTCTTTTTTTGGGTGGGATTCGGGGTGGGGGTGTAGGGGTTGGTAAATTGAAAAAGATCTAATATCATTCTTATTTCTTTTTACAGGACACAGAAGATGATGAATGCCTACCATCGAACATTGAGTACTCTTTGGAACAAAAATTTAAGGTTAGTGAATTACATTTTTTTTTTGGAGGGGATAGGTTAATTGAAAAAAATCTAATCTAGTTTTATTTCTTTTTACAGGACATAGAAGATGATGAGTGACTCTACCCAGACAATGATTTCACCTGTCTATAGATGTTAAGGTTAGTAAACTCCTTTTTTGGGGGGACGGGGGGACAAGGGGGGGTTGGTAAATTGAAAAAGATCTAATATCATTCTTATTTCTTTTTACAGGACACAGAAGATGATGAGTGCCTACTATCGAACATTGACTACTCTTTGGAACAAGAATTTAAGGTTAGTAAATTTCATTTTTTGGAGGGGATAGGTTAATTGAAAAAGATCTAATATCATTCTTATTTCTTTTTACAGGATCTGGAAGATGAAGAGCGACTCGACCCAAACACTGACTTCACTTGTCGATAGATGTTAAGGTAAGTAAACTACTTTTTTTTTTTGGGGGGGGGGGGGGTTAGTAAATTGAAAAAAGATCTAATATCATTCTTATTTCTTTTTACAGGACCTGGAAGATGAAGAGCGACTCGACCCAAACACTGACTTCACTTGTCGATAGATGTTAAGGTTAGTAAACTTCTTTTTTTGGGGGGATGGGGGGTGGGGTGTAGGGGTTGGTAAATTGAAAAAGATCTAATATCATTCTTATTTCTTTTTACAGGACATAGAATATGATGAGTGCTTACAATCGAACATTGACTACTCTTTGGAACAAGAATTTAAGGTTAGTAAATTTCATTTTTATTTGAGAGGATAGGTAAATTTAAAAAAATCTAATCTAGTTTAATTTCTTTTTACAGGACAAAGAAGATGATGAGCGATTTAACCCAGACACTGACTTCACTTGTCGTTAGATGTTAAGGTAAGCAAACTTTTTTTTTTTTTTTTTTTTGGGGGGGGGGGGGGGGGCAGGTCGGGTAAATTGAAAAAAATGCAATAATAAACAATGCTGTCAATCAACATTGAATTTTAATCATGAACTACAGATAACATGGTCAATAACAGGAGCGAACAGGAGAGATATTATCTGACAGTATTCCAAATTATCTTTGTTGATCCATCCTCTATTTTTGGTCTTCCAACAGAAAAAAATAGATACACGTCAATGTAAACATTAAAATCTGACCGTCTTCCAGAAGGCCCAGAAGACAGTTTCAATCCGCCCCTGCAATAAGATTACAGTTTCAGGACCACGAGAGTTCAAATTCACATAATGAAAATCACAATATTTGAAAAATGGTGACAGTGCATAAAATAATATTACATAATGTTTAAAGACATAAATACTAATACAACTGCTTATGTGAAAATACAGAAAATATGCAGAGATTCAAGTGGATGGGTGTTAATAGTCACATCTTGAAAATGCCAAAAATATTTTTTTTGAAAACTTATTTGCAATATTAAACAATATTTACCTGCATAATTATCACTGCTTCCTTATTATGGATACTTATCTAGCAGAGAATTTAACCTGTAGGAGTTTACAGTATCAGCAAGTGTGTTTTACGTAATCTCATTTAATGTCCACTTGAATCTTAATTGACTTTATAGCTCTGAACTTATACCCAAGGGAAAATTACAAATGTGACTAGTAAAGGTCTTCAGGCCCATAAGTCGCACCTTAAAAAGATGCAGAAAATAGGTCATTTTGTCTATTTTGATACAATAATAAATAATGTTTATAACAGCACAATCAACACTTAAAGGGATGATAACTCTTTGTATGAGATCTATATTTCACAATAAGACATAGTAAACAACTCGTAGAAATATAATATATTCTGTTTTACCACTAAAAAGGCAGTTATAGCTATCATTCTGATGTCTGAGCTTGTCATTAGACCACGAGACCTCCATAGATGGCTATACTCTGTTATAATCTCTTAAGAGACGGTGTTCCAGCAGCTCATTACCACAGCATTGAAAACGAATGTTTCAAGGCAAGTGCCCGAGAAAAAAGGTAACATTATTGATAGTTATTAAAAATTATATTTTAATGATGTTATGAACTGTAGGCCTGATAAACATCTAGCATTTACAGGTTGACTTACGAAGTGTCCATACTTGTTTATACGTATTATACTTTTTCTTTTGCTCTCGATGCTCTATTACAAAGATATCATTTGAACTTGTAGGCTACCAAAAGTCTTCGTAACAACAATAGAATAAGGCAGCAACTTAGTCTTCATCCTTCAATGATAACCGTAAGGTATTTCCATACACCTAATGGTATGTCTTTTTTACCCACTAAATCTTTCCATAATGTCAAATAAGATTAAACTGAATGTTGACTTTAATAAATGCAGTGTGTGTAATAAGATATAAAACTTTACAAAATCTTGACTTAGTTTTGATATCTATTTCAGAACTGAATACGGTATGTGGGATTGGCGTCATCTTTGCTGTCAACGTTTTAGAGGCATTTTTCATAACATGCAAAACACCAAATATAAGAAATACATCGAAAAATGTACCCAGTTCATATCCATAAGACATATAGAGAATAACTGAAAGATTTTGGACCATGGCTAATTATTACGGAGAATCACAATGCAGGTTAAAACAAAGCCAATGCACCGAATGGGTCTAACTATGATTGAAATAGATATAACTCTTTGTTGGAAAAATACTGTTAATACACGCGTACATACAAGTATGTAAATAGTTTTCACTAATAATTGCAAATTCTGGCGATATTATTTTGTTTATGGTTAACTTTAAAAACTTGTTAGATGTGATTTTATCGAGATGAATTAGATATTTTTTCACTTGTGCGTTTGAACGTACTTTGATATCTTATCTAACTTAAGTGGGGTAGTCCTCATTTCATATGTATATAATTACATATAGTTCATACGTATTTAATTGGTTAATCTGCACTACATGTAAGTCTTGGGTCTATATGAGAAGTGTGTATGGGTTAATTTCTCATGAGGAACATTGGTATTGCCCACAGTAATGATTGTCCACATTTCAGCCATTGGTTTGGAATTAGTATTTATAAAATATTTACCTCTGATGACAGGGGAATTGTTTAGCATTTGAGAAAATCATAATCTAAGTCCTTTCTGTTACCCTTACTAATTCTAATCCTTTTCCTCCTGAAGAATGCTGGGTGCACACGGCCATTCCTCGAGGGGGGATCGCATGTCACTGCCTTTCCGATTTTCTCAAGTGTGGTTGAACAATTACCACTTTACACGAGTACCTTTTATTTTCTAAATCAAAAATGAACTTAAAATCGAAATTGGACAGTTACTTGAGATTATATCAATGATCCAAACGATTTCAAAGCAAGCTTGCTTTATTCCTTACTTGTTGTTCCACATTTCCTGTTAAGTAAAGAGCAATGAAATGAAAGTATTGATGTTAAACTGTATATTTTTGTTATAACATTTCTTACAAAGGTGGGCAGTTTTCCTTAAAGAAGGTTTCCTTATTCATTATAGAATTAATTGTTCCTGGGATGTTGAAAAAAATTAATCCAGAATGAAGTTATTGGAGAGTATTAATTGCATATCATTAAACAACCTACACCAATCTGCAATTTAAGCATTTGAAAATAATTTCTGTTAATAAGGTAATTGATTTTGTAATGTATAATTAGAAATAAAGTTTAAAGCTTTCTGGTGTCATATTGTCTGGTTTGTATTTATTGCTAGTAAAACATAGTTGTACCCCCCCCCCCCCTACACACACACACACACAAAGCATATATTGGATTGAAACGAGACAGAATGATGCTTTTATTTTTATCCCTGGGCCTTGCACATTGTAGTAAAATTATCTTTGTATGTTTTACAAAATGTTTCGTTTTTGTGCCCCCCTCCCCTTTACCAAAATCATTAGCGTGCCAATGCCACGTCTGCCACAAATACCACTGATCGAAGCAAACAAATACCTACAATGTAGACGATGTCTGAGAAGAGGCTTATAAGCCTGATGCTATTTACACATAATGATCAAATAGATGGTATCGATTCAAATGGCTTTGTGAACAAGTAAATACTTAACTACAAAATAAAGGGCCGAATATAAGAATGTTGGTTAATTTTAGCATTTTTATAGCTTTTTAGGAAAATTGCCATTTTTTCTTATGTGGCATAAAAGGGAGATAAAATACTAAAACACTAAAATGCAGAATGATGGTGAAGGGGTTAATAATCGCGCAAAAAGCACTTTAGCTCCAAAATTGGTCTGATCTTTTCATCCAGAACTTGGTCTACTCCCGTTCAAACTAAATCCATAGCAGCCTACTTAAAATTTGAATTGGTTTACAATATGAGGCATGTTCCTCTTGTTATAAAAAGGGCACACTTTTTTCATCGAATTGATGACTGTCGTATATAGCTAGGGTGAATATGTTTTCTCCACGAACGATGTGTAAAGCAGCACGAGCGTTTCGGAGATGAATAAATAATGCTAACGAAATTGTGAAAAAAGTTTATTATTCTTTATCATAATCTTATCTCTATATATAAAGTATTTTGTTCTCATACAAAAAATCAAATATCTAAAATTACATTTTACTTCGTTTTTATTCTCAGCCAATTGACAAGATATATACAACTCGATGCAGATTTAAATGCGATTTGGAATTACTTTTTTTCTATTGCAAGCATACACACGCTAGACAGCAGTCGCACGCAAGAACGCATATATATATATATGCACGCATGCACTTGAGTAGCCTACCCACGCATACAGTGCAGATGTAGTACAAATGACCAATGACATAGGGCCTACGTGTACACACACTTGCACGTACAACACACGGGTTGTTCATTCAACATGCTGGCTGCCAAGTCATGGAATGCTCGGCGTTATATCATAATGCCAATTTCAGTGTGTCTATGAACTTATGTCATCCCTTCTCTTTCTCCAGAAGGGGGTTTGTGGTCTGCGGCGTTTGGGTTTCGCAGCTTCTGCGGGCTTTTCGCTGGGACTGACTTGAAGGGGGGCCACGCCTCTTTTCTTTTGCCAAGGAAATCGAAACTTAGGTCGCTTGGTGGAGCTAGGACAGGTTGGCGTTTCAGCACGGGGTGCCTCGGGTCTGGGAGCTTTCGGCAGGTACGGTGCCAGGCTGAGGTCCTGGTCGTACTGGGGACAGTTCGGCAAGGTCACATTAAAGTGACATGCTTGTGACGCTTTCTCACTAGGTCGAGGTCTAGAAAATACCAAAAACAATTATACATGATTGATGTTTATGTGATTTTTGTGAGCGTGAAGATATTTTTTGTGTGATGAATAATAAAGAATAATAGCTTATGATGAGAACAAAACTGGAAAAATAATCAAACACCGTTTATATTCTCATTAATCAGAATTGTTATTTAAAAAAACGAAAAAAAAAAGATTATTACAAAATAAGGTTTACCTAAAGCAGGAACTGCTGATCTCATCGGGTTCATCGGTTATACTGGCAGTAGGTGAACGTTGGGGCTCGAGGAGCTCAGAGAACTTTGTTTCTGATTTACAGCCAGACTCGGGTCTGAAAATATAATATCTTAGTTAACTGCACATTCGTGCATATCCAAAACAGAAAAATCATTAAAAGTTTAAGTGACATCTGATAACACTGCAAACAAAATACATGTACATAATAGGAAAAGGGCAAATAATAAACTCGTGTGCAAACAAACAAAATAGTAGTGGTAGTAATTGTAGTAGTAAAACTATATTCACAAGACTAAAGCACTGTAACTTATATTAGCGTATTAGTTGCATACCTTATTGACTGACTAGCATCATGAAGATGTGTCTCGACACGGGAACATTTCATTGTCTCGGGGACAGCACCGGGTAATGCTGGGCAAATTGCCTCGTACATCTGAGGCGTCAGTTTTGGCATTTGATTCAGAGGATGCTCTGTGAAAACCAGGCCGTCTTCTAAACGCTTTTTCTTTTTTCCACTGGGAATAGGATTGAGCTGAAAGAGGTTCTTCTTGATATTTTTCAAATGCTGCTTTGCAGTTTTCTTTGGCTTGGTCGGCCGCTCGAATTCATAAGGACTTACGTGGACTTCATGGAGGTGTCCATCTGGTAAATGGTATACCTGTGTAGGAGCAGTCGCTGTGTCGAAAATGGACGAGAGGTTTCCCGGCTTCTTTGTTTTTGGCCGGGCTGACTGGAAAGGAGCCGGTTCCAGTAATTTGCTTATGTCTGCTGTAAGCTCCTTTTGCAGGTCTGCCAGCAGTTTCTGGGCATGTGGGGCGACCTGTGACTCTGGGAAACTTGATGGCATGGTGCTGGTCATGTTTGGTGCGTTTGGCTGACCCCCCATCTGATTTCTATGTGCCATGCTTTTAGGTGTCGCAAATTTTGAATTCTTCGACGTGGAAAATGCTAAGCTTTTGGCATTAGGACCCTGCATATTCTGGTCTTCGTTTAAGGTGGCACTTTTATTACCTGGAGGTCGTAACACAACATGTTCGGCGCCAGATGCTTTGGGCTCAAAGTTTGAAGACGCAGGTGAAGTTGGCTTAGGCAGAACTTTTTCATCTGTCGATTTTTCTATGGGCGTCATACGATATGGAATAAATTCACTCTCTGAGGAGGTCGAATGAAGTGTGGCCTTGGGGTCCATCTGCTGCACTGGACGACCACACCCAGCTTCGAACTCTCTCATTGGGCGCTTGAACTTCTCCAGCGGGACCTCTCCGTCTCTTGACACAGCACGAAAAATGTCTGAATTCAAGACAATGTCTTCATCTTCTCTGCGTCTTGTGCGCTGTTTTTCATATATAGAATTAATCGTTCCATCATCTACTCGCATCGACTTCAGACTTTTAAAACAAAGGCATAGACAACTCATCTTGCTGCTTTGCAATATCACTTAGATATATGGCAACTATAGTGACATGTGTGACGTCACAGATGATTTTCCTACATCAAAGCGACGCAAGGATAAAATTATAAACTGTACAATTAATTGAAAACAAAGGAATGTTTTATTTGTTTTTATTACTCGCTAAGTAACAACAAGTTTCCGAGTAAAAATTAAAAAAATATTTTTATGATATTAATGATTAAACCCAGCCATTGATATACAGATCTAATAGATAAGAATCAAGATTATAGTTGATCATGACGTCATAAAGCATAGTAACGGTTAAGCCGAAACAATCGGTTAGTTGTGTGTTGTAAAATTTTCTCCATTATAAAGTGTTTTTTTATTGCACACATGGGCTTAGAAAAACTTTACACAAGATGTTTACTATGATACACAAATGCCTAAATTCAAATGTCTTACATTTTCTTAAAAAATCAACTTCGTTTTATTTTGAAACAGACCATAAAGAGGGCTGATTAGCCAGATATCGAATTGTTTTACACAATAGCCAATTGATCATATTGTTTCTCTAAAGTCACGTTTTAATAAAAGACGGACCGCCTTCCCATTCCTATGGGACGTCTGGGTAAATAAATAAATTGGCGTTTCGATAGTCCGAATGTTCATTGGTCCGAATAAAACCGTAGCATTTTCATCAGTTTTTATCAAGGGCTCGTTGGTCCGTAGGTTCTATAGTGAACGTTCGGACCAATGAACCTTCGGACTATGCGTTTCTGAAATCTCCTAAGGAAAGCAGGACCCAGCTCCCAGGGACAGTTTGTTGTAGGCCTACATAGAAGGAATATTCTCTCAGAACTTCCAGAACTGTCTGCTCCCTCCATCTGTTTCAAAAGTTCCGTTTTCACTCTACGTGAGTGCTCTTCCTCATGTGAGCTCCTTTTGCTACACACGCTGTCAATTTCATCAATAAACACGACCGATCTTCTTCCCTGGCTAGTAGCAGGCTGAAACAGGTCTTTGATCCTCTCTCCAACCTAACTTGAAATGAGATCCGAGTTTGAGACACTAGAAGCCAGACCTGATTTCTGATGAAACTGCCTGAGCTAGTCAACTTTTGCCAGTGCCTGGAGGACCATACAGTAGGATTCTTTGCCAAGGTTTACGCCCACCTACAATGCCAAATCCATTGAAACACATGACCATGGATATGAAGTATACAGGTACCGAGGTCATTTAATATTATGGTTATTTGAGTAGTAGAAGACTATCAAAATAATTTAAAAATTTGAAATAGAAATTGTACTTTAAATCAATTACTAGTATATAATTTAATTACTAAATAATATTAATTTAAAGCAAAATGCTCACACAGTATTTTAAATAAAACATTATATGCATCTTGCCTTCACGGGGGCGGATCCAGGATTATTTGAGGGGGGGAGGTCCGCAGATGCGAAGCCAACCTTCCTCCCCCCCCCCCCAGGCGTGGGGTTAGGGGCCCGCTGAAAGGCTCCGAAAAACGGTTTAAAATTATGATTCAGCTAGTCAAAATTGGTGTGATTTTTTTCAGAAATCGAAGTAGGGGGGTCTGAACCCCCTGATCCCCCTAAATCCGCCACTGTAAATGGCTTTTTTTCGGGGAAATGCCTTCTTATGTCAAATATATACTGTATGAACTCATTTTCCAATCATTTTATGCTTGTGGACGTTTGAGGTCGTTTGTGGACGTTTGTAGATGTTAATGAGAGAGACCGGCTAGGTTTGTTTATTT